>NW_020884873.1:31633455-32024106 GCF_003945725.1 Corapipo altera
TTTTTTTTTTTTTTTTTTTCCCTCGAGAGTGAATCAGTCCTTTAAGCCCCTCCCTTTAACTTTAGTCCAGGAGAAGCCTTTCAAGGCTGATATGTAACGCAGTCTCTCTCCTCACGAAGTCCAAGAAAGTAGCTTTGAGTCCTTTCTCCTCGGTCCCATGTCAGTCTCTGCTGTGTTATTCTCTTTCTCTCAGTCTCATACCTCGGTTCGCTGTTGCTGTAGTGTAGCTTATCACAGTAGGCATTTGGAATCTTCATTCCTCCAAGTCAGTTTTTGGCTGCCCCCGGTCAGCTTTGGCAGGGAAACTCCTGAGCTCTTTTGGCCCTTATCCAGTTTCGCCTGGGATTCTTCTCCCTAGTGCTGAGCTGCTTCATTATCAGCCCGTCCACTTGGCTCTGCTTCAAATGCTGAACCTCTCCTCCACTTTACAATGGAGGGAAAGAAAAGGCCCCCCTCCACAGCTTAACTGCAGAAAGGGTGAGGGAAGACAGCTAAGCTGCAAGGCCTGCCTCTCTCCTCTCACCTCAGGTGCTGTGAGTCGAGTCCCTCACAAACACTCACTCTAAATGTTGTTTCTAACTCTGGCCTAGGTAGAGTTGGGGGGGTGCAGGGCTCCTCTGCTCCCCGGAGGGGGAAAGAGCCCAGCCACCCCCCTGGCCTTCTACACCTACACGCAGCAGACACCAACAGAAAAAAAACCTACCAGTAGCTTCCGGTACTGTGTATATATGATTTTTAGCAGAAGCGAACAAGACAAGTGGCGATTGGCTCTCCAGGGAACACTGCCCTGGCACCCAATCACCTCTGAGCCCCCGATTCCCAGGGGGACCATCTCAAACCATGATAGGTACACATAGCTGTGTTTTTTGTGTTCATTAGCAACAAGCCAAAGTAAATTCAAATAACCTTTCTTTAACACAGAGTTAAAGAGAAAGAGAGAAAGCATGGGAGAGTTATTTTAGCAGATGCACTCCTAGTATTAGGATAATATTAGGATAATATTGCTTATCTGTAATTAATCATTTTGTCTTTTTTTCAGCCTTGTGGAGAAGTGATTATCAAATACCTTAAAGACCATCTGGTCATAATTATGGGGATCGCCTTTGGACTGGCTGCTATTGAGGTATGAGAGTACACCATTAAAGTATTTAGTAGCTGACAAGCAATATGTTCTACTTAGAAATACATTGGGAATGGGATTAAAACACCTGGCTTGCTCAATTAATAGTCAAGGGAAAACCGGCTCTCATCTTTGCTATAATCTTACTGTTATTTCACATAAACAGTGTATGGCTGCTGTGCTGTGAACTTCAGGTGAGATCAGACCACCCTGCTGCCTGTGCAAGCTTATCACGTGGGAATACTTCTGCAAAAATTTGATAGTCCTGCAGCCAGGCTGTGCCTTGATAGCGAGACTGGTGGACAGACGGGCACGTGCATATATAGCGCCAGAAGACATAAACCAGAATAGCCAGATTTTTTCCTCCTCTTTCTCTTATTTGTGTGAGGAAAAACTCATCTCCTAAGAAAACTTAGCCCCTAAACTACATATTTGTATCATGGAGAAATTGTAGAACTAAATTATAATTCTGAGGCATACTTTAGCCATCAAGATGGTGCATGAATGTGTCTGAGTGCACACTTGTGAAACTCCATGCATGTGTGTAAAAAAATTCAGAGTATGTGAACTGTTTATTTTAATTGCCTCATCATATGCTGAAGAATAATATGCACAATTTTCTCGGAAGAGAGGAGGAAAATAGGTGAAGTTATCCAGTCAGCTGCTTGATTTGGATTTGATTAGGAGAAAATTACAAAGAAACGGGATTTCATCATGTTGCTTTCTTTGGTCATTTTTTTCCTTTTCACTCTTCCTCCTTGGTTTCCCTCCTCCCCCACTCCCCATCAGTGGATGTTTGAGAGAAAAGCAGAAATGACAAAGATTGCTGTGCAGCGTTCATTCTGTTATTCTAAGTAAAAACTTCTTAACATTATTGGCAGAAGATTGCTCCTTGTGGTAGAAGAGTGGGCAAGAGCCCCAACTCAAAAATACACTTCCAGGAAAATAATAGTAAGCAGGGAAGAGTTACGTAGCTGCAGGACTGGGAGCAGACAGGCCACCAACTTCTTACTTGGCACAGACTTCATGGCATCTAAAATGATATATGTGGCAGGTCAGATTTCTCACTCATATACTGGCTTTGGGGGAAAAATAGGTGAAATACACCAATGTTAAAAGGCCTTAAAAATATAATAAAAGTGTAAAATTACATCTGTATCCCTAAGGCAAGTTATAAGTCACTTTGCTCTAGTTACTGCAGTTATGTGAGTTGTAGCCTTTAGTTCATTGGCCATCATTCTTTCTTGTTCTCCAGCTGGCGTTTTCTGTGGTGGATGCCTCTCCCAATTATAAAAGGATTAGAAAACAACATGAATAAACAATATGAGCCTCAGCTGGTACAAATTGTCAGCTGGCAGTTTATACTTGATAAACATTTAGCCTTTCCAAAGATATTAACTTATTATGACTTCTCAAGCAATTGCAAATCAAAGGCCACATGCATAACAACCTCTCTTCTCTGAAAAACCCCAGATAAAAAGAAGGGCCCTTCCCCTCTCTGCCTACTCCATTATACCACTTGTGGGCTGTTACCGGTTTCAGTTCACCCTATTAGTGGAAATGATACTGAAAAGAAGGGCCCAGTTTCACCTGGGTGCAAGTGAAAATACGAGCATGCCCTGTCAGTTTATTCCAGCTGTGAGTTCAGCCCCTTGTCTTAGCTGCACCCCTGTGTTACATATCCTTTTCTCTACCTCTTCCTTAAGTAAATTTGTTCATTTTAAGCACCCAGAACTACAGGATTTCCCAACCACAGAGGTAATCTATCTTTTAAACAAATGAAACTTCTCCACCACGTCTGCAGTCTTACCTATGGTACATACTGCCTTCATTAAAATGGTTCTATTCTGTAGTCATGTTCTTTAAGAGTTACATTGGAAAAGATCATCTTCTGCATAGCAGATTTAGCCTACATGTAAATCCAAGATATTTGCAAACAAAATATTCCCACTGTGTATCTGGGATTTCCAGAAAAGCCAAGTAATACCAGAAATGTCTTTGTTTTCCAGATTCTTGGTTTGGTGTTTTCTATGAGCCTCTACTGCCAGATCCAGAGAAAATGAAACTGTGGAAGTGTCAGAATGACATCACCAGCCAAATAGAAACAGTTCTAGATAGAGGGATATTTGGCTTGTCACATTCAGATAATTATATGCATGATCCAGGCAGCTGTTCTGATGAAAACAGCAGCCCTTGCATATGTGGATGCTTCACAATTTTCAAAATGACCTCTTTATGCTTCTTAAGGCTTAATTATGTGAATATGAATTTTTATTTGCAATAAACATATTTGTTTATGTTTCTGAGGTGTTTATTTTTTCTGAAGACAGTATTTAATTCACGTTGAGATACCGAGTTCACCATGCAGTGTGCCCACACAGGTGCTACACCACCCATAGCAGTCACTGTAAACAGCTGCAAACCTCTATGCAGTGGCTGACTGCTCTGGGGAACTCAGGCCCCCAGGCAACTTTGCTTGTGGGGCAAGGTGTTTTCATTAAGAGAGTCATGGGTCCGTTTGACATTCGATATGGTCAATGTTTTGTTACTTGTGAGAAGTACAGGGACTAACTTGTCTCCAAATAGAAAAGCTGTGTTTTCTTTCAAGGGTGTTTAAATCAGTGTTTAGAGATGAGATGGTCACCCTCAAACCCAAATGATGTTTAGGTTGCATGCATGAGCTGGATTTGGTGGCACCTGTTTTGCAAATAAGCATCAATGGTGAAACTCAAGTTCACGTGGAGACAAGGTGTACACGGGAGTCATGTGGGTGAGGCTTCACCTGGAGGAGCTCAGGTAAGCTGTGGGTTTTGTAGCAGTGAGTGGACTAACACAGGGCACATAGCAGCAGCCATATAAAGCCTGCCTGCCTTTGAACTGGCCAGTGTGTGGAGGTGTTGGGGCCCTGAGGTGCTTACATCCCTGACTGTCCCTGCCCAGCACCCTGAGGTTCTCCCAACACCACCCAAGGCCCAGGACCCCATGTCAACCTCCTGGGCTGGTTGATCTCTACCCCACTGATGTCATGGCAGGGCTGGTCTCCAGCTCTCTTGCCCAGCCATGGATCCCACTGAGCTGGGCCCACCCCTGGGCCTGTGTCCTAGTCTGGCCTCAGCCCATCCCCAGGAAGTGCCTGGTGCCAGGGACTGGGGCCTCCATGGTGCACCCCCTGCTCCATTTCTGACTGGAATGGAGAGACGGGCCCTGCTGCCAGTCTCTGCCCTGCCTCTCCAGGAGAACCCATGTGGTCCTGACCCCAGAGGAGTTGCTGACCTAGGTTACTTCCTGACAGAAAGTAAATGGGATCAGGGAGAAGATTTTGTAAGATACAAAGATATCTAATTACGCCCACTGGGACCTGCTGAGGTTTTCCACAGCATGCTGATGGCCTGCCTGCTGTGTGTTGGGTTGGGTGATTTCATCAGCCCCACTAGACCACCATCTTCCTCTGTAGGAACAGCTTTCACAGAATCACAGAATCACAGAATATGCTGAGTTGGAAAGGACCCTCAAGTATCACTGAGTCCAACCCTTAGCCCTGCACTCATTCCCAAGAGTCACACCCATTCCCAAGAGTAACACCATGTGCCCAAGATTATTAGACCAATTCTTCTTGAACTCTGCCAGGCTTGGTGCTCTGACCACTTTCCTGGGGAGCCTGTTCCAGGACCCAACCACCTTCTGGGTGAAGAACGTTGTTCTAATATCTAAACCAAACCTTCCCTGGCACAACTTCAGGCCATTCCCTTGGGTCCTGTCATTGGTCACCACAGAGAAGAGATCAGTGGCTGCCCTTTCTCTTCCCCTCACAAGGAAGTTGTAGACAGCAATAAGGTCTCCCCTCAATCTCCTCTTCTCCAGGCTTAACAGACCAAGTGACCTCAGCTGCTCCTCAAGGCCTTCACTATCTTTGTTGCCCTCCTTTGAATGCTCTCTAACAGCTTAATATCTTTCTTATATTGCAGTGCCCAAAACTACACACAGTGTTCAAGGTGAGGCTGCACGAGTGCAGAGCAGAGCAGGACAATCCCCTCCCTCGACTGCCTGGTGATGCTTTGCCTGATACCTCCCAGGACACAGTTGGCCCTCCTGGCTGCCAGGGCACTGCTGACTCATATTCAACTTGCCACTGACCAGGACCCTCAGGACCCTTTCCGTGGCACTGCTTTCCAGCATCTCATTCCCCAGTCAGGGAGACGAACATCCAGGGTTGCCCCATTCCAGGTGCAGAATCCAGCACTTCCCCTGGTTGAACTTCCTATGGTTGGTGATTGCCCCCCAATCCTCTAATTTGTTGAGGTCTCTCTGCAGGGCCTCCCTGCCTTCGAGGGAATCAACAGTTTCTCCCAGTTTTGTGTCATCTGCAAAATTGCTTAGTATCCCCTCCAGTCCTGCATCCAAGTCTTTTATGAAGATGTTGAAGAGCAAAGGGCCCAAAATGGAGCCCTGTGGAACCCCACTAGATGACTTTAAACACCTCCAGGCAGCTGTTCTTAAGAGAAAACCACATACCATGCTCTTCTAGTTTAAGACCCCTCAGGTGCCCACAACTGTCTTGAAGCACACCCAGATTGCTCCCATGTAACTGTTGCTTATAAATACCTTAAAAGCTTTCCTTGAGCAGAGACCTTTGTTCATTCCTTATTCCAACAGAACTGGGTTCAGGTAAAATTCATCTTCAACAATTACTTTCTTTTAAAACACAACCAGAGGACGTTTCTTCCCATCCCCCACTCTTTCGCTAGCACTCAGACCATTAGGTCAAGCAGTGATTGCTGCTTTGAGTAAATCATATGTCTTCCAGGAAAGTCATCTAGCTACCAGACAGTTCTGGCACTTGCCCTTCCCTCTGCTGAACTTCAGAAACTGTGCCAGAATAATTCAAACTTTGTTGGACCAGATAAAAAGCATGACTCCATAACCTAGCTGTACTAACTGGAAGAGGAAATGCTGGCTTCCAGTTGGTCCTCCTCCCTAGATTGTTTTTTTCTTATCTTGCATATCTTATCCATGATCCTGAGAGCTGAGCCCAAATCCACCGAGTGGCAGTTGGAGTCCTGGATATCACTATGGAAAAAATTGGCAATATAAGGGCAACACACAGAGACAGTTGCATCTTCCTCTTCTTCCTCCTCCTTCCCATGAAGAAGGAATGTTCTCCTATTTGAATAAAGGATCAGGAGGTCTCCCATAGAGAGAGGTCTTAGAGCTGTGGATGCCTAATGGATGGATATAAAGGGGAAATTACAGAAGGAATCAACTTCAGGCAGCTGTAAACTTGAGTATTACTGCTATGGATTTGTAATTAGCATTGACATGAGATTGACAATGTACTCTGGCTTAGTCACCGGTCTGGTCCTGTATGCTGTGCTACGGGATCTAGATGTATAAAAGCAAGGTGTTAATATGTCTAAATTTTGGTTGTCTACTGCCTGGCTTTGGATATAGTCTTCAAAATATCCTTTGCTTGCATCAAAATAATGATGTATGATACATTAGACTTCGTGTTAAGACACTTAAAACTGTTGATTTTAGAGTATTACAATCAGAAGCAAAACATGAGAACGCAAGAATTTTATCTGTCACTGAGGTCAACAGTTCCTCTGTTTACGTAGGCAATTTGTCTTTATTCCCTAAAGCTCTAAGGAATAAAACTAAAGTATTATGATTATATACCATTGTGACTGTTTAAATGGGATCAAACCAATGAAGAAATTCGGAATTTTACCAACTTGCTGCTGAAGTGAGTTTGCCTCTAAAACACGGCCATTGCCTTTGATGTTGCAAAACTTATTTACTTGTAAACTTCAGTAGACTCCTGAAGTTTTCTCCTTAATTTTTTCAATGGAAACAGCAAAATGCTAAGCGTAAAACAAAGAGAAATCTGTCTGGATAAGATTCATTTGGCCACATGCAAAACTGTGGAGTAGAAACTGGCATCATAGAATTATGGAATGTTTTGGTTTGGAAGGGACCTTTAAAAATCATTTAGTTCACCCCTACTGCCACATATAAGCTACCTGTTTGGACTCTCCCTATAATCAATGAAGAGAAATAAACAAACCTAGAATTTGAGCCATCTCATTCTTAAATAGGTATCCAAAGAGGTTAGATGAGTAATTTGCATTGCAAATAGGTGAAGTTGGAGTAAATTAATCCCACTCTACAATACTGAATTTGTTAGCATTAGAAATAACGTTCCATCAGGAAAGAGCATTAGTATAATATTCCATGAAGGTGCATTGATTATTCATTGATTCATTGATCTTTTTGCTCAGTCATAATCCAGCCTGATAGGAAATGAGGTCTGCTTACTCTCTGGACTGGTAGGATAAGACTCATCTGCTGTGCACAATGCTGTAACAGAAATCCCAGCACCACTCCTTCATGGAGTCCTCTCAGTATTCTTGTCAGAGAACATTTATAGTTAGCAATTGACTCACAGCAATGGGGCATTTTTCTGAGCCCACAACCACTTTTTAATCATGATTTCTGGGGTTTCTGAAATGGAATTTGACGGTAAATCCTTGCCAGAATAATAAAACCATAAGGGTTTTCCTTTGTGGGTTGTTGGGGAAGATTGGTTGTGTTTTTTCATAACAATCTCATCCAAGGTTATGTTCCTCTCAGTGTTACCCAATAAAATCAAGCATACAGAGGAAAGACGCATGTCCAAGACCTTAGTGTTTTAAAACAGCAAAGGGAGAAAAAGCATTTATCATTATAGTCTTAAATTGTAGAAAAAAAAAAAAGAGTGGTAGGAAGAAAGACAACGTGTCCCTGCCTTTGCCAGGGAATCCCACCTTAAAACCAAGTCTATTTAACACACATGTTAAAGCCAAACAACTATTTAATGGCTACACATAAGTCAACACACCAGATCAGACTATCTCCACAGAAGGATTCGTTACATCATTTAAGGGTTTGGGGGGGGCGTGTTGTTCTCAAGATTGCATTTGTGGGGAAAATGCAGCATGGATAGAAAAAGAAAGAAGTTATAGTTAATAGTAAAATATGAGTCAGTAAAGCAATGTCGGAAACAATGAAGGATATATTAATAAGCCTGTTACTGGAAACAAACAACAAGGACAAAAAAGACAGAGGCAGATAGACAAACAAAAAGAAATATGGTTTTGAAAAAAATGAAAGAAGAATGAAGTAAAACAGGACAGGTCAATTTGAAAGAAAAAAAATAAAATATATTGAGCTTATCAAGATCCAAGGGTTTGCTGCACTCAACTCAGCATGAGGAGATTTGGCCCCAATCCACCTTTGTGTCCTGAACGTCGTGTTGAAAGCCAACTCAACCTGTTCTTAACGCAATGCCAAATCTGCCCCAAATCTGGCTGGCTATCAGAGCCTCTGAGAATCTCGGGCTCATCAGAGCATAGCTGGTAGACAAAGGGTAGGCCAAGTGACACCTGTGCTAACTGTACAACCCCAGTGGATGCCTGAAGAATGAACCTGAGGAGGTGAAACTGCTGGCTTTCCCTCTGGAAAGGACACCAGGACACTGTGGATCTGGCCCAAGTTTTTTTAGACATGATAAGGTGAGGCAGCAGGGCTTATTTTTAAATTAAGATGGAGGATTATCAGTTCAAATTCTGAAATAGGATTGAAACCACAAAATTAAAAGCCAGTTCTTTGGCTCTGTTGCAGGACCTGTCCTAACTGCTTAGCCCAAGGTTTTCTGGCTGATTTAGGTTGGATTCAACCCTTCTCATCTGAGGGGATATTTGACTTTGGGTTGTTTTGGTCAGTCAGTTATAGAGCAAACACCTAATGTCGCTCCAGGCCAGAACCAAAACTTTCCCCTCCAAGCATTCAGGCTGGTGAAGCTACCTGGACATTGCTCCTCCAAGAGGGACCTGGGATATGCTGATCTGGGCAAATGTTACATTAGGACTCCATCTGGGGACAAAAGGGAGGTTTGGATCTCTTCTGGCATCATCCATGGCAAATTGATTATTCTTTATATCAAAAAAACTGGCAGGTTTTCTCCCCACACCTGTCAACAGTAATATTCTCATCCTTTCACTGAAGGGCTCTGTTTTTGTGCAGTGGTTTGGATTAAATTCCTTTTTGTTCTTTTCAAGTATTTATTTTTTGAACTGAAAGCTGACCTTCAATGTGTTTTGCAAAATGTTCAACATGCTTGGTTTTTTCGGGGAGGTAGAGGGATTATGTCATTCACTATTCGATAAGGTTGAATCCTTTATCTATCTGAACTTGGACACTGAGGAGGAATGGGAAAATCATTCCTCTCCCTTTCTGTCTCATATCCATTTACATTTTTTTTTCTCTTTGTAGAGAGTAACAAGTCTCCACAGCAATATCCACTTACTCCTATGTTTTGAGGAGACTTGCTTGAGCAGTCCAGAATTATTTAAGAGATGGGAACCAGAAACATGGAAAAGGCACGGAGGAGTAAGAGGCAAGAGAAGTCCTTGGGCAATAAGATGGATAAGAGACACATAATACTCTTCCTTCTGAATCTGTGAGGAACTCAAATTCAACTAATATAAGTCATCAGAGAGACTGCAGTTTCTTGATTTGCATTAACCCATGAAAGACTGGAAAAGGCTGTTTAAACTAAACTGTGCTAATGGACTTGCACATACAAGGCTATGGAAGAAACTGGTACAAAAACCCAGACATCAAATATGGACAAACACAAGGATGTTCTCAGAGAGCTTCTTAAAACAGTCTCAAAGCACTTTAGCACACCAGCTCTTTACACTGAAATTCTGTGAGCTTGCTAACATAAGAAGGTTAATTACTGATTTCCAGGGGCTGTTTTAAAAGGCCCAAAGTGTCAGTAGTTTCACATCTGCTATTAAGCGAACATAATGTGTTTCTAAACCATTTCATACTGTGGTTTTGTGCTGTTTGTTATCTAAAAGATTTGTCAGATCATCTAAACCCAGGCTGATATGTGAATACTGACTATTTTGTTGCTGTAAAGCATTTTCTTGCGGAAGTTTCAGGTGAATATAGTACTTCACTGTAATACAAATGTTTCCTAAATTCTATTTCATTATATTTGTGAATTAAAGTAGCAGCAACTCTCTGAAACATTAAGTCCATCACTATTCAACTTGACAGTGAGTTCTTTACTATTAAAATTAATTCAGACCAGGAAAGATCTTTTGTAGATTTGATTTGTTGGGGATGAGAAAGAAATAGAATTCACTTACTACTGCTCTGTTAAAAAATTATCTTCTAGAATGTATTGAGTTTTTTCCAAAAATGTTTCTCAAAACTACAGATAAAGAGATAAGCTTAGTAAAGCTTATTATCTCTATCACTGATTGGGAGTCTATTAAGAATAACAAATATTAGGAAGTAGAGCCATGGAAATGAATATTACCTGTTCATCGGGGCCTCCATTATTTATTTCTGTTTCCTGCCTGCACAAGTCTCTACTTCTGTAAATACTGTTGAGATCCCCTGGTACAGCATTATAATAGACTCTTTCAAGAAAAGCAGTGACTGAGGAAATTGTTTATTAGAAAGTATATAGTAACAGTGTGAATAGAAGTAGGAATGAATATACCAAAGCAATATACCACCACTGCATTACTACGTAGAAAGCAAATTGCAATCACTTCTCCCATTGCTGTAGCAAAGAAGTTGGGAGCAGGCTGCCTTGATATCCTGGCTATTGCACTTCTGTATATATTTATAGACAGTCAAACAGATACAGATGGGGTGGGGAGTAAGGATCATGTGGCAACAAGGCTTAGAACATCAGAAAAGAAAGTGAATGACAGTAGTTGCTGAAGGGGACAGGTGAGACACGAAGCTGAGATACTTTGGAACAAGAGGAAATGGCCTCAAGTTGTGCCAGGGGAGGTTTAGATTAGATATTAAGAAAAATTCATTCACTTTGGGTGAATAAAGCATTGAAAGGGTTGTAAAGCAACAAGTCTTTCCAGGGAAGTGTCTGAGTCATCACCCCTGTAGGTATTTAAAAGACGTGTAGTCTTAGGGACAATGTTTAGTGGTGGACTTTGCAGTGCTGGATTTATCATGGGACTCAGTGATCTTAAAGGTATTTTCCAGCCTAAATGATTCTATGAATCGATTATTCTATGAGTCTATGACATATTTAATTGCAACTGGGAGAGGAATACAGGGAACCAGAATGTGTATTACATGAACTGGAGTGCAATTAGAGCGAAAAACAGAAGTCTACAACCCAACCTGATTGGAGGCATGATGGATCCCCTTAGCCTTTTGCAAACTGATCAAGGACTGGACTGTTTGTCAGCACAAATGAGAAATTACAGACTGAGCACAACAGAATGTGTTGAAAGGGGTAGGAAGTGAGGGCTTGTTTTATAGTGGTTGGATTTCAAAAACGTCCTCTGCTCTAAGAGATGTTCCAAACTCTGAAAGGTTTCATCACATCAATCACAGGAAATTGTCAGATATGGGTTTGGGTACTGTGGTTGTGGTACAAAATATCCAGATGTGCTATCTCTGATATGCTTAATATTCTGTAGCACAAACAATTCTGATTATTTACCTTCTCCATGTGATTTAAGATTCTGCTCTTATTCTGCACATGGACTCTTACAATGACACGGGGAACTTCCTGCTGTTACCTTTCTCATATTCCTCCTATTCTCATTCCTCAGTGTTTTGGCCAGTGGAAAAAGAATTTGAATCAACACAGTAGAGAGGCCATTCTAAAGTACATTGTAGTGAACTTGTTTAAACATACTTTTTAAAATATATGCACAAAGAAATACACAAATCATCTGTGAAGAAGAATTGCTTGTGGCTTTAGCACAAGAGATGTGCTACAGGTGAGAAAATTTGTGGACAAAAGACTTCAAGAGCAATTTCAGCAGAGGTGAAATTGGCTCTGCTTCAAATATTTTCAAAAGGCTAATTTTTTTTGGATAGCAGTGACCATAAGCTGAAATTAGTAATGCAAGTCAATTCTAATAACGTGTGGCTTTAACTGCAATAACCACAAAAATATTAAGTAAAAGCAAAAAGTTCCATGGATTTCTTGCTGGTGTGGAGAATTTTGTGAGCAGGTGGAGCAGGTTTTATATCTTCCAAGAGGGATACTTGAGGTATTTCTGGTCATATGGCAGTCATTCCTAAAGCTTGAAATGATAGGTGAGATAGTTAATACAAACTTCCTGTGCTTGCAGATTTGTGCTGTTAATTTATGCCTATTGTCTGATGGCTATCGCTTTCAGTCATATTGGAATAGAAATATATTAGAGAGATTGGAACTATGTAGGCAGAAAAAAATGTATAAAAAGAGACAAAAAAAGAAATGAATATTGACATTTTCTCATGAAATGCAAGCCATAAGACTGAATATTTAGAGAATATTTCACAGGGTAACACAGTTCATTTACTACTGCCGTTTACAGACCCTGACCATCACATCATAAACATGCTAAAGTCTTCAAAGAGAGAAAATATAGAGGTTCTCTGATCTGTTCTGGACTTCAGTGGATCTATTTATCAAATTAAGATTGGAAAATTAAGTGAGATTCGGTATCATAGCAAAGCATTTTGTGCCTTTTAAACTTCTACAGTCTTCTGCTTGGGCTCCCACTGCTGCTTGATGATATCATATATATTCTCTGTCCTGTGTTATATCTGGCAGCCCTGCATGGACTTCTTACCCACCTTAGCAGAACTAAACTGAGACAATTTAAAGTTCTTGATGCGATCTCTTTTTCCTAAGAAAATGATTTGCTATCACTTGACTGCCAGTTACCTGGGTTATTGCAATGGGCTGCTCATGTGGAAAAATTAGAAGTCTAGAGAAGTTTGATTTATGCTGGAAAGAGAATGACTGTGTCAAAACACTGCTATGAGTTAGATACCTAGGTAATGTACTGTTAGGAATGCTAATGGGGTTACAGTGATTTCACACTGTGCTGTAAATAGGAACACAGTATAAAGTCTGTGTTCTGAACCAGCTGACATGAATGCAAGATGGACAAGGAGACACAAATGCTTTTGTGGATCTTGCGGACTTAGTGTCTTGTTCACATGATGGTGTGATGGGGAATCAGCAAAGCCAAGGTGTTATGACTAAACTAATTTCATAGGCAGCAGAAAGGAAAAGAAGGCTGTAAGGAAGGGAATAACTAAAATATTGTAAGGCTGCAATGTGCGGTTCAGCTACGCTTTCTATTTTGAGACTTTATCATGCATCTGGGAGCAAAGTTAAAATGGTATGGAATGGGCAGTTTGAAATAGAGGTGATAGAAGAAAGCAAGGCGGCAAGGGCTACCTCAGTTAACGTTCGTGGGTTGTCCTGAAGCTTGTCTGTACACTGAGGAAAGTTTTCTCTAGCATTAGAGCTGTAGAACACAGTTAAAATTTGTGGCCCAAGGATTGTATTTTCCAGTGATTCTTTGGGGAGTATGTCTTGCATTATATTTTGTATGTGATATGTGTCTTAATACTGTAACCAATGTAATGGTGTGGTCACACATTTTGCAGAGCTCAGAGAGTCACATGTAGCCTAGAATGTGGCAAATTCTAGCAAGGGTATACAGTTATTAGGGCCCAGACACCCTAAAATGTGCACAAGTCATGACTAGAGATATGGGTTACAGTAGCATCCATGCCAGCAGCCTACTGTCAGGAGCAAGATACAGCTCAGCACCTGAGCCACACTTTGAAGCTTAGCATTTGCCTGCAGCCAAGAAATGCCAACTCCACTGGAGTATGGATTAGCACTGTGCATGGAAAATATACTTTTGCAATCACCTTATAATTTATAATTTTGACTTTTCTGTATCGTTTTGCAAATGTTACAGCAGAACTAAGAGTTAGGGACTCTGGGGGGCAGGTGAGGTGGTAGAAGACGAGATGGATTAGCAAAACAATGAACTAACAAGATAACAGCATCCTTTCACAGATTTTTAAGCCATATTGTTATTTTAAACCACCATGTTGTTATTCTTTTCTGAAACTGCAGAATTCTGCAGAGGATGGTACTTGTTAATTGTAAACACTTAAACTGCTAAACCAGCAAGTTTCTTAGAAATATATATAACTTTCCTAACAAAAATTAAAGACTATCAGGCTGGTGGCCAGACAACATTCACAGACAGGAGTCCGTGTTCAGGCAGATACAGTGAATTTGTGCAAGCTCAGAGTAGCAACAAAGAACATCACATCACGATCTTAGAAAACAGAAAACTGTTTTGTCCTATTTATACTGATTTAGACTAAGGAATCTTTGGGAATCAACAGTTTACAAAAGCAAGTTGGTGTTTAGGGTAACAATGCTGTGACATTTGTGGAATAATAATGTTCTCTTTAACACAGAAAATCTCACTCACTCAGGAGACGAAATGGGGCCAAATCCTCATCTGATGTCAATCAGCATGATTCCTTTGCCATTAGCACAGCTCCAATGTGTTTGGTGGAGCAATAGCAATTTATTTCTGCTGAGGGCTTTGGCCTCATATCTCAAAGAAATTAAGCTGCCTTCCAAGTTTTCTGACTGAAGCTGTGTACTGTGTAAATCTTATTGCAAAAAGCCTACTCAGATATGTTTTTCCTTTCTCTTTCAAATGATTTTGCTTATTCATCATATGAGTTCAATAGAATATGTCTAATTTTCATCAAAGCATGGAAAACCAAGAAATGTTCACAGGTTTACGCCAATGACCCATTTTGCTGAAAAAAAAAATGCACTTAAGCTAAATTTACTTTGCAGAAATGGTGTCTCTTTTTTTCCTTGTTTTTAAATTTGTAGTGAAATGTGAAGAAAGTTAACATATGAGACACTTTACATCTTATTAATAATATTTTGACAGTTCTGCTTTGAAGGTCTATTCAAAATAATGCAAAAATCCAAGAAAATTATGTCAATATTATTTTAAGTTAGAAAGGCACCCTTTTTTAATTTTTGGGGTTTTTTTACCTTGGTCATGTTTAAAGTGGCCTGTCTTAAATTTGCAAACCACTCTAAATTCACAGTTATACTTTTGTCCTTATTGCAACTAACAGTCATCACTGAAGATAACTTTTTTATTAAGTGAGGTATTGGGCAGGTTTATGTATTCATTTCATTTTATATTTGTTATGGTGGCCCTAAAAATCTCACAGTCTTTCACATGTGTGTATCTCACCTGCAACAGGCTGCTTCCTTGGAGGCGAATTTACCTAAGAGGTGAATATTGCTGAAGACCAATAAGTAACATCTGTGCTGAACCTGTGAGAGAAGGAAAGGGTCTGAGAGGGGTTGGTCAGTGCCCATGGTAATGAGGACTTGCCCATGAAGAGGCTGAAAGCCCCAGTAGCAGGAGGCTTTGAGATGACTCAGTATCACCAACAGGGAGTCAGATTGGTGGCACTGAACTGGAATTCTGAATACCAAAGGTCTCCCTAGGAGGAAGGAAGGAAGAAATGGTACCACTAGTTTGGAAATACTGACATAACGGTGCATGAAGTGTTGTGCTGGCTTATTTGAGAGCGAGGAACATGAGAAACGATCAAACCTCTTGGAGCAGCTCTACCTAAAGAGGAAGCTCTTAGTTTTAAATTTCCCTGCATCTTTCTCACCTCTTTTTATCAACCCTGTGTTCATGGCAGGAAACCTCCTTACAGCTTGGGATCAGTGTGGCCCTGCGATTAGAAGACATGACTTCCTTGCATCCCACCATGTCACTTGTGATTACCACCATGAATGTGAAGAGCGGAAAAGTCATACTAGGTGAGGACATAGTGAGCCATGGTGCTGGCTGGGCCTGGAAGGCTCTGATTGCATGTCTAAAGAAATAAGCCCTTGTAAGTAGAAAAGCAGACAGCAAGATGAGAGGGGTTGATGACCGAAAGAAGCTGTTTCCCAGCAGATCCCATCTATGCTAGGGCTCTGCTGGCATGACTGTGTCAGCAAGTCTGGAAACTCCTAATTGAAGTACAGCTCCAGCAGCCAGACTTTAGTGTAGATCAGGCGTCAGAAAGGGCCAGGACGCTCTGATGCCTTATTTCCAGTGCAGGTCCCACTAGATTAGGATGTGCTTTTCATTTGAAGTTGAGTGACTCTAACCCAATTCCCTCCAAACAAACAAACAACCGAACAAGCAAGCAAACAACCCCATGGGAGGGATGGCTTATTCAAGTGAAACAAGGAGCAGAGTGGGGTGGGAACCAACTGGCTCCAAGCACCGGCGCTGGGCTTGTTTTCCCCTGTAACTTTCATCCTGTTTGTCACTGTTACCAGAGGTTTACAAACTCAGAGCAAACATCTGGTCTGGTTTAATACCAACCAGAAAGAAAGCTGGATATTAATTTTGATATGACAGTAAAGCAGTTTGATAGTGCTCACGCTGGCAGAGCCGCCACACCATTTACAATCTCTAAAACTAAATTGCTTTTCATAAAACCCTCCCAAGATCATATTAGGGCTGACAATTAAAATTATAATGCAGCCTAGCCTGCAAAAGAGCAGTAAATTTTCCTTGAATTTGGTCAGTTGGTTACACTGATTTTATATTAAGCTAGAGAAAATTTTGGTCATGTAAAGGCAAAAGTAGTTTAAATCTGTTTCATACATTGCAGCACGGCCTCACTGATTAAAAATACTTGGGCCTCTTCCAAGATTGTCGTCATATTGGCTACATGACTGTTATAAGCAAACCCCCGCAAACAGAAAGATCTGAAAGTTCAAAGCTTATTTAGCTCAAGAGTGCTTGTAAAAGGGGAAAAATGCCATTTCTACATGGAATAATGGCTCATAACTTTTCCAGCATTATTTTTTCATTAATATCACCTGAATCTGATATGCATGTTTCACAGCAGACTCCAAATAAGAAATCTGGTACCTTTCGGCCTGTTATTCATGTACCATCTGGCTAACAGGTACCGTACTGTTCTTGGAGTGTGACGCACCAAATAAAAAAGTCAGATCTTTTTAAAGTCACAATAAATTTTCCAAATGAGTTTGTGTGAAATGTTAAAAAGCAGAAGATAGAGGTTTTGGGTTACATTGCCTCTAATTTGAAAGGGAGATAAGTGGAGCCAGGTGGGCTACTTAGCCAGTACCTGCCTATTCCAGCTTTTTGAATCTGTGAACATTACACCAGGAGAGAGATGGAAATTGGAAACAATAAACAATTATTACAGAGACTTGATCAGCCTGTAACTAGTGCACAAAAGATGAGCCACTCTCAAGGACACTTTGAAAGTGTGCTCCTTAGGCATGTCTCCAGACAGATATGTGGGAGTAGGAATGTGCCATATATCAAGTGAGAGGAATAAGATTTCTTAATTCCACTGTGACAACCACAAGCAGCTTTTAAAAACTGAACATCCCCTTTTAAAAACTGAACATCCCCTTCTCAGCATTAATCAAGTTTCTTTCTCATGTGTCTTTTTTGGTTAGGATGACCACCTGCCCATTTTCAGAAATTTGCTAGCCCACAGCTGGATTTGGGGGATGGTGTAAGCAGACTAACAGAAAAAAAAAGAGGCTCATGATACCTTATTAGAGTTACAGCTACAAGTCATAAAGGCAAGCTAAGTTCTTCACTCTTGCTGGCCACGTCTGACTTACAAGTCTGTATTCTCATTAATTTTCAAAAAGCTGCATTTCAGGACAACAACGGCAAATAAAGCCAAATCAGAACTTACTCAATGACTTATGTCTTTGTTAACTATTCACGGTCAAAGCTTTCCACATGGATGGCTTGACTTTGCTGGGGAAAGTTGGGAAGCAGAAAAATTTCCATCACAGTCTCTAGCTTTCTTCCAAGTCACTTGGCAGAGGCCAATTACCCCATAGCCTGCAATCCCTGCTGTCTGTCCACTGCCAGCTGCTGGGGTCAAAGGCTGAAGGAAAACCATGGCTCTGGGAGCCTTGGCAACAGCCCAGCTCAGATCCATCTTAACCTCAGGTGAGCGAAATTCCTCTGCAGACATGTGGGTCTTTTCCCATTAATGAGGAAGGCAGCCTGGACAGGCACTGTGCAGACCTGGGCAGCTGGGCTGCTGTGGAGTTCAGGGCTTTCCTTCAAAAGTCTTGAGCTAGTGACAAAATGAATGCTGAGAGATGAAAAACCTCAGCAGGATGGGATGACCTTCTCTGCACGTATCTATTACTAGCTCACAGACTCTCCCTTTGGGTTGGGAGACCACCACAGTCAGCGCATGTCCTGATAGAGTTTGTAAGCACAGGGCAGATCTTCCTACCCTTGCCTCTGAATCTCACCTGTGTGAAACATTTTTCTACTTCTGATTAAGACAAGTACACCAAGGGGTTGAGCATTAGGATGACATGTTAGGGGTTGGGTTGAAGAGTAATACATAAACCCAAGGCAGGGGGCCCAGTCAGCTGTAGCCTGAATGGAGCATGAGGGCTGTAAGGGCACGGATGGCCATAGCCCATGCCCTGATGGGACAGGGGTGGGTGCAGCTTCCACCTCACCCCTGCACAGGGATCGTGCTTGCACAGCTGCAATTTGCAGTCCAAGAGCTCTCCACAGGAGCCTAAGGGACAGATTTTACTCTCTCACAGTATTGCAAAGCATTCTTAAAGTTCACTGAGTAAAGTGCATACACTTTGGGTTGAACAGGAAAGGGCAGAGGACCCACCAAGCTGGATATTGATGACTGAATTTTCTCATGACTCTTTTTCTGCCTCTCACTCTCATGCCTTAACCACTTTCACACTGTCTACTGTTGTCAGCTTTTTTTCCTTCACAATGGTCAGCTCACTTCAGCTTCTTGTCAAGCGCCACCAACCTCTGCAGCATGTTAATTAATTAAAAGGCAGATAGGGAAAATAAAACATGAGCTGAAACAGTAGGATTGCATTTAAAACAAAAACAAAAGTGTCTTCCAAAATACCTCCATGGATAAGAATCGGAAAATATTCCTTGAAATTGGATGAAATTAGGGTATTCAACAATATGTAAGACTTTGCTCAGGAGGAACCACTGGAATGAAGTGCGATGGTGAGCTTAATACTGTCTCTATTTAGAAGGGAAAAAAAGAAGCTTTACTGATCTGATCACCATTTTATGAGAAATAAGATAATGTTTTCAACATATTATTAATTCTGAATTAGTGGAAATGCCATAAGGCCTAGCATGAAAAATGCCAGTTTCATAACATCTGTATATGTTAACATACTTGTTCCCTTTGGGGTAGTAGTATGTCTTACCAACTTAAATAGTTCCACTACTTATAAACTAGAACACAAATGCCTAACAGATGTACAAGTTCACACAAGAAGAAATAAAAAATGCACAAACCCCCTCACTTTCACAACTAATCTGCTTGAATGTAGCAAACACAGCCCACTTGCACTTCCTTCAGTGTGAATGCTTTCTTACTCTGTGAGATCCCTGAAACCCAGTCTACCCTTTGTTCTTTCATATTTGGACATTTAGAAGTGCTCTGTCAGACTTTTTTAATTGTCTCCTGAGACCTAGCATTCTGAACAAGCATAAATAAATGCCTTTCAAAACTCTGAGAAGATTTTACTGGGAGAGCTGAGGTGGATCCATGACCCCTTACATAACAGCAGAGGAGCTGTGACCCTTAGGGCTTCTTTCCTCCCCTTATCCACAACCATGAGGCATCCATGTCTGAACAGTCTGAATTTCATTTAATTGGCACATTAACCTTCATCTAAATAGTTTTGAGCTCCTGGTTCTCCTTCTTCTTGGTTCCCTTCCTTTTGTGACTGTGTGGAGTTGATGCTTCCTTCTTTCTTCTACTTTCTGTTTGCTTTGTCCTTTCTCCAGGACAGCATGCACGTTTAGGATATTTCTGTGGCCCACAGTGTGGTCTGAGCAAACTGCCAAGCACAGACAACGTAGCACAGAGGTCTTTGCAAAATAAATCAGCCTGCAGTTTTTCCTGAGGACAAATTTATCCTCAGAAGTACAAAAAAATAGTCTCCCTGGACTGCCATATTAATTGGGCTTTACTGCTTCTACTGTCCAAGCTAGCTTGCTTATGGTTGAGGTGGATTGTCTGTATGGCAGTATGTGTGGCATCACGTACATAACTCAAATTCAGTTCAGCAGTGCAGGATGCTTGGACTGATTAGTCACTCCAGTGAGTTTCTCCAACTGCTGCACAGAGCATATGGTCTTGTGTGCAGTATGACACCAAAATAATTCTTATGCTATTAAGCAACAGCATATCTAAAGAAAGAATAGCATATCTACTCTGAAAGAAAAGAGAGAAAAATACTTCTAGACCAAATATTAGTCCGTGCTTGCAAGAGGACAAATAAGGAATACAATCACCATCTCTTCAGGAGCACTCAGTGCTCTTCTGAGTATCCATTACCTTTATGATCATTAAGTTTAACTAGATGACAGTTAAAAGATTGCAGATACTGTATCCTTAACAGTGCTGTGGACCTTGCTGGTTTACTGTCACCAGTGAGACCTAGATCATCTGGCATTTCTCCCCATGTTCTTTGCTGTAGAGCCTATGGCTCTTGGGTTAGCTCTTCTCCTTTGTCAAGAGAAGCAGTAAATAAGCTGGTAAAAAGCTAGTAAATCTGTCCTCTGATTGTCAAATCATAAAGTTACATCGCATCTGTGCTTTCTTCTTAGTTTTGTTTTTTAATAATCTATTGTGTTTGTTTGCTCAAGTTAATGAAAATAGTACATTATTGTTATGTAGTTATGCCAAAACACTTCACTAGAAACTTCATAAATGTTTTCTGGTGCATTGCCTGGTTTCATGTGGTTTCACTTTTTCCCTCTATATAGAAGAAAAGCACATGGAAGATAAAGATCTTAGGGTTAATAAGAGTACAAAAAGCCCTGGGAAGATTCCCTTAAAAAGGAAAAAAGGAGTTAATGAAAAATCAAGTACAAATGAATTATTGGCTGGCTGGCTAAAAGTAAAGCTTTAATGTCTCCATCACAGCTTTTATTTGCAACAGTAAGCATTTATTCTCATCACGAGTTGAGTCAAATTTTGGAGGAACCATTTGTGTGAGAAAGCACACATCACCACAGGGAAGGGTCTTGCCACCTAACATTTGCAGCTTCACAAAGTTTCAGAATTGTCCTTTGGTCATAGTAGCATTCCTCTTGGGCTAAAGAGTTTCCATACAGAGGATCTTTGCCTCCAGAGAGTTCACAGCTGAAGGTCAAAAAAACCAAAGGGAATCAACCAAGGGTTTTTTTGTGCAAATCAGCAGGATACTACAAAACAGCATTTCACTAGCCTGTCTCTTATGATTTCTCTGATTTGTTCTGTCGGTACAAAGAGGCTCTTTTCCCAGAACATCTCCCTTATTGGCACAAAATTTCTTCTTTTGGAGATGGCATCTGAGAAGTTCTAGAACTTTGAGAAAGTGAATTATAAGAAGACAAAGTATTACAGGTTATAGTTTGTTCATACAGATAGTGCAAAATTTGAGTGCAATGGACTTCCAAGGAGGAATATGTGTGTAAGGGTAGAAGAGCTGGTCCCTTTGCAAACATCACCTCCTAAGGGCACAGGAGCAGGCAATTCCCACATGTTGGGAGTCAAGCAGGCAAGGCAGAAGGCTGGGTTAGCTGAACAGGAATCTTCTCTTGGAGGTAAGGCAAAAAAGAGAGTGTATGCCTCACCTTGAATATTGTGTGCAGTTTTGGGCACTGCAATATAAGAAAGATATTAAGCTGTTAGAGACCGTCCAAAGGAGGGCAACAAAGATGGTGAAGGGCCTCACGGGGAAGCCGTATGAGGAGTAGCTGAGGTCACTTGGTCTGTTAAGCCTGGAGAAGAGGAGAGTGAGGGAGGACCTCATTGGAGTTTGCGACTTCCTTGTGAGGGGAAGAGGAGGGGCAGCCACTGATCTTTTCTCTAGGGTGACCAGCGACAGAACTTGAGGGAATGGCCTGAAGTTGTTTCAGAAGAAGTTTGGGTTAGATATTAGCAGACTTTCTTCACCCAGAGGGTGGTTGGGTCCTGGAACAGGCTCCCCAGAGAAATGGTCACAGCACCAAGCCCGACAGAGTTCATTCGTCTGATGCTCTTGGGCACATGGTGTGACTCTTGGGGATGGTCCTGTGCAGGGTTAAGGGTTGGACTCGATGACCCTTGAGGGTCCCTTCCAACTCAGCGTATTCTATGATTCTGTAATTTGTCCCTCTCATGGTAAATATATCTACTAATTTAATTTTAAAGCCTAGATTCTGATAAATCAGCCTTATATCTCATCTTTACCTCCTGGCTATATACATCTACTGCAGTTCAGAGCTCTGAAGCTTCCTGGGTATTTTTAAGCGGCAAAATATTTCTCATGTCTGATTTCTCTGTTGTTCATGTTAAATTTAATGGAAAGTGCTCTTTGATTTTATTCAAGTGGAATCAAGCTCTCAAACATAATTTAAGACCTCAGCCAGTTCCAATTCCAGCAACCAGGTCCAAAAACTAACAGCTAGAGTTGCATACGCAGATTACCAAATGGAAAGAAAACAGTCTGAAAGAAGCATAAATAAAGGGCCACTGAAAATAAATTTATTGGAAATGAACACTGAGTTTGAATGAAAACCTGAACTGCTTCCAAATCAGTTTCAAAGAACTGATACAGAAGAAAAAGGTTTTCTTAGCCAGTATTATGTCCCTTACCTTAGATAAACTAACCTACTACTGATGTATAGTGGAGTTGCATATTTTTCTCTAAAGCATCTGCCAAACTTCTATATGTGCAAGTGAATTCACAGATCTTGGATTGCTTTCAGAGGCAGGGATATAGACATTGAAGTTCCCAAGTCAAAGTAATGTGACCCTCTTTGTAGCTAGATGCTTTTTTCCCTCTACTTTCCTATACACTAGTGCAAATTTCCTGAAGACCAGCCACATCTGCATGGAATTACATGATGAGGCACATATGCCTTGACAAGCCAGATTGTGAGGGGCACAAATTCTGAATATGAGCCCAGGTTACAGTACTGGGCCACAGCCTCTCCCCTGCTCTAGGACAACTCAGGCCTGAGCAGAAAATTTGGTAGATTTAAGATCAAGCAGACCAGTTGGATTTGACATTTAATTAAGCACAAAAGGAATGAAGTAAAGTGAGGTGAAGTGAAGTAAAAGGAATGAAGAGTCTCATGTGGTGAGATGGTGGGTGTTGATAAACTGCTCCATATTATTTTTCAATCCTGCCCACCACAAGCTCCCTTCCTCTCCCCACCCAATGCTCTTCTGCTCACCTTTTCAACCCCACTCTTCCAGCACTTTTCAGTCGGCAGGTCTCCAGACTCCTTGCACCAACCCCCTTAACACCTCCCCATTTGCGAATGTTCCTGATCTGTATTTCCAGACCTGCTTGTGCATGGTCTCTCACTGCCCAAGCATGTCGCCTGGGTAAAACCTGGCTTGGTTTTAGGATGAAACTCCATCCCTCCCCCTAGCCTTGCTCCATACCCACCTCTGTTCACATCCACTACTGCTCTCTCATCCTGGCCATGTCAGCTCCATAACCTCATTGTCACAGAAGAAACAGCAATGTTCTAAGAACCTGGTCACAGGCTGCAGCCACGAAAAGCCTTCCAGAGCTGCACCATGAGGATGCAAGGTGTGGCAGAAAGACATGACTTTGCCTTGAATCGACTGGGAAGATGTCATGGCAATGCTCTCCCAACATGCAAGGTACCAGTTTCATGGGGGAGGAACATGAGGTAGGAGCAGGGTGTGCAGTATTTGAGACTTGAGTCCACCGTCAGAGCTAGTAGTTGTTCACCAAACTTACAATAAATATGACAATGTCTAGGACATTTGGGGTTGGAAGAACCAAATATGGAGCTATAAGTCCTTTGGGGAGCTGCAGAATAAATTCAGTTATGTGAATTTCCTCTCACACACAGACACATTATTTTTATGAACACGTGTCTGTCTTGTCCTCTTCCTCCCACATTTCCCCCCACTTCCTCCACCAGTAGAGGTACAACAATAAAGCAGATTTTCTTTTTCTGTCCTTGGAAAGCTTGGTTGCACATTAGTAACTTCCCTTTTGAAATCTAAACTGAAAAATTATGTTCACTAGCATCCTGTATTGTGTTATTATTCTTGAAACCAAGCTCCCGTTGGGTACTTTTACAGCTTAAAAATGCAGTGACAGTACATACAGCTGGACAGAGAATTTTCAGTAGAGCCACTGTCCAACAGACAGTGACATTTTGGTGGAATGTGTTGATTCTCTCAGAATTTTTTGCTGGGAGCCAGTCTGGTAAGCAGGTGGGTGGCCAGAACCACAATATATATTCCATTATAAATTTCTTTTGTCTTTCTGACTCTTCCTTCCAATTTGAAATAAAAAAATAAATCAATCTGGAAATGGTAATTCTTTGTTGGAGCAGGAATTCCTAAGCCTTAACCAAAAAAGAAACTATTTGTTTATTTTTCCATTTGGCTCTTCCTCTCTGTTTGTCTGGCTTCTCTCACTCAGCTACCCTTACCACTCCCCCTTTTTGTTCCTTCTGCTCATTCTTCCCCTTTCACCTCTCAATTTCTCAGCTGAATTGTTCTCTCACTCCCAGCTTTGCAATCTATTTCACAGCTAATCCTTTGCCGAGTGTGAACTTAGTAACACTGGAGGTGAACTTTCAAGCTCATGTCAGTTCAGAGGATTAGGGTAGACAGGTTTACCCCTCTCTATACAGTAACTAAAGGTTAATGTATAAACTTCCTCTCTCTCTGCTTTATATTCTCCTCGGTTTTATTATCTTAACTTACCATTTTGTTTTAAAACCTTGATCCATATCTAAACACAACCTCATGTGAACTACAGCCACCACCACCACCACTTCACCCTAGCCTAGCTCTGCTATTTGAGTATTAGAGCTTTTGTTTGAAATAGGACTTTAAATTGGAAATTTACTTCAGTGTTCAGTGAAGTACCTTCAGCAATGGAGTTTGTTAATGGAGTTCCTGCTATAGGCACCTTCTTCCTCTCAGGCTGACAAAATTTTTACCTCCCTTATTAGTTTCACTAGCAGTAGCACAGGTTGTTTTAATATTCTATGCTGCCTGTAACATATTGCAGATGTACCTGTGTGAAATGGTCTCTTTTTATTGGAATGCAATAAAAAGAAAACAAGCTTCTCAAGACGAAAGAGGGTAAAAGAAAAAAGTTAACCCAGTTTGGGCCTGAAATTCCCCAGATTTTTATACTCACATTAACATTTATAATACAGCTATTAAATTTCCCGTAGAAGTGCATTTAAAAGGGCTCTGGGCTAAATTCCATATTCTTTCCTTTACTCAGTCCCTACATCTGTTGCCAAAGCAGTAATAAAGCTTGCCTGATTAAGGCAGAAAAGTAACATTTTTAAAAGCGTAGCAGTGATTCTAGGACCTCTTCCCTGAAATTTTGAAGCCTAAGGTTACACTTCTGTCATGCCACAGAGAACAATGAGCAGACACCTGACACAGTGGAGAGCATGTAATTTCAGCAGCAGGAGTATGGGCGTCTCCTCTGTGCTGTACCTTAGCTCAGGGCAGAGCATTTCAGCTCAGCTGCAACTTGTTGACCTGGCTGCAGTGTGCTGGAAACTGGGCTGGTGCTCACACATATTTCCGCCGCACAGCTTGAGAGCACTGGTTTTGCCATCTGTGCACTGTGTTTCCTCGAACAATGTAGATCTACTGTGAGTCAGTTTTCAAATGGGACTAAATTATCTGGAGATTGCAAAATGTCCAAGGAAAACATGAGGGCCAAATGTTTTCCCCTGAAGGAAAGCCCTCATCTGGTATGGTTCTGACATACCACATCTCTTCTTCTTAAGCACTCGATGTCTTAGGATATTTCAAATGAGGCAAGCTATATTACATATATATATGACATAAGCTATATCAAGCATAGGTTCTCTATCAACTGGCACATCAGGAAGTCTTCCATCATCCCCATATCACCACTAGCAAATCAGAGCTCAAATCAGTCCAGCAGTTTAATTACCTAGGTAGCCTCATCTCTTCGGATGGTAAGATTGACGGAGAGATAGACAACAGGTTAGCAAAGGCATTTAGTGCCTTTGGAAAGCTTCATAGAAGAGTTTGGCAAAATAAACACTTGAAGAAAAGTACCAAGATCAGTGTTTACAGAGCCATAGTGCTATCTACTCTCTTGTATGGATCTGAATCATGGGTCATCTACCGCCACCACCTGCGTCTCCTAGAACGCTGTCTCCATACAATCCTAAACATTCACTGGTCAGATTATGTGACCAATACGTCTGTTCTAGAACAAGCAGCAATCACAAACATTGAGGCCATGTTGCTGAGAACACAGCTGCGTTGGGCAGGGCATGTCTCCAGGATGAAGGACCACCGCCTCCATAAGATCTTGCTTTATGGTGAACTTGCCACCGGCTGCTGCAAGAGAGGAGCCCCAAAGAGGAGATATAAGGACTCCCTGAAACAACATCTCAGCCTTGGCCATATTGATCAACATAACTGGTCTACTCTGGCTCTGGAGACACACTATCTATAATGCTGTTGATGCTTTTGAGAAAGCACGTAGGATCACTCTTGAGGAGAAAAGACAATGCAGAAAGAATCGTGCCTTGCAGAATACATCATCTAAGGAGTCTTTCTGCTGTGCCTTTTGCAACCTGACTTGTCTATCTTGTATCGGCCTTATTAGCCACCAGCGTGCTTGTAACAAACGTGGGTAGAGCCCTTCCCAAATCTTCATTCGCGAAGCCCAGCCATGATATCAATCATATATTGACTGTCCCTAAAGGCCAAGTAATCCAAAAGAATAGCATCCATGCTGATCTGAAGTATGTTCAATGCAGCACAGAAGTGGCAGGAGGATCCAATTACGTGTTTGTGCACTTGTTCTGTGCACCCGTTGCCATCTCTGAAGGTCTTTTGTTCATCTGAGCTGGAAGATGAATTCATTCTCTGATTCTAAAAGCATCTTCAGATTGGTTGCATGAACATGTAGATATCTCCAGCATGTAACTCGAAACCTCTACAAGCACTTTAATTTGTTTCAATTCACTGCCTCTGTAATGAGACCAAGGCAGAATGTCCCTCTCTCTCAGAAGAGCACAGGACTGTGTCAGTGCATTTCTCATGACAAACTGCGTTATTTCAAGCCAATTTACTCCAAGTTCTGAAACAGTTTCTTGCAAATACTGGTTTTCACTCGCAGTTTGTGTTTTCAAGTGTAGTGTTTATAATGGATCTCTTAAAGTTTGAGTGCTTTATTACACATTGATGGTGGAGCTAGAAATAGGAATGATTTCTGGCATGAGAACATCATCTATAATTTGAATGGACTTTGTGCTCTAAAATGAAAGGGTTGATTACAAATGTGTGGTTGTTGGTCCCATGCCAAAACAGTTCACTAAAAAATGAGTCCAGGTCAACATGTCTGGGGATTCTGAATAGGGTGTGTGTAAATCCATGAGTTTAGTGATCTAAACCTAGGGGGAAAATCTGTGTTTGGCCCTCTATACCTTGAGAGTTAAACAGCAAGAAAGAAATGGTATTATTGTAGTGGAAAGGAAAGGAAACCATTGTGCACACCTGTTTGCAATGGGCTAGATCATTGACAAGGTTAATTTGGCAAAACTCTGCTGCCTTGAGTGAAAATGCCCCATTTTATACCACTGGAAGGCCTGGTTTGGCATAATTTGTCATTACTGTCAGCAGTCCCTATGATTTTAATCTTACAGCACCTATCAAGACCAGTGTGTTATGCACAGATTCTCTTCTGGAATCATAAGGAAATCATAAGCCTTTCAGTAATCTTGGATAATCCCTGAAGCTATGAGTCACTAGAAGCAGAGGCCCTTCATGCATCGTTTGAACCCCTAATTACCCAACACATGTGGGTGAAAAGTGAGAGGCAAGAGCAGGGCCAGCAGCAGACAGCACTGGATGAGCAATTTTGAAAGGGGCGTCCTTCCCATTAATATAAACAATATTCTTTCCTTCCTAATAATGCACCTGTCAGTAAATATATTCCTGTAGAGCTGCTCTTGTGCATCTGCTTACAGTTTTGCAGAGGAAGTAGCTAATTGACATTAGGGGACTCTGAGGTGTTTCCTGTCTATAACTGTGCAGTATTTAACACTGCTTTATAGAGCACAATGCTCAAAACGCTGCCAAAAACTTTGGAGCCCTGCTGAAAATGCGGAAGAAGCAAAAGGTTTCCATGTCCAGAATGGTGACCTAGGATTTAATCTGTTTCCAGGTAGAATTAATGTCTGGCATGCAGCCCAGTCTCCTCCTCTGCACAGAATGAGTCCCGATGAGAGTTTTTTCCTCTCTGAGTGACTAATCACATCTCTTTTCAAAGAAATACTATTTCCTTGATCATTCTCTGTTCCTTAGGGTGGAAAAATTGGAGCTTTTGAAGAGAAATCTGAGAAATTTTAGAAACAGGGTGCAGGCAGCAGCGGCAGCAGGTCTGATGTTGTGCCAGGCTCAGTACATGCTGCACAGGAGGAAGGGTCTTTCAGCCCTTTGGCTGCGTACCACTCGAAATCACTTGTGATAGCCTATGGGGTACACTACTCAGATTGGGTTTGTGCTCTAATCTGCAGCCTACCGGCAATATAGATGAGCAAAGGGTTGCAATAAGAATGAAATTCCATGAGTGTATTTCTTAATTCATCCAAAGGGAATATTTTTAAACCAAGTTTCTGGAAGGAACAAAGTTAGTAAGCTTGTTCAGTGTGCATTTCCTATTTGTTGAAGATTTTGGTTGATTTCAATGCTATTGAAGGCATTGAAGAGAGAGAGACAGAGATTTACGACTGTCTGAAGTGTGTAAAAAGCTGCAGTAGAACCCACATCTTCATAAACACAAGAGACAACTGAGCTTAAGACAGAAGCAAAAGGAGACTCCATTATTTCAGCTGCTCTTCTAATTTAAATATTGCTTCTGCTGCATTTCCAGTCAACTGCATGACAGAACTGAAGGAATTGCTCATGGAATGTGTGGGGCCTTAGATAGTAACAATGGGTAGGGCCTTTTTCAATCATTGGTGTTACTTCTGGTCATTGCTCTAGGCAAAACTGTGTATTTGTACTTCGAGCCTGGAACTCCAGAGTGGAATGGGCTGCTGAAAGTTCAGCCAGCAAGAAGGTAGAGAGGATTGAGACTGCATTCATATGCTACAAAGCTATTGTTGGTTTTAAGACATCTGTAAATCAGGCCTGTTTATTTGGTGTTTTAGATTAGCTGGAATGATTTTGACTGAAGAACTGTCTCTTTAAATCTTCAGCAGTCCAGTACTGGTTAATGGGATGGTCTGTCTGAGTATGCTTCTGGGGGAAAAGTGGGATATAGAAACTACTCCATCTCCCAAAGGTATGTTTAAATTTGCCCCAGTGGCTGCAAAGCACAGCTGGATGGTGAAAATCTTAAGGATTAGGCTAAGGGCTTCTAACAGAAATTATTGCAGCAGAGTACTCTCAAGCAACAACCTATTATATTTCCGGGAATATTTTTTTCTTCTCACAATGGCTAGAGCTTTTGCTCTTTTTTTACTTCAAGTTTTGCTTGCCTAATCTGTTCCTTTCTCTCTTCTTTTCTCCTTTTATGAAATTCATTTATGAGCAACTTCAAAAATGGAAAATATTTTTAAAACTATAAACCATTTTTTTTTTTTTTATTTCTTGTGGGGGTCCGTTAGCTGGCACTGGTCTAAAGAAGATGTCCCATAGCTCTCGCAGCCAATTTGCTTTGATTTTCTCCTTTGGTTTATTTTATAATTACCCAGGCCGGATGGGTGGAGATCAGATCGGTATCATTACAATCCTTGTTATATCTGTCATCCCACAAGTCTGTCTGCTTTCCACAAATGACTGGTGTTGATTTCAGCAGTTCTATCAGCTAGTATATTGTGCTATTTGGTGCTTCTCTCACCAAAACATACTACAGCATCTAAATGCAGGAAGAAGGTTACTTATCCACAGCCTGCGTGTACATCAAGAAAGCTCTAGCATATTTCTGAGCATTGTGAAACAGCCTCTCCTTTGCTGTGCATAATTTTCCATTTGCTAAACAGCTCCGACTTCCTTCTCACCTGCTGGTATGACTGTCTCTGTGCAGAAGAGGCAGCCAAAATTCCACTTGTATTATTTGAAAAAAGTCTCCCAAGCCCTAAATCCTTTGTTCTGTTGAAGACACTGGAGGCAGCTCTGGGCTGACGGAAATCCTCAGCAATGTTGACATGTACTTCACAGGGTCTAAGCTTTTATTTAGCAGTACTATGGCAGAGCATAGATCTTCAAAGAATTTTCTCACTAGAGAATTTCTCAACATCTACTTTCTTACAGAGTCAAGCTGGGAATAGATGCTTCCTTGTTAATTTAAAATGGTACTTGTCTAGATGACATATCCTTAAATCAAGATAGTATTACTTTTGTTACTGGATGATTTTGCATATGGGAAACCCCAGAAGACGCAGACACTGTTACCATACAATATAGGTAACTGAGAAGATTAAGATACTTTATATGTTTTGCAGACAAGAAACCAGGCCAGTTGTCTTGATCCCTGTCAGATGGGAAAGGGCATTAATCAGAGTGAAAAAAACCCTCAAAACCCAGCAATTTTCATTTACTCATTCTAGTATTCAGTTCTTAAGCAGAGGTAGTTAGAACACTTCTGGGCATATTTAAACTATTCTATTTTTCAAAGACTTAATTTATACCCAGTTTTCATGAGACAGAGACATCAGCAATATGCAATAGCTCAGGACAGGGAGCAAAAGACATATGCAGTGGAAATCTGCATTAGGACAGTGATGGATCTCATGACAGAGAAAGTCAGAGGCCAACCACAGAAGAGTCAGGGCCAAATTTAATGTTAATTTAAATAGCATATCAGTTCTAGGCAGGTATGAATCTGAAACTCTGCAGAAATATGTATTGTAGAAAACTCATATAGTTTTGATCTTCAGGAACTATGAATAAAAATAAAAAAAGATGAGAATGGAAGAAAGGGTGCTATGAGAACCAATAAAGATGATAAAATGTAATATGAACAAGAAATATCACCTAATACATCACTAGCATTGCAGGTTCATTCTGCCATGCACTGTAGCACATCTGAGAGTGGCATTTGAAAACAAGAAATGATTCTTACAGAGGAATAAGAATGATGTTAAGGCTATTTGCATATGCTTATGTAATTGGCAAAAGCTGAATTCATCCCATACTAAATTCAAAACTGTTGGTTAAATCAAACCTGTAGCTATAGAATAAAAGTTATTTTTAACCTAAAATAGTTGTTTCAGTATTTGACAAGAGGAAATAAAGTTGTTGATCATCCATTTTTCTTCTGTTCCACTGCATTAAATTGTGTTCAAAAGGCTTGATAAAGTGTTTTTCATAGAACCGTTATTGTGTGGCTAATTTATGTGGCTACTTTGATGATAAGGAAGTTTAATTAGTAATAGTAGCAGTTCTTGAATAAAATTTTAACAAGGTGCCTCACATATGAAAAGCACAGAAGTCTCTTTGTTTTGAACAACTTCTAACAGGGTATATGAGGAGACTTTTGCTCACTCCACTTATTCTGATAAATTAGTGGATAGCTTTGAGCAAGTAAGCAGAACAAGATCACAATAGCATCAAGCATCAAGTCTTGGCCCACTGAGTGAACAACTGCACCATTGCTAAATTGCTGCAGAAGATTTATACCAACATCAATGCTTGGATTTACCTCCTTGCTTCATCAAAAGAGAACTTCAAATTCCAGAGGTCCTTTTCTAGCTGTGTCTAGCCAAGTGTCCAAAATCAAGTTATTTCCCCTGTGCATGGAGAGAAATTGGTACAGCTAGGGAGTGAGTCACCTCATCTAAACACAAGAGTTTAGGATAAGTCAATTCGATCGCTGTAATCAAATCTGCTGAAAACAACCTTCCATGCTTTCTGTTATGAAAAAAATTAGGTGAGGCTGGTATTTCAATGTCCTGCCAATTCAGGCTGTGTATCCATCTGAAGAACATAATGTGTTCTCATACTTACTGCTGTTAGGTTTTAGAAAAAAAACCAGATAAACAAGTTGTTTGAATCCATCAATCTGATATAACTTCTAATAAATCAGTGTTGTCTGAAAGGCAGTGCCTACACAACTAAAGCAGGCCAGGGATCTGGCCAGCTGGCATGACATTCTCCATACTCTCTCAAAACAGAGATGCCAGGCAGCTTTACAGGACAGGTCCCTGGCAGGCACTGGGCTGGAGCACAGTCTGGGGCAGCACTAATAGGCACTGGCCAGAAGCAGACAAGAGCGTGCTTGTTGTTTCATCATAGTTGTGAACCAGGGTGTGAGTTGTGCCCTGCCTGTTTCTTATTTATTAGAATAGACCTAGTCAAGAGGCTATATCCTGAAAAAATATGGTTACTACTCAAAGTACTTCTTTTAGCAGCAAAAGACCAGTGGTTCAAAAGTGACAGTGTTCTTTGGCAGGGCAAGGTTATATTTTCATGTTGGGAGGATTTCTAGATCATTTCGTATGTTTATGGACATACTGATGGGTATAATTTCACATGTTCTTTAAGAAAGGCCCCCAAAGGGAAAGCTGCAGTGCCTGTATGGTCTCTAAGTGGAGCCTAATCAAATGAATTTTGATTACTTCAGCTCTATCCGATAGACTATCTGATAGTGCCTTAATCTTTCTCTGGGTGTAGAGATGGTGCCTCTCATGGTTTTTGTAAAGCTTCTGAAAATCTGGCAAGAGAGCAGTGGAACAGAACAATAATTTATTTCTTGAGCTTTAGATGTATGACACATAAAAGAAAAAAGTAGGCTGAGCATTCACCAAACATCAGGATTTATGATAACACCAGGAGAGGTCAAGAATACTATTTTCAATTCCTTCTTTTTGATGAAGTGCTTTAAAATTCTGAGGTCTCAGACAGGTCTGAGGATCTCAGTTTTGAGGGGATAAGGAACTACAGAGAACAAAACCTCTCTCTACAGCATTGTGAATGAACTATCTCTCTAGCTCTGAGGGATCTAAGGGAGTTAACTCCGTCTCATAAGAATTGAAAAGGAGATGGATGGACGCAAGAGAGGAACTAAAACCAGAAAACATAAATCACTTCCCTGGTGTCTAGAGCTAAACTGAATTTCCAAATAACAGTGAGATGGTTTAGTAGTTAGCTTTTGTGAATAAGTCTCCTACTTGTCATAGGAATCCACTGTGATGCATGTACATAGAATTTATAAGGTATTTTGTGACTTTTTGTCTTCACCATGTGAAGACCTGTGACTCCTTACAACTCTTGCATTTGACTCAAAGCAATGAGTTATTGATAATGATGATTGTCTACAACGGGGACAAAAGGGTGAGTTCCTAGATTTACTTAGATCAGATTGCCATGTACAACCAAATTTCTGAACAATGGCCAATAGGTTAAGAAATACATAAAAAATTGGTTACAGAATAGACTACCCACTTGTAAACATGCAGACCCAATGGTTTTACAGGCAAAGAGGTATTTCTGACTGTGGGCATCTGTGCACTTTGAAAAATGTCATTACACAGACTCTAACAGACTTTTTTTTTGGTCTTGGATATAAATTTTACTGAAAAGACAATGGGATTCAGGTGTGTTATTAAAAAAGCAAAAAAAAAACAAAGCACATGTATTTCTTAGGTGGCTTGAGGTAAAGACCTGAACATGGCCTCTCAAAACCAGATGTAGGGCTTTTTAATACCACAGTGCTACTAATGTCTAACAACTTTCCAAGAGTAAGGAAGCAGATAGTGTCCCTTGTTCTTCAGCTGTGCTATTGCAATATCAGTGAAGGTGCTGGTTGAGATTAAGGTTTCTCGTAATGTAAACAGTTATTGCCTCTTCCACTAAAAAGCCCTGCACCAGGTCTCTGGCACACCACAGGGCTGAGCTCCTGTGTTGCTGCTTCTCTTCCCAAGCTCACAGGTGCACAGCTACACCCTGCTGCGATTGCCCTGGCCTTGGCCGGTACCTGGCCCTGGGGACTTCTGCCATCTGGATGCAATGCTGTGCTTGGTGCTGAGCCTACTCCAGCAGCTCCCTTGCACCTACGCTCAACAGAAAGCTGGAGAACGTCAATGTGAAGGAGGAAGAATTAGAAAAATAAACAGAGCATGTAGGACACTCTCCATTGCAGTGGACAGTGCTATAGCCTGAGTCTGTAATGAGCGATGCGGACTTCTTGTGGTGGTCAAACCTCAGTATCTTTCTGCTAGTTAACTAGTGTTTTTTAGAAATAAAAAGATCTATGTGGCTCCTTATTCTTTCCTAAATATCTCTGTGGTTTTTTTAAAACAGTCTTGTGCACAGATTTTTATTTACATGCTTTATAAAGCCTGTAATTTGTGGCCTCCTACAAGTTTTTCCTTCAAAATGTAACAAATGAATCAGAGACTTGAAATTCTATTAATACAGGTCTTTTTAGGGCATTTCCTGTCATATGCACTTTCAAGTGTCCCAGGGAAATCTACTAATTGGGAGAAGTCAATAGCAGATCAGAATAGTTACAAAACAAACTGGGCAAACCAACAATAATTACACAACAAATAACAGTTATATTAGAGTTAATTGAATTATTTTCTCTTGCAGAAAATGTAGACATAATGAAGAGTACTGACCAATTAGTGCTCTTCTGTGTGACAAGGAGAAATCTTAAGATAAAAGGTAGATGGAACAATTAGATTATGCAGGCAAATCATTCACAAAAGCTTGAAAAAAAGTGAATAATTACCTGAAAGCCATGTTCTAACCCACCAAATGACTGCATAAGAATTAAATAGCAGCATGTGCACTATTGCCGGCAAAAATATCTGTCATTACTTGAATTTCTCAAAAAGAGTGATGTTTTACACTCACATGGATATAGATATATAGATACATTTTACACCTTCTGTTGTGCAAAGAATCTTACAGACTTGGCATTGTTTCAAAGAACAGTGATTTTGAGCTACATCAGCATGTTATTAAGAAGTATTCTCTTAGTTAACTCCCAAAGACTTCCCCAGTGAGGATCATCCATGGGAATTGCACTTCGGATCTTGATGATAGCTTCAGAGTCTCTCAGGTGGATTCAGCCTGAACACAGTAATTTGTATGACAAGCATCCCATGGAATTCACAGTGTTATGAAATGGTCTTTTTAGTACTTTCCTCAGCTATTTGAAAAATGCTGCCTATACTGTCTGCCCACTGTGCCCAGCAGCTAGACATTAGCTGTGAGCAGCCTTTATCATTCACCCCTATGGTCTATCTGGACCTGTACCTATTAGCCTGCATTGTATCCTTGCAGTACAGTAGAGGTAGCTCTGTACTGTTCTCTGCAGGTAGCTTTTCCTCAATGAGGTCCTGGTATGAGACCCTCTTGTGAGGCAGGTGCTCTTGATAGCAGTGGTTTTGGCCTCAAAAGCACAGTGGCTCCATGCTTCACATGTATTACCAAGTCTTTGAAATAAAAATCTCAACAAATGTCTTGGGCTCTAGGGTGAACACAGCCATATTCAAGTCATCCTTGGGGAAAGCTGCTAACAGTGGGGTCACACGGGCAGTGTAAGAAAGTACTCCCTTTGTATTGAGGTATTGAGCCAAAGGTTTTCCCTCTCAGCAATCCCATTTTATTATGAACTCCACAGGGTACTGTCCAAGACTAAGGGCCTCACAGGCCTTGGAGTAGCAAGAGCATATGGAAACCACCAACACCTTTAGAGCAGCATATCTTCTTTATATATTTGTTTTATGTACTTTATTTTTTTTTTTCTTCTCATTTTTATTCTGAAGCATGCATTGGGAGAGAATATATAGCACTTTCCCAAATCTGCACCTGCATCACTGGACACCTTCTGCAGATTTGAGCAGTTACCAGATGTTCAACGAATTCACTGGAGCCTGAACTAGCACTTACAAGCGTTTTTCCTATAATGTGAATGCCTTTTGGCAAATGTGAAGGCAACAAACTCTTATGGCATAGGTCATCAAAGTAGACTAAGAAGAACAAGTTTTAAACCGGTGACAGGGAGATGTATTATCTATTTTCTACTGCTGATATTTGGAGATCTCCAGTGTCCCAGGTTAGATTTTACTGAGACATAGAAAGAGAAGCCAGTGACAAAGACAGAAGTTTTAGTTATGTAAAATCCATTGGTACGTTTGAATTTCCTCGTGGATTTTTCTTTTCTTTCAGTCTTACTGTGATTTTTACACAAATTTCACCACTTTTGTTGAAAATTGTTCAGCTTTTGATTGCTGAGAGATGACAAGTGGTTAGTTTTACAATGAGTAGTCAACAGCTTTTACCAGAGAAAGTGAACATTTTAAAATTAGCTTTCTTTAATAAGAATATAAGTCTGTTAGAATCAGACAGGGTCATCAAATGGTCCTTAGACTAGTGCTGATGAGGTTATTGCTGCTGCTTCAAGTTTCATACTGATTCTTCCTTTATTGCAAGGGCAAAGATTGTGCCATGCTTCCACTGCAGCAAGAAGGTACTCGGCTCATGCACGTCCATCTTCTCTAACTTTCTGAGAACATAACTCAGTTTGACACTCAAAATCTGGGCTTAAATTGCGTTATAATACTGTTTTCAAAAACAGTCAGATACATGCTTTGATGTCCTCTTTCAGATAAAAAACAAATGGGCCTGAAGCCCAGACATTACTTTTGAACAACCGTAACACAAAAGGGAAAGTATGTGGAAGAAAAGGGAGCTCTGCACAAAAGAAAATCTCTTCACAGAGAAATAGGAGATGTTGTGAAATATTATTCCATTTTTTCCTAACAAAGAGAGTACACTAAGATGAAGAGCTACATTTTATAGGAACATAGTATCAGTAGGTTAAGGTAAGTAGACTACTCTTTTCAAGCTGAACTTCGGATGTAAGCTAGACAATTGCATTGGGTTATCTGCAGGCCTGTAATTATTCTAACTCTCCACTGGATGTCAATACTGTGTAATACAAATTTTGGCTCCAAATTCACTCCTTAGAGCAGAGCAAGCCCTCCTTTTAGAGGTAATTATTGTTTAAGAATCTAATTAGGTAAGGAACATAATTATAAAAAATTAACCTCATCTATTTGGGGGTAGGCAGAGGACAGCCTTTAATAGCAAAGGCAATGCGTAATCCCTTCCCTGAAAAGTTAAATTTGCAATTGTGTTTCCGTTACATAGATGATGCTTTCTGTCCTGAACAGTTTGTCAGAATTGGGAACCTGATGACTAAAATTTCTACTAGAGAAAGTATTCTAAATAAAACCATGTCAAGTTTATCTTCAACTTTACAGCATTCAGGCACTTGAAACCTGGTGCACAATAGTTTTAATTAAAAAAAGTTGCTAAAAACCCTATGGCTGGTATTAAAGTCAAAATTACAGACTGGCTTGAACAGGCCTTAATTAAGCTCTGAACTTCCAGGAGCTTCTATCCCTTTTGCTCCCGCCTAAAACTGATAACCTGGTGTACTTTCCCTCTGCAGAGAAGAGACATGGTAGAAGGGCTGAAGGAAGAGCAAACAGTAGCAGGACTACAAAAGCAGGAGAGACCGGCATTAAGGTCAGGAGAGAGTAGGAATAAAAATTCCCTGTCCTGCAGATATGGGTGTTTGGAGGATCACAGGATCACAGAATATTCTGAGTTAGAAGGGAACCACAAGGATCAAGTCTTAAGTGAATGGCCCATGCAGGAATCAAACCCATGACCCTGGTGTTTTACCACCATGCTCTAACCAACTGAGCTAATTTTAGGGATATCCTATATTTCTTCTGAAATCCCAGTGAACAATCCCTGGTAAAAATTCCATGAAATCAGTATTTCTGTGGTGCAACTGCAGTAGAGTTTAGTGGTCTCTGATCCTCCTGCTGCTGTCAGCACAGTTGAGAATACAATGCCCCTTTAAGATGAGAGGGAAACCTGTTGATCACAAAATCTGAGTTAGCATAGTATAACTTTAAAATGAACAACCTTTTTTTTTTTTTTACAGTGACTGAAAGACAAGCAGTTTGATATGGTACTTTCAGCAAAGGAGGGGTGTTTGTATGGGCTCTTTTTGTTCTTTTTTACTTCAATATGTAGCAAATTCCCACAAACAAAACATAGAGAAGAAAATGAACAGAAATTAGGTTTCTATGATTGAGCTCCCAAAGCTGAGCCGATGCCAGTGGCACCCCATGCTTCCATGATTTTGCCTAATGATGACTGTGGTATTTAACTTTCGTAAGGATTTAATATATGACACTGTGACAAGGTTTTTTCCAAGCATGCATGGAGTGTTTTTTATACTCTTTATTTGGCATATTTATTCAAATGTACTATATTTAAGATTGCTGTAATCACATACATACATTGGCTACTGGCCACAACGTTCAAGCTATTAATCATACCCTAGAATCTGTGGCAGATGTAAAAATTAAGTTTTATTTATCAAAGTTACTTATTGGAAATGGCAGCCCAAGAAATTTACTCCTTAGGATTTTAACTTTTCTTACATACTTCTGGCACTAGGTTCAAGGTTTTAAAAGGTGTAAATCATATTTTTTCTCAGTCCAGACAGTCTTGGCACAAAACTAAAATTATATTTCCAGAAATGCAAACCCTTTTGTTTGGATGGCCTTTATTTTTCTGCCAAATTATACCACCAGAGCTATTTCTTTAGTCTAACGCTATTTTCCATTATAATCCTGCCTTTCAAGAAGTAAACCAAAGCCTTCTATCCTTGCAGAAGTTTTAGTCACACAGATATAACTACCTTTCAGCTCAGTTGGGAAAGCGGTCTCCAGTGACAGGCTTGGAAGATTCTGATTACTTTTTCCATAATTATCTAGATGAAAAGCCAATAACCTGACAGAGCAAAACAGGTTCAGGAGAAAGATTGTTCCTGTGGCATGACCCACAAAAGCTCAGGCTCTGAAAACCTTAGTAGTATTTGAGTTTATTTACAAAAGACAGTATCTTTGAAAGTAACTAGCATGAGCTTAAGCTGACAGGTCCCAAATGATTGTGATAGTGTTTCTGTTCTTTTTACCATAGGAAAACCTCCTACAAAACAAACTTTCTTGAGTTTTCTGTTAAAAAGAACAAATTAGGTACAATAATACAGAAAATAGGAAAAAAAACCCCAACCACCAACTAACAAAGCTAGCAATATGGAAAAAAATACACCCACCATGTGAGTGTACAGTGTGCTGCAGATTTGTTCTTGGCTTTTTTTCCTTGCAAATTGTTTTTGTTTTACAAGCAATCCTTTTATATACACATATGATATATTAAAGTGTAAGAACTAAATTAATTCAAATTGTATTCTGCTTGGACTAAATTTATGTTAATGTTTGGGCTTTATTTTATTTACCTTCACTTTCTAAACATTGTAACAATACATTTTTTTGTATTAATACCACAGATCTATTATAGCACATTTTCATTCAAAAATCAGTCACTTCCTTGAGCAGCTTATAAACCAGTCTTTATGAAGAAGGTACCTGAAGGACAGTATGTAAAAGAGTATATGGACGCCAGTAGGGCATGTCAGCATAAAAGGGACTCCTCTGCTAAGATACAGAGAAGGAAGTGTTTGGGCTTTGTTCACCCAGACCTACCTGCTGCCTAGCTGGTGCTTCCATGTTAGAAGTGTGGTTATGTTGGTCTTTCTTTATAAACTTTGCAAAGGGGGTGATTCAGACATTAGGTCAGCTAAATTATTAGGTGTCTAGCGCTAAAACGAGTGAATACTTTGTGTCCAGGGAATAGAATACTGTCCCAAGTACAGCAGACTGAAAAGGAAGTAATCCAGTTTGCAGGAAAAGCTGTTTAAAAATATAGAATCATAGAACCATAGAATTGGACAAGAGTTGGAAGAGACCATAAAGATCATCTGGTTCCAACCCCTCCACCATGGGCAGGGACACCTTCACTAGACCAGGTTGCTCAGAGCCCCATCGAACCTGGCCTTGAACACTTCCAGAGATGGGGCATTTGAAGATTCTCTGAGCAACAAACATGTGTCTTACCACTCTCACAGGAAAAGGTGTCTTCCTAATACCTAATCTAAATTTGCCTTCTTTCAATTTAAAACCGTTACTCTTGTCCTATCACTATGTGCCGTTGCAAATATATATACTTGTCTAATCCAGACTTTTCTGGCTGGTGACATCAGTGCTCCTCACGTGGGCAATATCCCCAACACCAAAACAAGCATTTCTCCCTCCCAGGTGAAAGTGCAATGACCAGCCTGCACAGCTCTCACCCTAGGCCTGGCAGAGCTATCCTGGCACAGCATGCTAGTGAGAGGTGGGTTTATGGGAGAGAGATGTGGGGCAAGGAGGGGAGATGTCAAGCAGGAGAGTTAAGGCTCTGCCATGTGCTCAGTGGGAGGGAACGTCTTCCCCCCACCCTGAGAACCACAGTCAGTTGGACAGGCTGGCTGCGGATGGAAAAGTTGGAAGTTCGTCCTGCAGCATCAGGGGACTCACCCTTCATTTTATTTGCCTGTTTTATTTTATGTAAAGTAAACATTTTCTGGTTTCTCACTTTAGTGAGGAAAGCAAACACAAAGAAAATCCAAACTAATTTCAGTCTGAACTGAATAGGTGTATACCTTGGCCTCCAAACTGAAATATGGACTATCTACAGAACCCTGAAGGAAACCATCATGTTGATCTGAGGCATACTGGTATAAATCCAAGTTTCAATAGGCTATGTCAGGCATTACTGTTAATATCTCTGCAGTTGTTATGAGGGAAAAGATAAGCAGTAGCTACCAGGTTCTTTCTGTGACTTGAAAGGTGGTGATACAAATTCATTAGCCATGAAACTGCTCAACACACTTATTGATGTATTCCTAAATAGTCCTCTCAGGTTTTCTTTTGTATGTTTTCCTACATTCTTCCTGCTTCAATGTCTTGTTTGCCAGCATCCTACTCATATTCAAAACGGGTAAGGTTTGTTTTTCAAAATGTCAGCATTTCCAGGTGTCAATTTTCTTCCATTTTCAGATGCAGAAGTGCCAACAGGAGGTTGGCTCTTTTTTTCTGGCTCCACTGTGCATTAATTTCAACATTTGATTAAAAAGGTTTGTGTTTCAGAGCAATTAATTTTAAAAGAGAAAAAAGCAACAAACCCAACAAACTCACCCAAGCCCCAAAACAAAACAGTTAAAGGAAGAAAAAGCTCTCAACTGCAGTTTGAAAGTTCTTCAAAAGGAGGAAGTCAAAAGGCCTAGCAAACACACAGTTCTCATCCATGCCCCTTCTCCATGCCAACATATTTCTTCCTTCCAACTTCTGATCACAAATTAGTAGTTTAGTAACTCACCCTGTGGTGTTTTGGACTATTATTCTGAGTCTGCTTTCACCTAAATAACAACCATCTGGTGGTGTCTCAAATCAGATTCTTGTGATGAACTGTATATAATAGCTAGTTCGAGGATTGTCAGGGGAAGGGTTAACATTCCTGCCCTGAGCAGAAGGGCCGCAGCTGCATGCCATAAAGTCTGCACAAAGTCTGTCAAGAGTGGAAGGGCTGGGTCAGCTGTAAAGAATTAAGCAAATCCTCTTACTACAAGAAGAGGGAAGAAGGGTGGAATTAAGAAATCCTTTCCTGTTCTTGTGTTTGGTTTGTAGTAAAATAGATAACTGGGAACATTTGAGGCATACCTTGACCCTTAACCTCTACACAATTTTTCCTCATGGGGACCTTGCTCTTTGGTCTCACAGAACCTGAGTAATTCATCTTCCATTCCACTAGTGTCTGAGGTTTGCACAAGGTGTGTGGAAAGCAGATCAGATCACGTGAACATGCAAATTCACTTGCTATTTGTCTGGAAATCTGTATCTCCGCTCTCAATCCAATGTCATATTCCTAAGGAAAGGTGGAGGGTTTACTCTACACTGAAATGCTCCCTGCACAAATCCTTCTTCAAGGGCAAGATTGAATTAAAGTAGCATGAAGCTGTCTTGTTTTCCCGAAAGTGTTAAAATCGTACTTCAGCACAAATAGAATGTACAAAATGCAGTTCCCTGAAAGGTTTATCATAGGGATATGGGGAAATGGCAGATCTTCCTGCTACAATAAGTCATGGAGTAGCTGCAAACAAAAGTATGTGTCAGAGGATTTTAAGGATGGAAAAAAAAAAATAACAAGGTCTGGTTGATTTTGTATATCCAAAGCTTCTTTTCTGGAGACAAGGAATGTGAAATGTTGGAACATGTTGCAGAAAGAAGGCTTTCACAAAAAGATGTGTTTGAGGATGCTATTATAGCCTGGGACCATGGTAACGGTATAGTCCAGATTCCTCATGATGTGTGGGGAAGGCCACATTCTGCTCTCTTGTTTCTTTCAGCTTTCTTTGAGTTTGTCAAGGTGCCAAGGGTTATCAGGCTTTGGGTTTTTTGTTTGTTCTTTTATAGTTGTGGGTTGGGAAATAATTTTTCTCTATGTATCCGTGTGAATGTACATTATGTATGTATATACAGAAACTGAGTATGTATGGATCTAAATATAGAAATGCATGTACATCTGAAAACTTCTTTAAGAATAAAATTTTTTATATACTGAGTTGTGCAAAAGCACAGCCAGACACTTATATCTGTAATCATACAGAATCCTACAGAAATCAATAAACCTTTTTCCAGCAATAGCAGATGTGTGGGGTACATTTTAACAGCTAAGAGTACAGACTGACTTCTTGTTCTGAGCCCAAATCAAGGCACTCGCTGTTTTTCAGAATGCTGCTGCACCTCTGGTGTCTTTGGAGGAACTGCCTAAGAGAGCAGCAACCTACCTTAACTTTCTCTCCTGCTTTTTCTGACTTGTGTTAGCCAATGCTTTGTGAACTTGTTTTCTCTGTAACCATTCCTGTACTGCATGTGACTGAAGCTGCTGATTTACAGCAAGTCTTGACTGTAGCTGCAATGGATTGCAGATTGCATTGACAATGGAAAAAGCAGATTTGTTCTGCACTTTTTTGGGGGGGAGGGGGTAAGACTATATTTCATTTATTAAAACATTTTTCAAAACGATTAGATCTCTCTGTAATTTGATTTGTTGGGTGGAAGGAGGAAGAGGTGGAGGGAAAAAGCCTATTGTAGAATGTTTTTCAATAAAACTGCAACAACTGAGACTCCAGACTAACAAACACACATGCACTTAGTTTTAAATCCGAGTTAAACCCATGGGGCCTATATTTGTATTTGATTAATGACAATTATTTGAAGAAAGATGGACTGGGTGGGATCAAGTGGAAAAATATGTACTTATAAAAATGTATGCTTGCTGTAAACTATTTTTACACTGTTTCATTTCTGTTATATTCTTTTATCTTGCATATTTGGCACATAGCTGTAGGTTTCTAGCATAAGGAAAAGGTTGCACTGTCAAATTCTGTTTGGTTCTAACAGAAGTGTATAACTAAGTCCCCATTTGCCAGCAGGAGTGCAAGCAGAAACCCTATTGGCACTAGGGAACTTAGTAGCAGAACTGGGACCTCAATTTGAACAAGTTCCAGGCGTTGATCTCCCATTCTTATTTCCTCTGGTGAGTTCAGTAGTCCTAGTCCTGCTTGTTCAGTTACAAGATTTAGTTTACAGTATAGCAGGAGCACTTTGTTAGCAATTCCCTTAATTCTCAGATATGTTTCATCTTGTCTGTATACAAGCCTGGCTGTCTGCAACCCGGCATTTGAGAGCAAGTTAGGTAAAAAGGTAGAGAGAGTTCCTAACAGGATAGCATTATCAGATCCCAGCCAAGCTCCCAGGCTCTGGGTACACAGGCTCTACTTATGTGAGTGACTGTCAGGCTCGTTACATTCCTTGCCTGCATGGGTTGTTGCCTTGGTTTGCAGAGTAGATCTGGGAGAGCCAGCTGCCCCAGTACTTCTACCCCAGCCTGTTCTCCTGTCCCAGCATCAGTGATCCTGCCACAGGCTGGAAACCTCACTGAGAACAGCTTTAGGAAAAGGAGCTGTCAGGATTGCAAGGGAGGTCATACAGCCACCTAACCACTCTTTTCCTGTTGGAGAGAGGTCATTGCTCCTGCTGCCCAACATTTTCCTCTGTGGAAGAAAGGAATAGGAATTGAGCACCTAGACTTGGCATGGGACCTGAGTCTCAGCTCATGTTAGCAGCTTATAAAAGACACTGCTTTGAGAACCCAGCTCAAATGATGAGAAAATGAATCTGAGTGATTCATGCTTCCTTTGTAGCAAGTAGGAAGAAACAGCTCAAAATTCAAATCAGCCTTAGGGTAGGGATAGGACTCAGCTCCAGACTGACAGCTAAATCCAGGACCTACCTGTAGATTTCTAAATGTTAGCCAGATTTTCAAGTGTCTGGTGTGGTCAGTGGAGATACAGTCTATACAGTGAAGGTAAACCAGAAGCAGAAGGCCCACTGCAGGTAACTGTATTGTAGGGTGAACTGAGTTTCTCTCTGGTCTCCACTGACTATGTTGACCAAATCTCCACAACTGTACTGAAGTGTTAGACATATTACTCCCACACAGGCATCTTTTTCTGGTAGATGCTTTTCTTAAACTGTATTCTGCCCCAGGTGTCTGTGTTTGGTTAGAAAAGTCAAGTCCTATTTAAAGCCTGTCTTGAAAGGTAGGCAGCTGGGTGGCAAAAACCACACAGATTCTGGAAGAAGAAACAGAGCAGTGACAGCTCTTGGGAAAGGTCCTGCTGTGGGTGATGATGCCAGCTGTGCTTGAATGAGGGTGTAGCAGTCTTCTCTGGAGTGTCTCTGTCTCAGGTTTCTGATTCTTAGAAAATGGCTTCTAGCTCCTCCTGGAAGGACTAACTTTATAAGTGCGTGGGTTTTCCTTATGCAAACTAGAAAGCCAGATTGGTTTATTTCATTATAGTCCCATCTAGAGTTAGATCTGTAGCTCACTCAAGAGTTCACAGAGAAATATAGACAGGATTGAGATGTCTAAATCCAAACTGTGATTCTGCACATCAAGTCTAAGTGCCTAAGCTCTTGAGAAGGCCAGAGAGGATCCCAGCATAATGCCTAAACCTGTTGCTTTACACATAGCTGCCTGATAAAATTTGGTAACTCTGCTGCAGGAGTGTGAATAGTGAGTGCAGGTAAGCATTGCTCTCAGCACCAAGATGACATGCTTGCCCTGTAACTTTCAGAATAGTGAGCTTCCATTTAAAAAACATAGATTAGTAGGACTGAAGGTGACCATCATTGTATTTCCTAGATTACATACTCTGAGTAGAAAGCCTTACTGCATTTCAGAGATAGGACACAGAAATGTCAAATCAAATGACAAAGGTGTCACCACCCAGATTCCTTTGTGAAGCTGGTACTTTCTGAAGGCTTCATATATCTTGAGTGTAAACTGCAGCTCAAACCTCAGCCTGAAAACTTCTTTCTCTCTGAACTGCTCAGTACTGCTGTGCATTGTTTAAACAGCTGCAGATCTCCACTCCTGAGGGACCTGCAGACTTGCACCGGGTGAAGTCTTGAATACACAAACACAGTTTTGTGTACATCATTGGAATCCACCTTGATAAAAGGTAGTCTATAAACAGAAGGTCACCATTGCTGTGCAGTGAAGGTTAGATGTCTAAACCTCATTAGCCCTGTTGTTGAGATAGATTTTACCTTCTCTTTGGTAGTACTGCTAAATGGAAACCACCAAGACTGAGGCAAAACATCTACACAAGATTTACCCATAAGAACAAAGGTTCATATTCTGTGAATGTGTCTATTTTCTTCTGAACTAACTAGGAGAGATGGTTCAACCTACATCAGGTTGGGTAAGGCTCACAGGCAAAACCAAATTAACAGAAATGATGCTGCATCTATCTCTAGTGCACGAGGTTGTTAGACAGGAAAGAAAGTTTATCCACAAATCAATACTCTGCATTCACTGTGTATAACAATAGATGCAATAAAACTCAGCCTTGCAGTAAAAAGCCTTTACAAGCTGCCCCTCGTGACTCCAGGTCAAGAGTTCCCAGTTGCTCTTCCTTTTGCTCCCACTGCAGTACAATTCCTACTGCAGGAGCACAGGGCTGAGGCTACTGCTGGAGTCATGCACCAAGAGAGAGGTTTGCCTTCCTAGACCCTGTAATTCTGGGCTATAATCACACATAAATATCCTCCAGAGACTTTTTGACAAACTGCTGGGAAGGTGCAGGAGACATGGAGTCATTTAGCAGAAATTGCTGTGTTTGACATATTGAAGTACAGTGGGGTTTCAAATTTTATTTTCTATCAAAGTGTGTTTTACAACACTTAAAAGACTCTAAAGCAAATAAACTAAGCAGTGCTTGGGTAGCCCCTAATGTAGTTGTTATTGTGCTGGTTATTTAGAAATATTCTCATATTTACCAGTGCATTCCAGTACCAAATAGGGAAGCATGTTCTAGTACTGTGGCGTGGATACATAATTTTAATACCTAAACTATTAATTCAACTGAACAAAGTGTATGTGTAGTAGTGGCAAATTAAATGTCAATGAAAGTATTTATTTGGCCCTATTGAGTGAAAAATTTCTGGAGTAGCCTATGATGACGAGCTATAGAAAATTAGATATTTGACTTTGAGACATCATCTCATACTTTTCTGGCTTTTGGACCTGCAAATCTTTGTGCTTGATGAGTAGAACCCGGGCTGGAGCAATGGTTTGAGCCCCAGATCTTCCTCATTTTAGGAGACCACTCCAAGAGCTAGGTGTTTGGCTATTTGGTGGTGGTCCTCTGTCTGTAGTTTTGAGCAGAAATTTCATTCTTGAGCAGAAAACGCCTTCCCAATCACTGTTTTATTGAATCTGGCACACACTGTGAAATGTTTTATTTTGAGTGAGTCAGCACTTTCCAAGTAAAGTTCCTTTTGTCAGAAAATTGGCTACTAGCTTTCACCCTGTGCTAGCTGCACACATCCCCTGTAAGGAAAAAAAACCCAGCTGATAAGGATGTTCCAGCTGCAGTAGGTGAAGTCTGACAGGTAACATATCTGGTCTTTTGCATTTCCTCCCATGGATCCATCTGACCAAGTACTCTCTCTTTCTTCTGCTTTCTCAGCCAGCAGCCTGATCTCTACTTCATATGGGTTGATTGAGAAAAGAGGCCTCTGACAGCATCAATGCTTGGTTAAAGGCATACATGAGGGTATGCTGAGAACAGTGAAATGGGGGATAATCCTGCACAACAAATTAGGGATAAAGTAAATATGAGATTGTGCTGTTGTTAAAGGATTGATTTCTGCACAGCAATGAATGTAACAAGTGAGATCAGGGGCTTATCAATCTGTAGGATTGATAGACTGCCTTGTTCTCCGGTATAGGTATTCCATTTCTACTCCATTTTGTTGTTGTTTTAAATAAATAAAATAAAATACAAAACAAAGCAAAATAAAAATGTATGTATTTACACATATAACTCAATAAAAATGGGAACAAAAGTGAATGTAAAAAATCATAAAAAGGACAATTGCAAGTGACCAACTGAAACATGTTAATAGATTTTAAAGTACACAGCTTAGGAAAGACATTTGTGGAAGGAAGAGGGAGGAAAAATATTTAAACTTGTGAATAGTGAAGCAGTGCTATCAGAGAAGAGTGTATATATCAGGAGGTTGTGAGTGGGAATAATAAAGCGAAAGAGCTGAAACTTATAGAAGATAAAATTCACACCAAGAAATATCAGAAACATGACAGAACTGAACAACTAGCTTCATATCTGTGAAAATAAGGCAAAATGAGACTAGACAAAATCTGAGAAGCCCAGGTCTTGGTGTTTGTTGTGTTTGTTTTGGTTTTTGTCTCTGAAGATGATAAAAAATTCTCCTACTTTCAGTAGGAGCTGGTTTGTGCTGTCCCAAAGGGCTAACCGCAGCTCAGCTCTGGGTGGAAAGTATGTCCCAACAGTGGGGCTGTAGAAGACAGAGAAAAGGCCTGAGAGGCAGAAAGGTGGTCTGTATAATCTTCCCCCTTTCTCCTCTCCTGTCCCTTCAAAAGGAGGATTAAACACCCCCTCAAAAAAATCCTGTAATCTTAACAATTTTTTCCTTAACTTAAAGACTCTTCATATACAACCTAAAGGTTGGGTTGAATTAGGCTACAGTCTGCAAAGTACTCTGCCTCATTCTGAGTCATATGAAAGATGGGGAGCAGGAGTCGGTATTTACAACTTTCTAATAAATTATTCTGATCAAGAAGAGCCTTATAGCAATGCATGTATATTCATTCTTTATAATCTGTCTTGAAGACCATTTACATAATCAGTTAACTGAGAAATGCAATGTGGTTATATTATCCTGCTGCCTTCATTCATAAGTATGTTGCCTTAATCAGGGTGGAAAGTTCAACTGACACCACGTTTCCAACAGTAATCATACATTCTCCTCATCTCACAAGACCCCTTTACTTTCACCAGAGAAGAGTACTAAGTACTGAATTTTGAGCTATGAGTGAGAAAAAATATTTATATTGTAGATAAATGTGCATTGTCATGGAATCTCATGGTAGGGATATTTCAGCAGAATGCCCCTGCTCTCCACATTCAGGGAACATGAAGTGGGATATAATATAAATGAATGGAAAAAAAGTCATCACAGCACTTTGAGAGGGAAATAGTTGCATTTTATTACCCATTTGGGCAGCATGAAGGAACACCATTTCTAGTTTGACTCTTTAGCGTTGCTAACAAGTGTCACTTAATTTAATAAAAATATAATTATCTTTTGCTTGAACTACAGCTCTAAGTCATTATTAGAACTGGGCAGAGGAAAGAAATTCCATTTCATGTAGTATTTTGCCATTTCAAATTAGAGTTTACTCTGATTTGGCAATGAAAACAAATTAAATGTGAACTTTCTCCAAGAGAGGAATAGAGGGTTGGCCAGAAAGTCTGGAAGCTATTTTTGGACCCACCTGGTTGGAGGTTGAGGAGCCAAAGCAGAAGGCGGTAGAAAAGATGAAATTTTTCTGTAACTATTTTTGTTTTGCCAACCCATGCTTAGCTTTCTGTACGTGTTTAAGCACCACGGACTTTACTGGGATTAAGCTCATGTTTAAGTTTGAATGGGGATGAATCCAAAAGAGTTCATAAATCCTCTCCTGTGAACTAGGCGGTTGATGGCTGGCAGCCAACACAGCTGTATTGGTGGTGTTCCCCAAGTACACACAAGGACATGCCAACCAAGAAAAACATGGGTTCCTTCTGCTTGAAAAGGCTCAGCTGGAGTTTAGAAATTCCATCTCACCATTGTACATTCCTACAAAACAGGACTGATGCACTGATATTGTTCACTAAACAGGGGAGCTAATTCTAAATGTAGAAGTTTGTACATAGCCCGGTCTTAGATAATGAAGTTTGTTTAGGAGGGAGCTAAGAGTCTGCGATGTCCTGTCTCTGTATTTCTCTGTATTTGAAGACCTATCAATTGCATAAGAGGTGGTCACATAAAATAAAGGGGAAAAAGACAGAGATAGTATCTCAATATGACCTTTTCCCATTGTTCATCAAGACTTGAGCAAGTTACCTCTTTAATCTGCTTAGTCCCTGTTCGCTGGAGGCCTGGGAACCAAAGCGTTCACTGGCAGCTCAACAGCCACTACTTCACTGTTATCTTGGCTGAGTCAAATTCATTTTTAGTAACTAATTATTATTAGCAACTAATCTCTTGCACAACCTAGACATCAGGAGAACATTTAAAAAACAATAAAAATTTTCAAAGACTTACGTTCTACTGAAGATAACAAAATATACTTTATACATAAACTATGAACACAAAGCGATTTGACTTGTCTTGAGGCCTAGGTGTAACACACTTGGTCAGCTACTTCTTTATGTGAGTTTACTATGGTGACCAAGAAGCAAATGAGTTTTTGTTTATATATTATTAAAATCAAAATCACAATATGCATCAGGTAATGAAAATTCTGAGTTTACACCTACAATGGTCAAGAATCTACTTTGATTTGGTGTTAAAATGTGATACGCTTCAAAAATTGTTAAAAGAATGTTAAGGAAAGTGAAGGCTGAATATTAAATAAAAATTAAATGTGCATAAACTCTTGTCAATCTTTGTGAATACTTAGTATACAAAGCTTTATGAGCCCCTTAAGAAGAAATGGAAAAATATTGCATACACTTAGCTTCCTTAGTTATAAAAGCAGAAGGTATTCAGCAGACCAATTAAAAACAGAGTTTGGATTAGCTAAATCTATTCACAGATTTCTGCTGACAAATATTTGCTGTTCAAAACTATAGATAAACAAAACCGGGCATTTTTACAAGATAGTATACTGTGTTTTCTACTTCTTCTTCTTCTTCTTCTTCTTAATAATAATATTAATTATTATATGCGTTTGAAAAATTGTTCCTCAAAATCCTGAAACACGATTTTTTTCTTTATTTCATTGAGCAAACTAAGGAACTCGATTTACACTACAGATTTTAAGTTTGCTGCTGGAATTGTTTTAGATGAATAGCTGGAGTTTGTGTTGAATTATATCCTCAAGGAAAAATGCAAGGGAAAAATGTGAACTTTTCCTTGATAAGACATATCGAAATTGAATGGTATGGGGAGGGTTGATCAAAACCAGAGCACTTCAGTTAAAATAAGGTAAGATAGTGGATTAGGAGAGAATTAGTGTGACTTCCCACTTCTTCTGACTATGGCTGGGTTCCCCAGCTGAGCTGTCTTCCTTCCTTGTACTGCAGCCCGGAGGACCTGTAAGATAAAGCTCATCTGGAAAATGGTGGAGCCATCCTGCCTCATGGGAGATGTAGTCTCAGACATAGAGAAGGTGAAATCGCACAGTTTTGGAATATTCTTGGGAGGGAAAAAGCCCACAAGCAGTGGGCTATCTTAGCTTCCTATGAGTTACGTTGAACAATCTGGTATAAATACATACACTTCAGACAAATAATGTTCAGGACAAAAGTGAGAACCTTTATCATTTCTTGCCTCTCTATTAGTCAAATTTTCCAGATTGTAGCTTTTTTTTTTTTTTAAGAAATGTTGTCTCATAAATTGGGCTATTAGATCAATACAAAGTTCTTAGCAGTTCAGTGCTGTCACTGCTTTCTTGGACATATCCCTCAAGCAAACTTTCATAGTATGAAGTGTTGCTGCTAAAGAATTTATATTTAGTCAAATATTCCTGCGCAGATAGTCTATAAACTTTCAGTATAGCACCTTACATGCATTGACTGCTTGATCTAATCTGATTCCCAAAAACTCTACACAGTTCACAGATTTACAGAATATGCTGAATTGGAAGGGACTCATGAGGATCATTAAGTCCAATACCCAGGCCTGCACAGGACTATCCCCAAGAGTCACATCATGTGTCTGAGAGCGTTGTCCAAACGCCTCTTGAACTCTGTCCAGCTTGGTGCTGTTACCACTTCCCTGCGGAGCCTGTTCCAGCCCCCAACCACCTTCCGGGTGAAGAACCTTTTTCTAATATCCAACCTAAACCTCCCCTGACACGACTTCAGGTTATTCCTGTTTGCCTGCTTCTGTTACCCATGCTCCGGATCTCTTGTGCTCCCTGGAACCGTGTAAATCTCCTTCTATTGCTCTCAGCACCATCCCCTCCTCACCTGGCTGGCTGCCGAGGGTCCCCAGATCCTCTCGGTCTGCTGCTTGGGTGTTCCTCAACTCAGAAACCCCTGCACAACTCCATCTCACCCCAGCAGTCTCTTTTATTCACCTCTGGTGCTGCCTCACTGACTGAAGGTCTAGTTAGGTCTTACCAGCATTTAAATCTCATTCGGTTGTTAAATATCTAGCTTTGACTTTCGAAGGAAGAGATGACATCAAACTAAAATGCCAGAGAAGAAGGTGAACACAATTTTAGCCAAAGCCTTTGAACTGGATCTCTAGCCCTTACAAACCAAAAGATAAATGTCAACTACATATGAATAAATTGCACAGATAGTCTAGACAGGAAGATAGGCTTTGGAATATACTGTGTCCTTATGAAAAAACACTTTTGAACTTGTTCTACAGAAGCAATGTAGTTCCTGAAAGGGTTTTGGCAGTCAAGGATCACAGCTGAATGTTGAGCCTGTATCAGTGATTCGACCCCTGAAAATAATCCCCACTTCTGGAAAGCAATCTCACTCTGTTCACATTTCCAATTCATGTGCAGTATTAGCCTTGTTGGACTCCACTGGGTTGCTCTTCCAATGCCTCCACTGTTTTCAGCACATCCGTGCCTGGAAAGTGTTGGTAACTTGGGCACAGCAACAACTTGGACTGATTCAACTCTCACTAGTCTCACTTTTTCTTGTGGCTCAGCACTTGAATGCCAGATCTGCAGGGGAGTCCAGTGCAGGGATGCTGAAGCTCATTCTGTGTGAGCTAGTTCAGGCCTGGAAACAATTGCACTGCCTAGGTTTCTGTCTGCCATGGTGCTGTAACACCCAGATTATCGTGGGATACAGACAGCTGATGTCAGTGATGCTATATTGACTTAAAACAGCTGTGAATCTAGTCCTTCATGTGCAACTGCAGAAAGACAATATGGGATGAAGTTTCAGAGGAGATGAAGTTAATCTAGAGCATAACCACACTTCAGAAATATTGCCCCATTTATTATTTTATCATAACCAGGACATCTCTCCTTCTTCCCCCAAAGAACACCTCATGGTAAAGAGTTTTCTAGAACACAGAAAGGAGAAGGATCAGAACATTCATAAGGTCGATCACAGAGTTCACTGTTGCCATCTAAGTTACACAGAAAGGGTTCAGGTAATATGGCAGCTGACACACATCCCTAAAGTAAGATTTATGGTATACCTCAGTGGAGGAAAGGAATTAGAGTGATATGTAGCAGGAGTTCTAACCCACAAATTAAAAACAATGGCACGAGAACAACCCTCTTTCACAAATAATTATATGGTCTTGAACTGTTAAATTGATCAAATCTTCAAAGAACAGATGCTAATACCTCTCATATAGCTAGTGTGTAATGCTCCAAAAATAGGAATGACACTGTTGCAGTGATCAACAGTAGTCTCTTCACTATCATTGATGCTTTCCTCTACTGCAGTATAGGGTTCTACTGCCATACTATTGCTTAAAAATGTATTGGTCTCTATCTCCTCTTCGGCATGCTTTAATTAAGCAAGAACAAATCCCAAACCTTTCTTCCTATCCAGTAAGGTCACATCCAGTGTTTTAATTACTATAAAAAGTGTTGGCATGAAAAAAAGATTTGACTGAAATGTTCCTGTTTCCAATGAGAACTTAAAATAATTTAATTTAATTTAATTTATTGTGAAACAAATGAAAGAAATCAGTATGTGGTGAAAGGCTTAAAGTATAATGACAAAATTCTAATCCACTTTTTTTTTTTTTCTGGTGGAGAAGCAGCCCCAGACCAGTGTTTGCATTCATCTCACCTAATTGCCAATGCGTGTGTCAAAGTTCTTTATCTGGACTTGTTTGTAACCAGTGGGAAAAAAACCAACTCAGCCTAATGCAGAGTAGGAGGGAAGCAGAGGATAGCTATCTAGTTCAGGACTGGTAGCAGCACTACATCAGGTCATCCAGTTTTGTCTTGAAAACATCTCAAGGATGGAAGGCCTGGTTGGATGGGGCTTTGAGCAACCTGATCTAGTGGAAGGTGTCCCTGCCCATGGCAGGAGATTGGAACTTGATTATCTTTAGGGCCTCTTCCAATCCAAATCATGCTTTTATTCTATGATTCTACAGGCATTTCACAGCCTTTCTGGGAAGCCTGTGCAGTGGTTTCCAGAAAAAGTTACTTGTGTGGAATTATGGAATTAGGCAAATCCTCCAATCTGTTTTAAGTGATCACCGCAGGAATGGCACCTCAGACTGGGAGGCCTCCAGGGATTTTGCCAGGTGTGAGTGGCCAACATCTGAGGTTTGGCAGGACAAAGCCTATCCCAGTTAGGCAAGTAGCACGTTGTCTGTAAGACTCAGTTCTCCTGATATTAGATATTGCAAAGTTTGAGTGTTGAGCCTAAGTTCATCATGCAGACTCCTTCCTTGATCAGTGAAGAAATATTTCCAAGCAGTAATTCATCTCATCCTAAGGCAGATATATGTGAGGTGGAATAAGCTGCCTTCAGGAGATCTGCTCTTTTCATCAGAGTAGGTGAACAATTTAGACTAAGAAAAATACCAGAGACATAAACAGTTTTTCACTGTAATTATTTAGGAAGATGCACACATTTCTGAGGGAATTAAATTTCAATGTGTGTAGACTGTATAACTAAAAGAATCCAGCGAAACATAAGCAATGCATGCTGAGATTCATAGTTTTGTCTAAACATATAATTTAGCTTTTTAACATTTAACAATCCAGTAAGAGAAAGCAAATGCTTTTCTCGCAGCTTAAGTCATTCAATTGGGAATAATCTAGTTAAGGAAAGTATATTAATACAGCTAGTGAAGATTTTTAAAAAGGGTCACCAAGCAAAAATGCGATATATGAGTTTTTTTGTATGAAAACGTTACCCTCCTATTCATCTGAACTACCCTGTGACTGCATGGTGCTACGGGTATTTGCAGCCTCTCTGTCATTTAGTAGAGGTAATGCAAAATAGTTTAGTTTAGCTTAAATGAAACAGGACCAATTCATGACTTCAAGGGCAGGAGTGGGGGAGGGAGAGACTTCCAATATCTTCAAAACAGATGCTGGTAAAACAAGCAACAGCAGCATGGCTGTGAAACCTCTGTGGTAGGCTAGAAATACTGTATACTGCCTAACTGATAATTCTGTTCCAAGGAAGAAGGTCCCAAAATGATATATTTTATGTCTGCAGTCCTACTTACTGTTCCTTTCCTTTTATGCCCGATGTTTGTTCATATAAAATGAAGATGACTAGGTCAAGCAAGCATCATTAAAAGGTTTGAAATTCTTCCTAAGTAATTTTTCTGCCAATAGAGAACTACTTTTTTTTTTTTTTCCAGCTAATATGAACAAACAGACTGTCTGTAACCCAGGTCTTGGCTGGCAGTTTGTAGTTTGGATTAATGACTCTTGATGGAAACAGGACATGCAGTAGCATCCCTATCACAAACAATAAAGATCTGATACTCAGTAGAATGAACAACAGAGTAAAACATCATTCCATGCGGTCATTTTAAATGGATGTAGAGTTTTGGATGCTTATTTGTTGTGAGTAGTTTCTTCTATATGGTGTGACAAGCTCAGTCACTGACCACAAGACAGATCTGTGGTATATGCAAAACTACTCTGTAGACAGATGTCAGCTGCCTTAGGCCTCTCCTTATGCACAGTGGTAGTATCCAAGTCACTGGAGTTTGGGAGATTGAGATTCTTCAGTGAACTCTTCACCTTTGTTTTAGGCCTCTTTAATTTATTTGGCCTGTAAATTAGTACTAAAGATTTATCAGCCAGCCCTGCTGACCACACACTGACATAGAAAACCCTCCAAGTATTATATTATTATATCTCTTTATTTACATCATTAAATAAATAGATATCTTCTGTTTTCCTGGTCTGCTTAAATATGCATTTTTTTCTACTTTCTATGATCAGAATAAGCATCATAATTGCAATCTCGATCTTTTAGCTTTGAACGACATATTAGAGTAAGGAGAGCATTACTGTCTCTACAGCTACTTTTATCTCTTCCCTGCTAGACTGTCCTGTGGATTTACGAGAAACCTATTAAACAGTACCACAGTGACTACCCTTGGGCATGGTGAAAACCAAAGGTCACATTATAGGATTGGCTCAAAAGCAGTGATTCCAGCTTATGAAACACTGAGGTTTCAGTCCTGTTCTAACAGGAACAAAATGACTGCTTCCTCTAAAACCAGGATGAAGGAAAGAAACTTATTCCAGGAGATGAGCTGGAATATTTTCTATATCCTACAGATTGGTTACTTGCCTTGGACTAAAAGAGAGCTGAACTTGGCTCACCACAAGGAACCAGGCAGTGAAGTAGATGCCTTTGAACTAGCCTTCTTCCAGGTAAATTCTTTTCTCTCCCTGACACACTCCTGAACCTAGGAACCTCACTCATCACATTTTCAGAGAACACTATGTTTTACAAAACACTTTGTTTTTAATAAAATTACTGTCATGGAAGAAAAGCATTAGTTTAAGCTTTGAAACAAATACAACTGCAGAGAGCAGAATAAACTGCCCTTCAGAGGTTTGGTCTCCTATTCTGTACACGGTTGCCCACGTCAAAAAGCAGTCATACAAGATTACTGGTTTCAGTCAGACAGACATCAACATTTCAGGGCACAAATAACAGAAAATTTGGGGGGTTTACAAGCATAAGTATTCTGGGATGCCAACTCAGCCCTGTGCTTTTCCTTACTTCAGATTTACGGTCAGCACATCTTGCCAGTAGTAGCAAATGAGGGTTCTTTTCCAGGCAAGTATTTACACGTGGAGTCTCAGCACTAAAATACAGCCATACTTTCAGAATTTAATTTGCTCTAGACCTCAGCGGAATAGGACTTTCCAACACTAAAAATCATTGGGCCTTTTGACAAAGGCAGACTTTGTATTTTCATGTCGCATATCTCCACATTTTCCTTCTAAAACTTACCAACAAAATGGGATGACAACTGAATATTTTGCAAGGCGAAGAAAATTGTGAGAATATGGGAATCAAATTATTCCACCAGAAAACTCTAACAATCATGCTAATCGAAAATTTACCTATCCTTAGCTGATTTCTTAAGGAGATAAGGTTCATGGGCTCATTCAGTCTTCTTCATTTCCTTTCCTATAGTGTTCAAACCAGTTTTAGCCTAATCTGGTGTAAGATAAAGATTTCAAAAGATACAGAATATGTTGCCAGATATGGGAAAAAAGATCATCGTGACAGCTGATAGTCAATGCTATTTCCTAAGTGTGTAATAAAGTATAAACTTTTGTCTCAAATAACTCATTAAAAAATTTACTCAGCTGTAGGAGTACAGTGATTGCAGTGGGCTTTCACAGCTCTGGCTAGGATGCAGGATGAGAAGGGATACTAAGCAATTTTGCAGACAATACAAAGTTTAGAGGAGCTATTGACTCTTTCTGAGGCAGGGAGGCCCTGCAGAGAGACCTTGACAAATTAGAGAACTGGGCTCAACAAGGGAAAGTGCCAGATTCTGCACCTGGAATGGGGCAACCCTGGATGTTTGTACAGACTGGGGAATGAGATGCTGGAAAGCAGTGCCGTGGAAAGGGACCCGGGGGGCCTGGTCAACAGCAAGTTGAATATGAGTCAGCAGTGCCCTGGCAGCTAGGAGGGCCAACTGTGTCCTGGGGGCATCAGGCAAAGCATCACCAGCCAGCGGAGAGAGGGGATTGTCCCACTCTGCTCTGCACTGGTGAGGCCTCACCTTGAATATTGTGTGCAGTTTTGGGAGCCACAATATAAAAAAGATATTAGGCTGCTAGAGAGTGTCCAAAGGAGGGCAACAAAGGTGGTGAATAGCCTTGAGGGGAAGCCGTATGAGAAGCAGCTGAGGTCACTTGGTCTGTTCAGCCTGGAGAAGAGGAGAGGAGACTGAGGGGGTATCTCATTGCACTCTACAACTTCCTTGTGAGGGGAAGAGGAGGGGCAGGTACTGATCTCTTCTCTGTGGTGACCAATGACAGGACTCAAGGAAATGGCCTGAAGTTATGTCAGGGGAGGTTTAGGTTGGATATTAGTATGAGGTTCTTCACCCAGAGAGTGGTTGGGCACTGGAACAGGCTCCCCAGAGAGTGGTCACAACACCAAAACTGACAGAGCTCAAGAAGCATTTGTCTGATACTCTTGAGCACGTGGTGTTACTCTTGGGGATGGTCCTGTGCAGGGCTAAGAGTTGGACTTGATGATCCTTGTGGATCCCTTCCAACTCAGCATATTCTGTGATTTTGTAATTCTGTGATTCTCTGAACATCCTTGAGAAAATACTTTTCAATTTCTCACTGCAAGCTTTGCAGAAGAGGAGAGAACAGATATTTAAAGAATCAGTTACCTAAACATAGGCATCTCATGCCCATTTAGATCCCTAAGGACATCTTGTTTTGCCTGCAGGTGAGAAAGGATCTTCTACAGGTACTGACAGCCCAAGGTGACTGTGTTACAGCAACCTAGACAGCACTATGCTTTTTTTGAGTCAACCGAGGCTGCTCACTAAATCTGTATTTGACTTGCTGTGTTATAGCCATAGAGTCCACCAACTCCTGCATAGGACTGGCAGCCATGTCACAATAGCAGTGTTTAGAGAGGCACAAGTGTTTGGGAAGAATGATGAATAGACCATGAATGCTGAATGACATGGACAAACTAGATAATGTAATCATGAATGCTGAATGCTGCCACTTAAATTTGAGTGGGTAAAAATCACATAATTTAGGAAAACAAGAGGTAATATCAAACAAAAAAAACTTTTTGACTTTTTTTTTCCTTTTTTCTTATTGACTTTTTTTGGAAAACATATTAATCCATTCTACTGTGCAGTCCTCCTGAAGGTATCCCCTCTCATATTGCTTCATAAACATAACCACTATATATCAATCAACATAACCACAATATATCAAAATCCTGTAGCTCACTTTTTCTGAGGTGGGACACAGAGACTCTGAAAAGACAAAAATAAGAGACTAAAAGGCATCCTGTGGATCCAAATGAAGGATCCATAACTAACACTCAGCAAACACAAAAATTGACTGTCTTTAATTTGGAAGAAAATCCTAGTTGTTTCCAAGTTTATACTACTTTGGACATGCTAGCAAGTACTTGAATAAATTTAGCATTTTACATATAAAAATTGCAACCTGAATGGAGGCAGCAATAATTTAGCTCAGAAAAACCATAGAACTATTTCTCATTGAGTAGTCAGAGAAGCCTTCCTCAGAAGAAATGAAAACAGATGAAGTCCTACATAGTCCATTCTCTAGTAGGAAGCAGATTATATTCCTTACATCTGTTACCAACATGGCTGATCTGTTCGGTACCCATCAGAGGGATAGTCAGGATATCAATGATTTGAGGTTTTGCCTTTTTAGGATATATAGTTATATCTTTTGTTAATTTTACAGCAGTTTGATGTTAGGAAGGAGCTCCTACTTTTCTGTCAATAGTACAAGGTCACCCTATCAGGGTAACATAATACATCACCAGCTTGCATGCTTTAGGCATTTGAGTAGATTAATTTTGTTCTGATAAAATGTAGTGATGCATCTTTACTTCCTGCTTTTCTGTGGACAGTCCGTCCAATGTTAATGTCAAAAGTAACCTCATTTTGTGATGATATATTGTGCTTAAAAACCTCAGCTATTGTACAGATCTGGAAGTACAATGTCATAATACTTTACTTCTGGGAAAGTATTTTTTTTCTCCTTTTATGAGCTATAAATAAGTTGAATGACGGAAACCAATTAAACTTTTTATCCATTTGCCAACTTGCCAATATGCAGCAGCAAGGAGACAGTGTACAAACAGGTTGACAGGTTTTCATGTTTGAATGCCATAGAGAAAGAAATTCAGGGATAAAATTGATGGAACACAGCACACCTGTAGCTTCCACAAATTATTTTGAACTGTAGAAACTGCAACTTGGTACACTTCTGAAAGGTAAAAGTCTTTGCCAAATGCAAAGAGCTAGCTATTTGTAGTGAAAGCTTTGGATGCATTAAGTATATTTAGTCTCCCATATTTTAGAGAGGGAAATTGCCAGAGTAAGTCCATAAGACTTACGTTCTTGTGAATCTCATATTCTAATAAAATCTCGTTATTTGCTCCTGCTTCATTCAGAGGTTTATAGTGTAGAATAATATTTAAACATAGTATGTAAGGTAGCAATTAGAGAAGATCTTGACAGGTTCATACAATGAAGTAGCCAATAGTGAAATCTAATCACTTCTAGAAATGACTTCAGAAAAGAGATTACCTAAAATAGATGCAGGAAAACTGGGAGATCATTCTAGACCAGCTACAACCATATTTTTTGTTGTTTGTACGTTACACAGGTGTAAGAGTAAGGGAGTTACCAGCAGACAAACACAGAGAAGTAAAGAACAAGCTCAGAATGTTGAAAATCAGCCATAATTTAAATAAATACTGAAATATTTGTAGTGTACATCTAAGAGAAGAATATACAGTGATGAAAATTCAGGTGAAAATGGTCTGATGATTTTATATTCACCTGAGAAATTTCAAATGATGAGATGCATCAAACACACAAGAGAAAATCTGCCATTTTCTGCTCTATGTAAACACTTGCTAAATATTTCAGGGTGAACTGTCAGATAAAAACTAAATTTGCCATAGGATATCAGGTTTCTGGTGGATCACTTGAAAAAAAAAATCAGTGTCTGAGAATGGCAGCAGAGTCTATTTCTGCTCCAATAGGAGTCACAGAAATACATGCCATTAAATGATATATATAGAAGGAGGAATTTGGACAGTTGGTAAGAAAATTACATCTTGTATGTGAAAGATAGAGAGACAAACAAAGAAAGTGGGAGCAACTGCCACGGCACAATGATTTTAATTTACTTTATTAAGTTAATATTTATAACTTATTTCTGTTTTTATTGGGAAAAAAAAGTGTGTGTCCACTTCAAGGTAAAGACTTGTTTGGGCCTTTGGTTTTGAATCAGGACATCATGTGAGGGATAAAATGCTTTATTCTTCCAAGTGATTAAAATAAAAAGCTCAGATCCTTAATTTGTGTTTAAACTTTTGGATGCCAAATGCATTTTTAATTAAGATGTTTTTTCTACTATGATTAGTATTCTTAGCAGATGTTTTTGCTCAAGAATCAAGACTATTAGAAATCAATATGCTTCTTAAACTATGTTTTTTCTCAGAGAGAATTCTGATCTAATTGACATGTGTATTAAGGGGATTTCCTGTTCTAAATATACTGATTTCCGCAACTGTTGTGACTATGTGTAACATATGTCTCCAAAAGCAGAGTATCCTCAATTACCAGTGTTCCAGAATTTAAGTTGTGAAAGCTCAAAGATCTCATACAGTTTTAAAATTTAATTCCAAAGTTCTGAGTTCGGTGCGATCTAAGGGCATTTATGACCTTTCATGACATGCTCAATATGTTGCAGGATGAGGCCCTTAAGTAATGCCACAAGGAAGTATTCAGAATATGACTTTCTGGATTTTGTCATTCGGAATGTCATAGAATTGGCTAAACAATCGCAAAAAATTGCAAAACATCTGGAAGACATCACATTTCATACTTACGATACCTACTAGATTTAGGTAGAAAGGCCCCAGTGAATCTTTTTTTTTTTTTTTTGAATGCTAGCTCTGTTTGGAAGGAGTTCATACACATATAGATAAGTTCTTAAAAATGTTGAAAATCTCACAAGATCTGAATAACGGTTTAACCAGAGGATTTAGAACAGGCTATTATGACAGCTTTGGGCATGTCATAAATGGGCTAGATTTGATATAGCATTAACAGATAGAAGGTGAAAGAGCTAAGATTTGCAGAAGAACTGGAGTTTTAACAAGAAGTATTAAGTGGAATATAAAATATTACATCCATATGCTGGAGAAACCACATGTTGAACAGAAGGAATGGTAGACTATCAAAGCAGTGACTTAAAATTTGTTGGGTTTGGCAAAGCAAGTCATAATCAGTACAATAAACAGAACACTCAAATGCTTAAATAGCCTTGAAGAAATGTTGTAACTGCAAACAATATTTTCCTCTTGATTAAAAATAAAAAGGCAGCACCAATTCTGCTAGGTAGTATTTTGTTTCAAATTTTTTAAATTTTAAGGGTATGCAGCATTACTACATTTTGTTTTTACAGAAAGTACAACTCTCCTGTGAAAACACTACCACTTGTTAATTACTGCTTTGAAAATTATCTACATTTCGTGTGCAGTAAGTAATAACTAGTATATGCAGCAGCAAACTGCTGATGAATGGAAGTGTTAAGTGTTCTATCTTACAGAATTATTTAATAAAATATATCACACATTATTTAGAGATTTGCCTCACTGAGTGCAATGCTGGAAGCTTTAGCCATTCTTCTAGAACTCCTGAGGACACCATGCCATCTTCAAAACTCTTGTCTTTCAGCTATTACAGTAAGTCACACTAACCAAGATGCTACCTGCAATGAGAAGTTTAAATTGATTGTCTCCTTTTTGTATTAATGTAAACATTGTTCATAGATTTCAGACAGATGTTACAAAACAATAGAGCTTACTTCAAAAGTCTCCACACTGTCTCATCATTTACACTAACTGCACATGACTCTAGGAATAATTACTACGGTTTACAAGCAGGTATTACCTGAGCCATAGGACAGCAGTCCTGCAGGTTGCAGCATATGGGATGTATCTTTCATCTCTGAAGCTAACAACTTATTAAGAAATCATATATTGGACATACTTTTTTTTTTTTTGGATGGTCTTTATGTGTGTTTCAGCTACCTTTTTGTGTGCTAAGATAAAAAAATCACACACGAATCCATCACACACCTACAAACACGTAACATCCAGGAAACAGTTTCTCATTAATTATTCCAAGTGAATCACTGTGAAAGTCTGAAAAAAAGGACATGTTGATGGAATTGTAACATTTCTTCAACTTTCACAGAGATGAGAGCACTGGGTCTCAACTCCAAAGGTCCAGAACATCTCTTTTCTACTTTGTCAGGGAATAGGGTGTACCAAACAAGAAGGTGTTGATTGTGATCCAGCCTTTGTTTTTAGCTAGAATATACATAGATGCACACTGAATTATTTTATTTGGAATGGCCAGAATATGTGGACTTCCTCACTCATGTTGCAGGGGTATGTCCCTCAAGGAAAGGGCATGTGACTTCTGCTGTAAAATCCTCACAAGGAGCCTGATTCATCTTTGAACATTAGGGTTCATGATAGACTGAAGGTGAAGTGCCTGAAAGGCATTTGTTGTGATTTATAAGAAACTGGGACATTAAAAAATATTTTTTCAGTTTGTCAGACACTATTTCAAGACATTTCATTATGCACAGCAACCTTCTTCAGCATGGCAGAAAACCCAAGTCTTCATGCACTTGTTCTGATGCCTGGGTTATCAGTGAAGTAGTAGAATTATCCTTGTGGTTACATTTGAAAGGAGAGGGGGCAAGTACAGAGCGGATTCTCTTGTGAAAACAAGGCTCTGTACAAGTGTTAGCCATTCAGTTGTGATCTGCAGGACTAGCTGTACTTACAGGGAGAGTGGCTACTTATGAGAAACAGTGTGGTAGGATGTTTGCATCTCCTTCTGCTTGAGCTAAATAGTGGCAGTCTGTAACTCTAATGCCTTTCGTGACAGCTGCCCCAGTCACATATGCTGTGCAATTAAAGAATGACATTTTTGATCAATTTTCTACTGCAGTAGATATGCAATCCTTTCAGCAAACTTTGACATTTTACTCTTCTCTTTTCCTCGTGGAATTACAGGGAGAAACCGCAGTAGCATCATCTGCTAGGGCTTCACCTTTATTTTGAACTCTCACGGGTGCATCAGCAAAAGCTCTTCTCTGCCCATTCCTCAGAGGGCATTCCTCCTCCCTCCTGAGAAAAAGGCAGAGAAAGAGTGAGATGGTTCCATTTAAATAAAGGAAAGTAGGAAGGAAGTCAAGAGGCGAAAGAAGGAGTTTCATCTCTGAGCACAGAGCATTTCAAGTGAGATTAAGGTTTCAGTTTAATAACTGGAGCATAGCTTTTTCTTCTTAAATTAAAAGTGACAAGTGTGTAATTAATATATTTCACATATTAAAAATATTAAGGTTTACTTACACCCTCCATTCAAGATGTTTTTGTAACTGATTTGGGGATATTTACCAGTGATGTTTTTTTAGTAGGGTGATTTTCAAAGGATGCAAAGTGCTCATTGGTGTTTGCAAAGCAATTTCCTTAGCCTCTTTGGTTCAATTTTTTTCTTCTTTGCAACAGTATGTAGTTAACAGTAATTAAATGGGAAGTGATTTTTAGTGATTTTTTTCATATCATCACGTAATTCGGAGCTGGGGACTGCCCCTGTCTGAACTGGATCAGGGAGGGCTGTCCCTAGCATCTCTGGACCTGCCGGAAAGGTGGGTCCCCGAGGTGAAGCATCCCAGGAACTCAGGAGTTAGGAGATAAAAAGGCAGGCATGTGCCAGAACCGCCCTCTTTCTACCTCGTCTTTTGCTCGCTGGAGCACTGTTGGACTCCTGGAGCCTTTTGCCGGGGACCGCCTTGCCTCAGCTGCGATGCCACAGCCGTTTTTCGCGTCAGACCAAGGTTGCCCCGGTCCCAGCTGAGGCATCCTGGCATGACCAGCCACCGCCGACAGCTCCGGGATTCCCCTCCCGGGAGCTGCACAAAGCGCCGCGGCCTGAGCCCGCCATTGTCACTCCGTGTGGGTCGCTGCGCCCGAACCCCCGCCACCGCCTCGGCAGCATAGGACTTTACTTCGGATGAAATATCCTTCCTGATTTTGTTGTAACCTAGGGGGTAGGGGAGTAGCTAGGTAATATTATCTTCTTGTTGTTGTTGTTTTTGGTTTTGGTGTGTTTGTTGTTTTTTTTTTCCAGTTTCTTTCAATTTTTTAGAAAAATTGTCATTTTTCATTCTCCATTTGGGCTCCTCACAATTTTTACCTTGCCTAAATTGGGGGGGGAGGGAAATGGAAAAAAAGGGAGAGTTCATCTCATCAGAAGTCTCACCTCCCGAACATATTATCATTAAACTGAGACAGTATAATAATCTCGGCTTACTTCAGCTATTATTAATAGTAGTACCATTGCAAGCAGAGGGTGATTAGAACCAGTTAAAAGAAAAAACAACTCCCTCGATCCCATTGCTTACTATAATCTACATTACCAGACAGTTGAAGCCTGTAAAACTACTTTCAGGTATATGAAGTTGGTTTAGCAGGGGTTGTACATCCCAAAAGTTAGATCCTTTTTTAGCCGTGCTGTCCTGAAAACCTCTTGCGTTTCTTGATCCCTTGACCAAAAGCCAATCACGGCACAGCTGGGAGCAGGCTGTGAAGGCAGAAGCTCATTCCTCTCTTCTGCTTCATTGTGGAATAGCCCATTCTTGGGACCCAAAGGAGCTAATGGTACAGATGGCATAACAAATAAATTTTACAGTATCCAGTATCATGTTCACTCATGTCCTGGGAAATTGTCAGCTCTCCACCACCTTATCACTTTTTATCAGTGCAGGCAACACTGACTACAAAGCCAAAAATCAAGCTTGAAGTGTCTGGTTAATTTTTGCTGGGTTGTAAAGACCCACAAAATATGTCTAGAAATTCATCTGCAAGTTTGAGACAGACAATGAAGCTAAAGACTAAAGGAATATTCAGCATGGTGAATTGCTAAGGGTGTTCAAAGGAAAGCTCTTTCTCAGTTTATCCAGTCTGGGGTCACTTATGTTTTCTGTAGGGTTTTAAATGCTAGTCTGTTGCTGGCTTTTAGCCAGGCCTATTGCTGGCGCCAGAGAGGCTCATCATTTTATCAGGCTTGCCTCTGTTTCATGAACGTTTAATTGTTTGTGGGATATTCTTAGAACACAAATGATAGATCTTTCTAGCATTCAAATGAATTCATTAATTTGATTTATTTGTTTTCCCTAATAGCACAAGAGGTTTCAGCTGAGTATTTATTTGGAAGGGTTTGGTATATACAGAAATGTGAGGAAAAACAAATGTTTTTGTTCCGTTCAGATTAGCTGGCTGTAGTGCACACAGAGAATACACAGCCCATGTAGATGCAAAAGAAAAGCCAGTATAAATGTTTGCTTTACAGTATTCAGTAAGAACTGCTAGAGGCATAACTTGTTCCTGGGGAAAACTGCTTGAGCTCTGTCTTCAGTGTTAGCCACACAGCTTTCGATTTTTCAGACTGGATGTCTTCCTTGGACAATAATCTCTAGACGGCACCACTCAAACACAAGCAAAATAGACAGAAAAGTGTACTAGTGCATGTTCACTCTTAAGAAAGGATAGGATTATTATTTCCACTTTTTTGAGAGAATGAAGGCTCAGTGGGATGTATGTAGTTGGCCCACATGTACCTTACCTTACAGTACCATGGTTTTTGCATTAAAAAGAGCAATGAGTAACTCAAACTTTCTTCTCTCCAGGACATCACATTTGGATTCCTATGCAGGTGGGGAGTAGAGATGAGAGAAGTAATACAGCAAGGCAAAACAGTCTAGGCCCCTGTAATTCCTATAATTCAGTTCTTCTAATTAGATGTAGGTATTTCTCTCCATTGGTTACATAGGCAGTGCTGACCGATAGTGTTGATGAGAAGGTAGTTTCATACAGTTGCTTTTGTTCTGAAAGATGTCATCCCAGTAGAGCTGAGAACTAAAGGATGACCTATTCTCATTAACGTGGCTGACTGTAGTAGAGGCAGTGCAGCAAATTGCCCAGTATCACACAGCTGAGCCAGTGACCAGATAGAAAATTCTGCTGTGATCTCCTAAATCTGGCTGCATAATCCTCACAACAAGAACCAGGTCTAAATGACAGGTGCTACACAGCCTGTGGACATATCCTATGAAGTGGGACACAGTGCCACACTGCTAGTGTAAATGATGGTGACGGGAAAGGAAAGAAGATGATGTGTTGCTCTTCTCCATTGCATATCTACACCTGACCCTGTGGTAATAGTTCTCTCAGAACAACGTTGAAGTGCAGTAATGGAGCATATGAAGATTCAGCAATGATACGGATCCCTTCAGTATGTAAAACTCTTCTGGTTTACACAAACTGCTATCATGACAGTGAAAATGTCAGTTTTCTTTTTAAAAATCAACCTCAAAATCTCATGCATATAGACAGGAAAATATTTACCAGTATGGTTTGCACCTAGAAAACACATCATCATCAAGGTTCAATGATTTTTTATTAAAGAAAATAATTTTCACCTTCCCATATTTTTAAAGCAGAAAAAGTTCATCTGGACTTCAAATTATTTAAGCAGTTCAATGTTATCAGAATGAAATATGCCTGTGTTTTCATATCTACTTTTATTTTTTTTTAGATATTATATTCCACAACACTTTTTAATAATTTAATGGTTTTGTCTGTTGAGGACAGAAAATCCATTTATGAATAGCTCCAGTTGTTGAGGAAAGCTGGAAAAAATGATCATGTCAGGCTCAAAAACCAGAAGAGCAATAAAAAGAAACAAAAAAATGTAGTATTTCTTAATATTTGGATTTTACACCAATGCCATGAATGTTGGTGGCCTGACATTGTGGTTTGGCAGTCCTGCATTCATTCAAATCCTAAATATTTTTCAGCTCAGTTGTTCTCTCAGGCATTTGTGCATATGAACAATTTGCTCATGAACAAGACATCTGTGCAGAGATGAGCCCATTTGTTCCTAGCCATAGTTATTCACTATTGATTATTTATTATTTAATCACATGTGAATAGCAACATATTCTGGAAATGGTATTTTTTCAGAAATGCTATATAAACAGGTCTTAACCAGTCCCCAAACCAAATCTCAAATATTTGTTGTGATAAACACTGTAACTGAGGTCTTGCAGACTATCACAGTGAAAAGGCATGATGGTTACAGAGATGGGGAACTGAGGCATAGAGCAGTGAAGTGACTCTTCTGAGGTACTGAATAGGTTAGTGACAGACTTCTGTATCCCTTCAGTTGGACACCTCAGCCTTGACTTTGAGGGATACTCTGTTCTTGTGGTAGTGTTAAAGTACTGAAATGCTTTAATGGCCATTTTCTTGGACAAATTATAGTGTGTTTACTTGTCCAAAATGGACTATTAACTTATACTGCTGGACTCACATGGGATAGATTAATTTCTAAGCTGAAATTTTTCACAACCAAAATGTTCTTTGAGTGGTAGAGTAGTAAAAATAGTTACTAATACAGTGCATATCCTAAGGGGAAAATTTTAATTTACCCAAGACCTTCCTGCAACATATATAGAACTCTTCTTATTCTGCCGTATATGGTGAAATTTATTATACTTTTCCCATTTTGATTCCTGTATTCTCTGATTCTTGTTCTTCTATACTGCCCTGGTTGACACCAGAAGATTCATGTTATACCAAGTTTTCATTTAATTCAAAATTTGAGATTATCTCTCAATGGACTGATGGCAACCAAAATAGGTGCTACTTATAGTCTAGAATTATGCATATGTGGGATTCAGGCTAAAAAGGATATGTCCCATCTGTGATTTTTAATGTTTTCTCTATATATACTATTAACTTCTAAGACATCACAGTCAAGACTTGTCTTATCAAATGACGTGGAAGAAACTGTTATTGTAACGGGTTTTTTAAAATATTTGTTTTAAAAGTTCTTATGTAAATTTCTAGGCAAGTATTGGAACAAAACGTCATAAAATGTAGGCTAACTTTTGCTGACCTTAAACTGGATAAGAAGTGAAATTACCCCTTTGCATCAGACCTGCTACATCAATGCAGTTTTCATGAGACAACAGCTGAAAGATATTTCAGAAGGGTTCTGGATGCTGTCACTTAGACATTAGGGCTAATCTTTTCAGACTATTGGCAAAACGAGTTGGCCACAATCAGGTTGAGGTCTGAAATTTACATAATTCATTATACAGTTGTCTTATGGTTTGGATTTGGTTTTGAAGAGCAAGTAGGCACCACCAAACAAAAATTGATCTCTTTCATTTTGGGCTGCCAGGGGACCCTTAAAATCAAAATCTGGCTTTTCAAGTGATATGATTTGTATGGAATCTGGGGAGGGTTTACAATTTTCACATCAGTAATAGTTTGTTTCCATCAAAGAGGTTAGAAGCTGGCATTGTAAGGTTTTTTCTGTCTGCTGGTATGTTACAGCATTCACACCTGCCAGAAAATGTCAGAATGTTTATTCCAAGAATAAAAATGTGGGCACATGTCTGCCTCCCAAAATAAATAGTACAGCAGATATATTCCGTAGTGCCTCCAATACTCACAGGTTGGAGTTAGTCATTCTTCCTGTGAGAGGGTGGCCATCAATCATTGTCAAATGGAGCCTTGAATTTGGAGTCAAGAAGAGGGGTACTTAGATCAATGAATGAGGAGCACAAGGGAAAGAATATGCTTTTCCATATTTGTAAGAGGCAGCACTGTAAAGTCCCAAAATCATCTGGACTTGAAGAAGGAAAAAATTGCAGTGTGGAGAGTCTGCTCGTATGCCAAGCAAATCATCTTTCAATCTCAACCTTCTCCTCCCACAAGACCAAAGGGTGAATATTTTCATAATAAAAAGAAATCATTAAATTTTTTTTCCTGCCAATGGAACATACTCAGTAATCATCTGCATTGATTTACTGGAAAAAAGGAAATCTTTGTTCTATTGTGAAGCGGTACCACAATTTTTACATGGCAAATGCATAAGAAACACCAAAAGTGGTATTTAGAAACTAATTTAGTTTGTCAAACTTACTCTTTTCAAATAAGTTCAAATAAGTTCTAATAAACCACTTGACTTTTGAAATCTTCACTTTAAGATAAAAAAAGTAAAATAGAACAAATCATGAAAGCTTTACAGGAAAAGGTAAGATTGCCTTATACTTAAAGTGCCAAAATAGGCACTGCTTAAATTTCTGTCTCAGTCACAGACTCCTTGGGTGACCCTGGATGAGTTGTTTAATCTCACTTTGTTTCCATACTTACAGAGAAAAATGCTGCCTTTGAACTTGTTGTTTTACAAGGCAAGTATTGAGGGACAGATAATGTGGTGTAGGATTCTCATCTGACAGAGAATCCAACAGAGCTTCATTACTGAGGAACATGCTGGTTTCAGGCTCTCTCTATAGAGCAGCGGGGTAAGAACCTGTTTTGACAGTTATTGTAGTCCAGCTATGGCCAGAAGGGTCATTTAGCAGAACCTCTTTCGATGCATTCATAATAGAGGAAACTTTTGGTCACTTAGGGTGACCAAACTCCCTATTTGGCATTTGGTTTAGCTGGTTGGCCAAAAAATGATTTTTTTTTTCTCCCCATGCTAATATGACCTCCTCCAAAAGACTTGGTAACTTCCTTCTTCTTTGTGTTTCATGGGTCAAGCTCCACAGTTAGACTGTTTCCCAAGAACCACTCTAAGAAAAAACACCTGTTATGTATGACCTTTCTAAATACAAGAAGACAATAAAGCCTTAATGGCACTGCATCTGCAGTTCTCAAATTCAGTGCTCTCGGTTTTTAAGAAATGTATTTTATGAGATGTCTGAAGCAATGTTTTGGTCAAAGTTCTGCCAGTAACAATCTCTTGACTTTCTGAACTGTACCTTAGATTACAAGTTGTAAACAAGCAGGAACCATTTGGCTGCTAAACAGCTACCTATTCACACAGCAACTAGGTCCTCAGCTTTTCTAAAAAAAAAAAATAAATTTTTTTGAAACAGCAAGGTGTACAAGGGACTGAAATATTTTGACTACAGCATAATGGCAGAACAGATGGGAAGCTGTGGCAAGGAACAAAATTACAATACTCACACTATTTATGTATTTTATTAAGGACCGAAGAGAAGAAAAAAACCCATAAAATATTCTGTTTGCAAATGAGGGCCTGGGGAGGTGCACCCATGAAACATCTATTATTTTACAGAAAGAACATATTTCATCAAAAAAGATGAAAGATAGCTAGTACCCTTCATCAGAGTATTGGAAAAATGGGTGAATTTGGATCAAATTCCTGATAGGGATGAAAACCAAAGGGATTTAGATCAAGACCCTCACAGATACACTGACATTCCAAGACCATCCTGTTTTCTGTCTTACTTCCTTTTCTTCTGGTTTTCTGCTCCAGTCCTATGAACCTTGGTGAATCTTGACCCAAATCAATTTCCTGCACCCTCCAGTCCTCTGAATGTGAGAAACCATGAAGGTCTCTAAGAACAAATAAGAGGAACATATCAAAGCAGAACTGCCCATTTCCTCTGAATGTGAGCCACAAACAGAAAATATATTGCCCCCTCACTCCTCCTTATGCCTATTTATTGAATGCCTTCCATTTCATTATAGTTTTATATAGATACAGTGATATCAGAGTGGGAAACCAGAAGTGGCTTCCTTGGAAAAAAAATCTCAGCACTTATTTGATTTTTAGCTTTCCTAAATGCAGGTGAGAATATATACCTGCATCACAGACCACAGAGTTTTGCAAGTCTCTGGCAAATGCTTGATGGCCTTCAAAATCTCTGAATTTAGTATTTATTTCTCAGCAATGAAGTGTGACCAAGGAGACACACAGTCCCAGACAGAATATCTTTAACTAGCTTAGGCTCCCAGACATGGATAAGAACAGCAGAGAATTGCTTGCTTGTAGCCTATCAATTAATGTCACTGTGAATATGTGATCTTAGAGACAAGCATCCTGCAGACAAAAACTAGAGGTGGTTGGCGAAGGCACTCATCAGTTCAAATCTGACAACTATCTGGTTGTATATTTAAAGACAGTTGTATTAGTTTCATCCTAAGGAAGTTCAATGAAATCTTTGAATTTCTTTGAGAAATTTCACATGACAGGAATTTCAATTCACATAAGACTCCTGATGCTACAGACTAGTTAAAAGGCTTTGATTTCTTTCTTTCTCCTAGTTGCTCCTAGCAAAAGAAAGAATCAATCTCCCTTAGTACTTGGCACTTTGTAGTGCAAAAGACCATCCATGAAATTTTCTGATATGGTGTCAAGAATTATGTGAAGTTTCTAGATAAAATGAGAGCAGATGACAAGCCGATGTACATAGCAATGACTCCTGAGTTTAACTGATATATACACTTGGCAGTCACATATGAGTTTGAAGTTTTTGTGTTTTTTTTATTTTTAGTTTCAGTCATCTAACAGGGAAACAGCTTGATCTTTTAAAATTAATTTAGAATAGCTGTTAATGAAGACTAATTGCTTTGCATAATTTAAAATATGTAGAGAGAGCTCCCTTGATCTATGCGAGCTGTACTTGGTTCAGTGCTGGAGCAGAAGAAAAAAGATATCTCCAAGCCATTTCACCATCTTCCTAATTTGTAACCGGACTGTGAGCCAAGATCCCCCTGAGAAAGCTATAGCAATGCAGAAATATGCATCACTGCTCTTTTAATCTGCCCTGTCATATACTGTATTGGGTTTGTATGGCTAGGTTTTTGGAGATGGTGGGGCTAAAGGGATGGCTTCTGTGAGAAGCTACTAGAAGCTTCCTCTGTGTCTAGCTGAACTGGCTTCAGAGATCCCCCTGCAGTCTGTGGAGAGAGGAGACCCAGGCCAGAGCTGGTGGAGGTACAAGAAGAGGGCTGCAAATCCATGGGAAACCCATGCTGGAGCAGGCTCCTGGCAGGGACCTGTGGACCCCACGGAGAGAGAAGCCCACACTGGAGCAGGTTTTCTGTTAGGACTTGTGACCCTGTGGGGGACCCACGTTGGAGCAGCCTGTGCCTGAAGGACTACCTCCCGTGCAGTCCTGCTACAGTCCCCGCTGCAGCAGTTCATGGAGAACATGGGAAAGACTCATGTTGGAGAAGTTCCTGGAAAACTGTCTCCTGTGGGAGGGACCCCACGCTGGAGCAGGGGAAGGACTCCTCTCCCTGAGCAGAGGCAGAAACAACCTGTGATGAACTGACCAGAACCCCCATTCCGCATCTCCTTGCACTGCTGCGAGGGAGAAGGTAGAGCTTGGGAAGGAGCAAAGGGTAGGGGAAGTTGTTTCTAAGATTTATTTTACTTCTCATTATCCTGCTCTGATTTTGTTAGTAATAAATGCAATTAATATCCCCAATTCAATTCTGTTTTGCCAGTGATGGTATTTGGTGAATGATCTCTCCCAGACCTTACTGCAACCCATGAACCCTTTGTTATATTTTCTCTGCCCCTGTTCAGCTGCAGAGGGGAGTGATAGAGTGGCTTTGGTGGGTGCTTGGTGTCCAGCCAGGGTTAACCCACTACATATAGCTTAGCTGTGCTTTAATGTTTTACTCATGAGGGAATGTGAGTATTCCCTCCACTCATTGCAATGTTCTCTGATCATTTACAGAAACCCTTTCAATGCTGAAGAAAGACTCATTACCTCACGAGAGCCAGAAGCCAGAATCTGCCCTGGAGGCTTTATTCTTCAGGAGGTGTGTTTGAGAGATGGGACAATGACTGCAGGCAGAGGAGTCTGCAAGGCCAGATTATATGGGGCTTTGAGCAGCCTGCTCTAGTGAAAGGTGTCCCTGCTCTTGGCAGGGGGCTGGAACCAGATGATCTTTAAGGTGCCTTCCAACCCAAACCATTCTATGATTCTATGATTCTATGAGTGAGGGTGGAGCTCACATTGCTTGACACAGGCTATGTCAGGCACCTCCTTAAAGGAGTGGGTCCCCAGCAGCATGAGCAAACTCAAGCCATGGTGACTGAGGTCTTGCCTTCTATCATCCTGGTGGCACATTACCTGGTTACCTCTTCACTAAAACTGTGGTCAAACATCACATTTCTTCAGGGAGCTTATCCAAGATAGAAAACTAATCTGATTTTTTTCCTCTGGATTAATTATTTGACTGAGCCAGCTCACCACCTACCAGACACAAGGGAGAAAGAGCAGGAATGTACAGCTGGAGGTGGAGGTGGGACTTCCCACACCACTGATTTATATCAGCTTAAAATGCTGTTGAACTGCACTCTTGAGGATGATTCACAGCCTAGTTTCTCTACATAAAAAAAAATAAAGGAGTCACTGGAGAGCAGTAGGCTCTGCATGAGAGGATTTGAGCACCTAAGCTATCTGCTTCAAGTCAGCAGCCTGACCCCCCATGTTGAAACAGGCTGTTATGTAGTAATGATGTTCTGGACACACTTGGGTGACTGTTGTGTTGGATTTTTTTTCTGCAATGTTTATTGATTTAGCAAATGCAAAGAAAGGAACGCCAAATCTGGCAATTATTACTGACTCCATGTTATAGCCTGCTTGTGAATATACAATGTTCTGAAATAATTTTCTAAAGACCCTAGTTTAACACAGCCTGATTTAACGTAGTTATCCTTTTCTCAGATGATTACTTCACTAGTAACTCCTCTGCCTTCCATTCTGTTTTCTTGCTAATAGCATCATTTCTTATTGAAGTTAAAATACATTGATATAACCCAGTCCAGTACGTCTGGGAGCACTCATACTGGCAAATTTTAACCATGTAACTTTATGTGCTCAGCTAAAGAAAACCATCTCTTGCTGAGCTGCCGATGTACTCACCGGAAAAAGAGAAGCTCTTTCCAGAAGCATGTGATCTGTCCTTCCTTTCAGAACCACTGTGGGAGACCCAGTTGGTCTCTAGCGATCATACAGGGAGCCTAAGAAAACTAACTTACAATTTAGACATAGGAAATTAAGTGCCCAGTATTAAGCACTTGGAGAAAAGTGTCATCAGAAGTATTTTCCTTATCTGCAGAGTGAAAAAATGTTAAGTACATATGCAGCCAGGCAGTGTAAACTGCTGCATTGTTCATTTTGAGATCACTCCATTTTTAAAGCACATATCTTATAGGGTATGGTTAGGTAAAAGACTGAAAAATGGCAGGATTCTTCTATGGCCAGGAACCAGGACTAGTATTCAAATTTAAAAGAAGTTATTCTTGGTTTACGCTGAGGTTAGTGAATGGAAAATCAGACAGTACAAGTGAAGTAAGGCACTTGGAGAAACCTTCTGCTGAACCATGGATGTTTTTTAAATGAGATCAGTTTCTGAAAATACAAGTTACTGCAGCGTTTGGTTCAAGACCCATTATATTTGCAGCCAGAAAAAAGTGTTCACACATTTATTTTTGGAGAAGAGTGACATCTAGTGAGCGTCCTGACTGAAACTGAGCAATCTCTGGGGTCTTAAAGACTGAGCCTTCTACTTGGACTTAGTTTGTTTTTCTGCTATTTGAACTTCACAATTCCTTGAATCTGAACAGCATGTGCTGCTCATCTCTGGCAAGGTCTAATGAATATAAATGGCAACATAGCTGTGAGAGAGAATGGTGAGGGAGGGGGATGACTTTGAAGAAGGGACTTAAGGACGATGAAAAAAATGTAGGTATGCACCCCGGTACAGATGTGTTGCAGCAAAGGAATTACTGTAGCAGCGGAGTTGCCTGGGTGACAAGCATCAAGCTGTCAAACAATGGCCAGGAGCTGCATCAGCCAGGAAACCACAAAGTCTAAGTGGTTCATTAGTTCAGCACTTTTCTGGTAGCTTTTCTGTGTCTGGACTCCTGGGAAGCTCCCAGCAGAATTCATGGCTGCCTTCTCCTACCAGACATCCCAGGGCAGGTAGCCATACTCACTTCCACTTGAAGCCAGAGGAACTTCCCCAGATATTAGTCTGAATTCATCCATGAGGTAAAGTCTGCACTCTTCTTCCCTTGTAGGATTCAGCCCAGGCCTGTGATAGTGCATGGACACATCCGTGTAGGAGTAAAGATGTCAGAGCTTTGAAGTCAAATACTTTTGTAATTAGAACTTCCATGTGTTTTACATTGCAGCACTGTGAATAAGTGACAACAGCAATGATGCTCCAAGGACCCTTGGACAAGGGAAGGGGAGTCAAAAAGAACTAGAGATGTCACTGTGAAGGAACAAATCTCAAAGATTGCAGTGAATCACACTATGATCTTGGGGATTACAAATGGTTTTGATGTATGCACACGCCAAACTCGAAATTTTCAGCACTTCATCAGCATCCACAGCTGGATATTTCATCAGCATCGATCTTTTAAAAAAATGGAGAGATCTTTCAGCTGGGTCATAAATGACCATTATATCCCATCCCATTTGATTATATAAATTACATACATTTTATCAGTACTATGAAGTATACTGGGCCAGATTCAGCAGTGTTTCTTAAAAGCAATTTATGTCTAACGAAACAGGTTTTCTGTGACTATGCTACTTTAAAAAGGCACAATCCTTTTACACCCAGCTTATCATATCCCACTTTCATCAGCCAGCATTTGAAGAAACTCAAAAATGACAATGAGAAGGCCTAGACCGGTGCAAAACTAAAGGTAATTAAATCTTTACACTATGTGCTATGTAGTTCCTAAAGCTGGAGGATGAGAAGTCTATTTTACATAAATGTCTTATTATAAGTTACTTGAATGGATGATATTCCCACTATAATGTGAATTTTTGATAATTTCCTGTATCATGGCATTTACATTGGGTTTTTTTCTTTTCTTTCTTTTTCTCACTGCAAATGCTGGAAGTTTGCACACATTTGAAGAAAATGTGTAAATATCTCAAATGTCAGAAATGGATTCTGAAGACTATCCTGTTGTGTTACAGCTCTTCTTGTTTTATTTCAAGGAAAAACATGTCCTTGTATGTGGACATCTCAAGGAATCTGCATCTTACTGGATAGGCACAACAGGACCAAAGCAAACTTGTTGAGGCAAACCTAATCTTGATGGTTCCCATCTTCCCAGTATTTGACTTTGCTACTATAACATTTCTGTAACATTGTGACAGAATCAAACATGCCTCCAGAATCTTTTCTGACCTTTACAAAGCAGACACATTGAATTTTATGGAAGATGGATGTCGAGTCCAGAAAAGGAGCTTGACTACTTAGAAGAGTACTGCCAACTGTCACAACCACACTGTCCCCAGCACAGACACTGTCTCTCAAGCCTTGTCTGATCCCACTTGGAACAAGGGCTTTTCTGTAGAGATCTGATCAAGAGATTGCTAATGAGAATGAGCTGTTAAACATCAGTGGAAATATGACACAGCAGCCAGACTGTGTGGCAGCTAGGTTATGGGGGGCCAGCCACAGCCATGTGATACTGTTTGGATGACAGAGGGAGCAAAATTGATTTTCCCTGTTATACCACTGCAATCTGACAAAGGCATTGCAGAAGGACTGAGATCAGCTATGGAGAAAATTTCTCTTACAGTGAGGGCTATGAAAACCTGACTGCTTTCAGAGTAAAGCTTCAGCCATCAAGAAATGTTGTCAGTAGGCCTGTGCTTTGCTCTTTCTTTCCTTGCTCCTAGGACATGTAGGCTTAATTCTTCAGAAACCATATTCTAGGTGAAGCAATGGATGGGAAACATTTAATGTTAATGTTAAATGTTCAAGAGAGAGTTCTTTGACACTAATTTGGAATCCAATGCAGTTTCCTGTGAGTTTAGGAAGTCAGATGAGAGGTCTGACCTAGGACTACATCAAAAAAAAAAAAAAGAGCTAGAACAGTGAGACTGTATTTAGCCATTCTCAGCTGCTTTAAAAGAATGAAAGATTTAGCAATAGTCTAAACAATGAGGTAGTTGGCTTGGCTTTGTAAGTGTAAACATAATGTTTCAATTGAAACCTTATATATCATATTATTTTTCTCTTTAATTTGCATTTTATAAATAACTGAAACTGTACAAATTCCCAATAGTCAACAATCAGTTGAAATCATTACATAGACCATGTTCTCTATGACCTGAGCCACTTGGAGCATTATAGGCTATTTTTGTTCTGAGGGTAGCAGCTGCTGAAGAATGAGTGATGAACTTTGGCTGTGACTTAATAGATATTTTCTGGTAATAAAGTGTAGGAAAAATAACAACTTTGACCCAAATATGGTCATTAGATGTTAAATCTTTCTGACCTTGTCAGAGTCTTTTTCTCAAATTGAAAAAGTACCTGTGATTATACAAGTGGTGACTGCACGACACAAAATATGCATTCATGGGTTAAGGTTTGGGGGAAATACTTTCCACTAGGAAACGCTCTGGATAAATAAATTAATTCCTCACCCTTTGTTAGTTAAGGATGAGTTTCAGGGGTTAAAAGATAAAATCCACTATCTATAAACTGCTAAACATATTTTTTGAAGACTCAAGACAAAAATTTACAATTCTTCAATTTTTAACACTATTTCCTTTTATGCTGCCAGTAGGAAAGTATATAAAAACCTTTGTTCTTTGTAGGAATGTGCTTTTGGAAGTGGTTTACATACCAATAAGATGTAAAAGCGAGTGTAAGTGAAAAAAACAACTGAGGAAGAGTTAGGTCACCATTGCATGCCACTGGAAAGAGCAAGGCCAATCTCAGAAGGCTGAAAAAACTTTATTTTCGGGAAAATAAACCTTATGACAGAGTTAAGTATCAGAAAGTTTCTAGGCTTTAAAACGAACAAACAAAAGATTATTTTCTTCAGAAACAAAAGAAAAAGTAGTGATATACTACTAGCATATGATGAGTGTAACAGTAGTAGATGTAGATAATCAGTCTGTAGAGAGTAAGAAGCTCACACTTCTGCTCTGATGTGCTCCTTTTTTGAAGTTATAAAAAAATGAGATTATAAAACAAGTAGCCAAAGAAAGCATTTGTTCCCATTCTCAAGCCTACCATGATTTTTACTGTGTGTCTGTTGGCTAATACAAATGAAGAAATTGCCTAAATGCTGAAACAAAAAATGTTGCAAATAGACCAACTGGGAACACTGATTTTCTTATAAGGAATATTTCTTTAATATTATGACAAGACTGCATTGTCCCTTGAAAGACAAAGTTGTAAAGCATTGCCAAGAAATTAGATTGATAACATAGAATGGTTTGGGTCGGAAGCGATCATAAAGATCAGCTAGTTACAACCCCACTGCCATAGGCAGGGACACCTTTCAGTAGACCAGGTTGCTCAAAGCCCCATCCAACCTGGTTTGAAACATTCCAGGGATGGAGCAGCCACAACTTCTCTGGGCAACCTGTTTCAGTGCCTCACTTCGCACGCAGTGAAGAATTTCTTCGTAATATCTAATCTAAACCTACTCTCATTCAGTTTGAAGCCATTCCACTTTTCCTATCGCTGCTTGCCCTTGTAAAAATTCCCTCTCCAGCTCTCTTGTAGCCCTCTTTAGATACTAAAAGGTTGCTCTAAGGTCTCCCTGGATCCTTCTCAAGATTGAACTCAGCTCTCTCAACCTGTTCATATAGAAGAGCTGTTCCAGTCCTCCGATCATCTTCATGGCCTTCCTCTGGACTTGCTCCAACAGGTCCATATTCTCCTGAGCTGGATGCAGTACTCCCGGTGGGGTCTCACAACGTGGAGTCTCACCAGAGTGTAGTTAAGGGGAAGAAACACCTCCCTCAACCTGCTGGCCATTCTTCTTTTGATGCAGCCCATGATACGGTTGGCTTTTTGGGCTGCATTGAGCTTCTTATCAACCAGCACACTTCAGTCCTTCTCGTCAGGGTTGCTCTCAATCCATTCTCCACCTAGCCTGTATATGTGCTTGGAATTGCCCCGGTCCAGGTGCAGTGCCATGCACTCGATCTTATGGAACTTCATGAGACTCACACAGGACCACCTCTCAAGCCTGTCAAGGTCTCTCTGGATGTCATCTCTTCCCTCCAGCATTTTGACCACATCACACAGCTTGGTGTTGTCGGTAAACTTGCTGAAGTTGCACTCAGTCTCACTGTCCATGTCACCAATTATGATGTTAAACAGCACTAGTTCTGATACCAAACCATTAGGAATGCCACTTGTCACTGGTCTCCATTTGCATACTGAGCCATTGACTACAACTCTTTGAGTGTGACCATCCAGCCAATTCCTTATCTACTGATATACCTAGTTTGAAGGTCCTACCAGGATATTGATTTAATATTTAAATTGAAATATTAAGGGGAACTGAGAACATTAGAAAGACTATATACATATCATCATCGCTGGGCTCTACCCACATTTGTCACAAGCGCGCTGGTGGCTAAAAGGGCCAATACGAGACAGGCATGTCTGGTTGCACAAGGCACAGCAGAAAGACTCCTTAGGAGATATATTCTGCAAGGCACGAATCTTTCTGCGTTGCCTTTTCTCCTCAAGGGTGATCCTGCGTGTGTTCTCAAAGGCATCAGCAGCGTTACAGATAGTGTGTCTCCAGACCTCCTGGTTGGAGGCCAGAGTAGACCAGTATATATATATATATATAAAAGACTATTGAGATATATTTATATGGTTATTATTTTTGACAATGTTGTGATTTAGGAACGACACTCCCCAATTTAGAACTTACACTAAAAAGAAAACCACAAAAGCAGAGATTATGGGTGGAGATAAGAACAGTGCACTGGAAACAGCAATGAGATAAAACTAATAGTAACAGCAACAATACTAATAATAAAAGCATACAAAGAGAAGGTGATTTATATGTAAAAATGCTCACCCAGCCAGGGACAATGAAAAACAATGGGGGACAGACCCTCCGTTGCCATGCTTTCCGCTGACCACCTTCTTCCAAAAAGAGAGGGAAGTTCCACCTCCCAGTGATGATGTGGGTATTATAGAATAACAACCTAGACATGCCCACAAGGCTCCAGGTTTCACCTCCTCACAGCTACTGTGAAAAATTAACCCTGTCCTTGGCCAAAACAAGGACAACCAACCACCCAAATCACTTGCTTTTACAGAAACATTCTTCGGAATTTGTAAGACTTAAAATTTCTATCTGTCGATCATCTATAACCCTACAGTTAGGTTGTTTGTGACACAATACATAGGTCTAATCAATCCTTAGCTGGAATTGCTGATCCACCTATAGGCTGCCTTTGTTACTTACATTAAGAGAAGACTTGTTCCTACTTGGAAGAAGTAGATGTTCTGGACTCCATATGGTTAGACCACATGCAGAGATGTAGTCTTTGTTAAAGCCTTTCCACGAAATGACAAATAAAAAGAATCAAAATGAAATAGCCATTTCTTTTGTTTGTGCTTTTGTTTTAATTTTTCTTTTCCTTTTTTTACCAATTAAAAAGTAATGGTTAATAAGTACAATAATTTTCCTTGTCTTTAATCATTGTGTTCCCTAGGTGTGGGCAAGGGAGCCCAAGTGACTGGGGTAGCAAGACTGGAGTCCCTCAAGTAACATTAAGAGAAACAATTACTAAATGTTGGCCTCTCACTTTTATTTCTCCAGATTATAAGTTGTAGAAGGGAGCTTTGTTTATTTCTTTGTTTGGATAAAATTACTTTCTGCTCAGCAAATTGGAACATGTTTTTTTCAACCCACAAAGAATCTGGCATTCTTTTCCAAACTATGTTTACTTTACTGTCTACAGACCCTCATTCTTCTGTTGCCATCTCCTTCTATTTCCCTGACCACTTTCACCTAGTATCGTGTTTTCCCCCATTCAATACTGTACTTCAGATTTCGTTTTTGCAGTCAGACTGAAGCAGAGTATTAATGCCTGTGCTGTCTCATGTAACTAATATTTTCCTTTTCACTCATACCTGTTTCAATATTTCTCTTTGAGCTTCTCTTTAAAACAGGAATAGGTAGAAGAAGCTGTTCCCTGTATTCCATCCTGCCACCTTATGACTCCCTGCTGCTAAGAACAGCAGCTATAAGGCAGCCCTTCTACCTTTGCAATGAATCATACACTTCCGCTCTGATGGAACGGCCCACCAGCACTCCAGCCAGCAACCAGAACAGAATAATATTCAGGGCAGATGAAATTTTGAGGGAATTTTGCTTCCAGGTGAAAACAAACAGCAGTCACCCCCTCCAGAAACTCTCAAGTACACACAGTGAAAATGTTAGTGCTTACAACTTTCTCAAATTTGGGACAACATTTTACAGTAATAACAACAGACAGATATATGGTGACATCAGAATGGTTCTTACATTTGATCAAAAACTTGGATATATTAAGAGATAGTATCACTTTAATGGGTACCACTTGGCATTTACAGGTAGAGTCAAATTTATTGCAATAAAATTAGACAAAGTCTTTAAAGAAGACATGGAAAATTTAGTATCCATTTTTAAAAAATTAGAGGCCTTAGAAGAAGCCAGAGGAGAAAAGCACTCTCTAGTGAAGGATGGCAGGAAACCTTAGAGACTTAAAAATTGCAGATGTTCCAAAATTTCTATTTGTGTTGTCTGACTCCTACCAAAAGAATAAATTCTGTTTTATTTCTGAGTCATAACATTTTCAACTCTCAAAAAAACTATGTACCCATTTCATGACCTTGACTAGTCACTGAAAAAGACTTTTTTTAGGGCACCAATGAACTTCAGTAAGGTTGTCTGTGTGCGTAACTAACAGTGTGAGTAGAAGGGTGAAGATCTGACACTTTAAAACAATCGTCAACCTTCAAAAAAAGTAGTTAGGGATAGATAGAATATACCTGGAGATTTAATTGGGCCCAGCCTGAGATGTCTATCTTCATCAGGTACCTTCTCCCTTAGCAAAGGCATGTATAACTTCACCTGACATGAAGAGATAACAGAGTCCTATCAATTATCTAAAGTTTCCAGATAGTGCAATTACATTAAGATCCTTACAATTATAGTATGTCATGTGTCTATAAAAAATTAAACAAATGATAACCTGAAGAAAAATAATTAATGAAAAAATTCTTCTACCCACTGAATCTCAGAACAGTGTCAGGCTGAATATTAATTATACAAGATGTTTACTTGTCATTTGCTGAGGACAACTGCTATGACTCCCATCCCCTAATGTTCCATGAATGTCAATTACATATTGACAGATGACAGTTTCCTGTTCATGTTCTTGTCATCCAGTTGAAGGTGCTGATGTTTCTGATGCATTGAAACCTCATCTCTTAGTTGTAAATATATTTTAGAAACATTGTCTGAAAAGCCACTGGGCAGCCAAATCAGGGAAATAAAAAAATCGGCAAAATTTTTTTGATTTAACTGAATGTTAAATCAATCTGAGAGAGATGACTGGCAGTTAGGTCTTGTTTACTTGGGCTAGGAGAAGAAAGACAACTTTGCACAAGATTGCATATTCAATGAACAAGATTTTGACTGATTTCGCTTTTATTCCCTATTTCAAGGAATGCTCCACTTCTTGAAATACAGCATCAAAGTAACCATCTGACACCAATACTGCAAACAGACAAATGCAAATTCCCCCATCTTATCTGAATCTGGAGCTGGCATCTATGGATGAGATTAGAGTTGTCTGAAGTTTGATTACTTATCTTTAAACAAATTTAGTTACTTTTGTGTTGAGAGGTTTGGATTTAGCATATAAATAGTATTGTGCGATTTGCTTTAGTTGCTGCATCATGTAGAAATGTGCTGTAGTAACCCTGGGTAACTTGCCTTCCATATTTAAATGCATATTAGTGTACACACAGGCATATTTGAGGGTTTTTTACTAGTATTTCCTGAGAAAGGCATATCATGTCAAATAACTGACTATACAAATAAGTATGGTTGAAAGAGATATATTCCTAGCCTTGACTAGAGGCCTTTTAAGGATAATCTGAAATTTCTTTCTACACCTTTTTCTGACTGTGTTGTAATTTGAAGTACCTGACTTTATAAATCTTGATGTCCCTCACAGAATATTAGAGGATGACATCTTTTCTGATCTCTGGTATGAATAGCATAAAAAAGAGAAGAACTTAAAATCAGAGAAAATGGTTATATGATATCGGGGCTGTATTAAATCAGAGCTGCCACTTGTTGTTCCACACCACTTGCTTTGAATGGATCTGGACAGAGAGTCAAAACAGCACAGCTAAATCCATTTGCAAGTACTCATGTACTGGTTAGGTACTCAGTACTGGTTAGGACTACCCCAGCCTTTTACAGGTCTCATTCAGTACTTCAGCTGCTCACACTACAGATTAACAGGTGTCTGCCCTGGGTCTTTAACAGGCAGTTTTTGGTTGGATACCCCTGAATCCATTTGATTCTTTCCAAACAGCCTCATCAAACAGGAGTGAATTGTTTTGATTTGAGCTACAGTCAACTTCTTCAGTAAAAAAAGAATTAAATTATATAAAACTTATAATGTGGTCTTTCCGAATTCTGAATAATGGTCTCGAAGTTTCAGATCTACACAAATAGCCAAAAATTAGTAGCTCAGAGAATAAAATAGCCTTGCATCCTCTCTTTCTCCCTCTTGCTATCAAGGGTTTTTTTCTCTCAGCTAAGTCAGTGTCAGTTTTTCATGTCTATATTACAGATTATGCCAAAAATACACTGGAGAGTCTCAGACCACTTTAGAAGGCTGTAATCCTATATTGACAATACTCATTAAAGGATATGATGCATTTGCAATGCTGCAATAATGATTTTGCCCACCGGCAATCTCTAAGGACAGATGCTACTCCCTGACACTTTTCCTGCAGCAGTTACCTTCCTGCACTGTGTAGAAAGAAGCCCTTTTCTCACTCTAGCAACATCGTTTAGTGTGAGACCTAATTGTACATGCCATGAGCTTTCCTCTGCTGAGATTGCTGTATATTCACACATGCACTCACCAAAAAGTAGTTATTTTTCTGATTTGCATTCATCTCTCCAAAGAATGCTTTGATCTATGCATATAACCTCCTCTTCACTCCTCCTCCATGTTTTCATTTATTACAAAACAGTCCTTCAGGTTTTTTGCTGAAGCTTGTTAAGGAAAACACATATGAGAATTCTTATTATTCACAGCAGACAAAAGTGTGATTCTCTCTCCTTCAGATTTATTTTCTGCTAACTAATCTATGTATCTCTGCTTCTTAAACTAAAGATCAGTTTTGAATTTGGCTTTAATTGTTTTAGATTTCACTTAAAGCTACTTTAAGACTTTCACTTTGTCAATGAAAGTCTAGTGCAAACTGATTCCCAGACAAGGAAGATGGTCTACTCAGTGCGACACGGCAGGGAAACAGTAAGGACTCTAACACTTAGACCAGTCTCTTTTAATTGGAACCAATATCAAGTGTGACTTCTCAGCAGCATGTTCAACCTGTCACATCAGAAGAGACTAAGATACTATGGAAAAAACATTGAAAAGAATTAGCAATATTCCACACCATTTCCCTCACTTATAATTATTGATAATATTCACTATTAGGCTGAAAACTTATTCAGCTCTAGATTTAATACACTCTCTTATAAGTCTCACAGTAATGATCTCCACTGTTAATATCATGTTCCGTATGTCGAACATAAATAAATAAAAATCAGTAAAACTAGAGAATTCAAACTGATGCAACATGTGTTAGTTCACTTTCTGTGTAACAGCTTCCCAGTCCACAATAATGCTTCCATTTTGCACTGACAAGACCGCCTTTTAAAAAGGATGCATTGATATAAAATTCAGCAAATCACTTAGTCTTAGCTTCCCATTGAATTTAGCTTATGCATGAGTTGGAAGCCTAAATGTTTTCTTGGATGTGGGCTCAAAACAGTATCTCAAGACATTTACTCAGTGGAAAATAATTTCCTTAACAGGGTAGTGGTGAGTCATCCGGTTTTTGTGCTTCAGAGCTCTGCAAGTGAGGTGAGTAGATAATGCTACAGCACTCAATCATGTGAAACCACAGCTGCCTCATCTGTAACCACATGGGGAAAAATCAATACCATTAGCTTCAGTGAAGTTATCCTGTTGACATATTTGACCCTAAATCCTTACAAAGAACACACAAGGGTGAGGACTTGTGGACAAAAACCAACAAAACTTTCAGAGGACTGAAAGTAAATTTTTCTTTAATCTTTTCCTAGAAGTTGGCTAACTTGTAATTTGTACTGCACAATTCACTGAGGGAAGTAAATATAGTCCCCTACTTGTTTTGCCTATACGTGTACCTCTGAGGCATGGGCACATAAGAATGGCAGTTGTAGGGGCACAAGTGGGGTGCACCACACAGATAAGACTTCTTTCTTTCACTCCTTTTAGCTTTTATTTCTACTAGTCAGAACTAACAGGACTAAACTGGAACAGGATGTGCTGTAATTTGTGCATACCCGCAGCAAATTCTCATCACAGTAGAGGAAGCAGCAGAAATCTCACAACTTAGCAGGGCATCTGAGGCACAATACTTACAAAAGATATGACTGAGATGACAGGGCTCAAATACCATTCTTTGTTCAAAAAACCCCTTGATCATTTTAATTCCCCATTTCCGGCAGAGCTCAAGATCGAGTGCTGTCTTCCAACCCAAGCCTTTTTTCACTTACATTGCTGTCAAGTGAACGATCTGACTGTCTATAAGTGTGTGAACAGTCGTGTGGGGGCTGGCAAAGGAAGCTCGTTTGCATATGTACAGTCACACATGCAGTTGCATCTAGATATCAGGGCGTGCGCAGCCCTTCCCATCTTTGTAAGAAGAAAATTTCTGCACGAAGGCTCATTTAAAGCCAGTTGGAGGCAAGCAAGCTCTGTTGATCACGGTTGTTATTTTCTACTTAGGACGCATCACTTCAGCTGCAGACCTGACTGTCCCCACACACTGCTTGCCACATCCAGCAATAGGCTCCCGAAGATGGATCACTTGCCGTGTGACACATCTGCAGCTGGCTCTCAAGGTTACCCTTCAGAAAATGACCTTGTTACAGATACAGAGCTGCTTCATGTTTGGCCTCTTTGTGTGGGTCTCTGATACTCATGTAATCAAATTCCCAAAGTGTCTCCTGAGCAGGTGTTGCATCAGCCTGGTCTGAATCACTGCCTGGAGTTCAGTGGTTGCTTCTTTATTTCTGTATCAGCTGTGATTTCCATCATGCAGTTTTAGCAAACTACTTATTTTACAACATGTGTTTCACAACACGTTGAAGATAACTGCCTGCACCCTAAACATAAACCCACACATCGTCAAAGTCCTCCCAGACATGCCCAAACTCCTGAGATCAGCCTCATCGGCGCTGCAATATCGGGGACACGCAATCCCCACCGTTCCAGTGCAGCAGGAGCCCCGACTGCTACTTCAGCAGGAGGCTGGGGGAGAAATCATCCCACATCACCCATTCTCGCGTCCTGCCCGAACATGCGGCTGGAACTGGAGATTTCTTTTTGCCTCTCATACTGGACCCTGCGGCTCCTCGCGCCCATTGCACTGCCCCATCTCCCTATCCCTATCCCAGCCCCAGCCTCATCCCGAGCCTCATCCCGAGCCCCATCCCGCTCTATCCCGCCCCATTCCGCCTCCCGAGCTCTCCCGCCGCCTCACTCTGCAGGAGGCAGGTGAAGGCAGCCGCCCGCGCGGCGCTGCGCATGCGTAGCGCTCTCCCAGGCATGCTCACTGCCGGGGGCGGGGGGAGTGGGACGCGGTGTCGCGGCGCTGCCCGGCTCGGCTCGGCTCGGCTCGGCTCGGCTCGGCTCGGCTCGGCTCGGCTCGGCTCGGCTCGGCTCGCACCATGCGGCGGCGGGCGGCCGCGTGCCTCCGGGCGCTCTGCCTCCTGCTCCACCTCTGCACCGCAGGTGAGCGGGGGCGGCCCCGGCCGGAGAGTGGGGCGGGCAAGACGGCGGCGGGCACCCGCTTGCTCTCGGCGGCTCACCTGTTGTGGCGGGAGGCGGGAGGTAGCGGCTGCCCCGGTCCGGACTCCTCCAGCGCCGGCGGCGGCGGGAGCGCCCGGCAGCACCGCGGACAGCGGCGGCCCCGGGCGAGCCCCGCGCTGAGCGCCCCGCGGAGCGGCCGCGCTTCGGCCCCGGATCGCGAGAACCTGGCCGGGGGCTGGGGCAGCGACAGAAAATCGGGACTCTCTACATCCCTTCTTCTTCTTCTTTTATTTATTCATTCAATTATTTATTAATTTTTAAATACTGGGGGGAAGGCGTTGTTCCTTGTACGTGCTCGTGGCAGCAGGGTTTTTAGAAAGGGAAATTTCAGCTGCGACAGCAGCAGGCATTTCGGCTGTAGCGGTGCTAATAAATCCTCTCTGTGCTTTGCTGGCAAAACGTGTGTCTCATTCAGAAATGCGGAGAACGATGAGCGCCCTAGTACGTACATGAAGTCCCACTGCCAGTTTCGTTCCAGCTTACATTTCTGGCATAAATCTCATGCTTCCGCTAAGCCATGAGAAACTGGTCGTCGTTCAGAGCCTCCCTCTCTCCTGGACAGACTTCAGCATATATATTCTTAGGAGGGAAATAAAATCTGGGGTAACTGTATAATTGAATTAAGTTCTCAATTAAGTAAAGTTGAAGAATTTCTTCGTTTTATCATTTACGACAGGCTTAGCTACTTCTGAAGTAGTAAATTGCTTGTAAATTCAATTAAGTTTAATTAGGAATAACAATTAAGTGTGCAGGTACTGATTCTTTTGCTCCTTGTAATGTTTTTAGGAGGGATTTTTAAGGTGCAACTAATTTGCATTATCTTACTGCAGAATCATTAAAAGAAATAATTGAACTTCATGTCTCTAATGTAGAAGAACTACATAAACACATGAACATCTATGTTGTTCTCTTCCACCCTCTCCTTCCCCTCCTGAATTAAGCTTTATTATGAAAATAATTGTTTATATGGATATATCAGCAAGCAGGCACTCCTTTTTGCTTTTTTTCCCCCCCTGTTGTCAGGAGAAGTGGTTTGTATCAGTTATTGGTATTTTATTGCCTTGGAATATTACACTTCATAAAATCTCAGGAGTCTCTTTCCTGTATATCTATAGTTAGGACGCTCATTCTGTTATACCTTATATTCATATGTGCAAGAGATTATTGACTGAAGGATAGGGAGCATTTTGTGATCTGTTTTAATAAAAGCCTTAAGCTGCTATTGAATTGGTCTTTTACAACATGTATTAAATTGACCATATGTACCAAATTAGCATACAGCCTCTATTTGACATAATGTGTCTTCTATTATCAGTGTATTCTCTATTAATAGTGAAATTTGCATTAGTTGTGTTGTTCTTCATTTTTCTATGCTGCTAATGGAAACTGCCATATTCTGCCAGTAAGCCGTTTACTTTCCTTACTAAGTTTCCTTACTTGTTTCGTTGTTACTGGGAATGCTTGCAAAGAGACCTTGGTCTTTATTATGCAAACGTCTCTAATCATGAGAAGAAGAGATGAAAATAGATGTTTATATGGTGTTACTTTGTTCCCTGGGCAATCTTGGAAAATAATTATTTCACAGAAGACAAGGGAGAGGATGGACAGGAGTTGAATTCAACCTTTGCATATTGGGCACAGTTCCCACTGCACACAAGAGCTGTGCTTCCTCTAAGGCGGGCCTCCATGCAACTTGCTCTTGTTGGAAGTCATTGAAGATGTCACAACAATGAAATGGCAAAGGAAGCTTAACACGCTAAGATTTCTCTGTTTCATCTGCTGCAAATAGAAAACTTAATCTTACACAGGCTACCACTATGGATGTCTTTTATGTATAGCCTAGACTTATGAATTATTGATAGTGATTTTGAAGCTTTGGTTCATGTGAAATCACCAAATGCATTCCACTCACTAGGTCACAAATGATATCCCAAATGTCAATTTTTGTGTAATGTGTTGGAAACTGCTTGGCTTTTTGTTCTGAGGCTGAATTTATATGAGGCATGTTTCTAGAGAATGGTAAAGACACTGTCAGCAGATATTAAGAAAATCTCCCTTGATATCAGTTGGTGGTAATAGATTTTAGGGAAAACATAAGTCTACATTTACTTGAGCTAATGCTACAGGAAAAAGAATTAATGTGTTTAAGTAGTGCTTTGTAGTGGAAAGGTAATCCAGGTCATATAGCAAATCTGGTTTCCTGTGGAAAGAGAATTCTACTGCAGTTGTGTTTCGGTAGCTATATTCTCAAAAAAACTAGAAAATGTTCTTGTCAAAAACATGATAAGGAATTTTCATGTGCTTAAAAAGGTACCGTTTTAGTAGGTTGACTTAGATTCTGATTCCAATATAGCATGACAGTCATGTAAACAGAAGATTAAATCTGATTGTGCTGTTAGTATACGCATATATTGCCAGCTGAAATCAGACACTTGTGTGCGCATCTCTGAAAACAGAATTAGGCCCTTCCACTGAATGCAGTAGGTGAAGTAATCAACCCATATAGAGATTGCTGTTGCAGGAAGACCTAAATTTGTAGTGACTGATTACAGGTCAGCATGAACCTTCAACTTACGTTATGCATTGCGTGACAGAGTGTACGACAGCAAAGGTTATACTGTCTTTTAGTATGTATGATTTATTTCATGTTCTTGCAGTAAAAACCTAATATCTCCCAAAGTGACGAGGAAGCATTGTTTCCTTGTAAAAGAATGGCAGGTGGTAGCAAAAACACCAAGTGATGCATTAGATTAACTTGTAATTAGAAAGCCATTTGAGTCATCCAGATTGCTCAATTAATTACCTGTTTCACCCTATTATCTTTTTAAACAAATTTCATTAATAGAATTAAAATATATGATGAATTAAATATCCAGTTGCAGGAAATCTGGGAGAAAAAGTAAATCTGTGATTCTGTGATTCTGTGAAATAGGCTAGGAAAACCAACCAGACTAGAAAAAAACTTACACAGTTAACAATCACCATATCAACCTACCACCTGCCTTACATTAAAAATCTCTCTTTAAGTAAGCATTTTTTCAGAATTTGCTTTTAAGATGAACAAATCCTGGTCCTGGAAAAGCAAAGAGTTAACAACTGAATATTTGGTCAGGTCATCTAAGACATGGTTTCTTGTGCAAAGGCCTTACATTAGCTTGCTAAGAGCTTCTATTACCTGATTATATTATTCTCTTCATCAGTGAAGAGACGTATTGCCAACCTTAAGTCAGCATAGACCAATGCTTTCCCACTAGCCTTTTCAGAGAGGAAGCATGTGGATCCTTTTCTCAACCTCTTGATTGATCCATTCTTCTAGCCCCTCAGCAGAATCACATAAAATTCAGGGTAGGAAATAGTGGAATTTTATCTTCCTGGGGCAATGCTGTAATAACAGGAAGAATCCTTATATCAGAACTGAAATTTCTTTGACTACAAACTAACACTCCTTTGGGTGGAATTCGCTAGGTATAGAAATATATGTTATAAATATGCTAGACTAATTCTCAGTTAATTGTTACCACAGTCCACAGAGTGTTCTGACTAAGTTCTGCTGAGTTCAGCTTTCCTGGTCAAACATGCACTGTGTGGTATTCTCTTGGTTGGAAATTAAGTGCACTGCAGTTTATATTTAAGTGTTAGGGAGCCTATTTTCTATAAAAGCACAAGCTCTATCACAAAAATAAGAAAAGCTGGAGACTGTACTTTAGTGGTGAGGTGAGATCTGCACAAAATGCATTTACCATCAGATCCATTTCAGTAAGCTTGTACTAGTGAGTGAATAATTCTAGGTTCTAAATACATTTTGAGTGAAAGTGAAGGAGCTATTGATTTAAAAAATGTGTGAGGATTCTGCTTCATTACACTAACATAATGTAAATGAAACTGGTACTTATAATTGCCTTCTTTAGAAAACACATTGCTGCCCATGAGTGGGTGTTTTTACTAGAATAGAATTTTCTGTCTTTTATTAGTGGACTCTTGGGTAATCAGAGGGTAGTCATCTGTCTCTTTAAATGTTCTGTTTTGGAGAAATAGTTTTATAATTCAGCATCCAACTTCATGTTTTTGAGGAAGTATTTAGTTGGAAAAGAGATTCTTGTCATGTTTTTATGTGTGGAAATTCTTACGATTCATAATTTGGAAAGGCATCATGTTCCATGAGAGGTTTGTGTTCAGTACATCCATTGGGAAATTAACAAGATTTGTAGTCTTGGAATCTCTGACTAATTTCATTTGTTGTATTATGAGAAGACTGAACCATCTTAGGCAGCAAAGGCTGGTTCCAGCTTCTCTGGGGAGTGAAGTAGGATTGTTGCTGAAAATCCATGAATTGGACTCTTGGGGGAGTATGTCTCTCTAGAAGGAGACTAATGAGAAAACAGTGTGTGGCCGTGTTTGGTGGTGGCCCCCCTCCACAAGGATGTTATGAGGCTTGATGTGGGAGATAGAAGGAGGGGTAGGACTCCTACTCCATAAAGCACAGTCATTGTCCTGTAGGATTTTCAGCATGGCTTTGGAATAAATACTTGAAGAAGTTAATCAGAAGCGCAGAAATCCTCAGTGGGATTTTCTACAGCAATATTACTGCTGAGAAAAGAGCCAAAACTGTAAGAAATCAACTGAAGTTGACTTCCCTTCATACCAGCTATGGATTTCTGTGGAGATACTATGTAATTCATGGACCTGCTGTGCATTTACATCCACTTTATGCAGAGCAGAATTTATCCACAACCTTCATTTGAAAAATGACAGTAAACACAATATTAGCAAACTGATGCATTACTTTCTCACACTTTCTGGAAAAAAAGTCTGTACAGTACATTAGTGCCGGGGCATAAGTATGGCAGAATACTTCAGTGCCTTTGGGACCACTAGCTCATCTCTTAATTCATGTGAGTAGACCTAGTGAAATCAATGGTCTGTGGTATCTAGTTTCAGTATTGATATATCAGGCAACAGGCCCATGAAACGAGATGCAAAGTGTCTTTTTGAAAAAGATACGACTCATATGCTTAATCCAAATTCACTTTAGCTGTGGATATTTTTGGTTAGGGCATTGTTTTTTTCCTACTGAAAAGGACAAATTCAGCAAAAATCAATTTACAGTTGTTTCTATTTTCAGCAGATTGCTTGTTAGAAAGGGAAAAAAATCCTTGCAAACTCCCTCCTTTCTTCCATCTCTCCTTCTCTTGGGCATGTTCTCCCACTCTCATCATGTGTGCATGTGTGTGTGCACTTTCTTGCTCTCACAGATAACACACACACACACACACACACGAGTTTTTTATACACCTGCACACACACATGCACATACAAAACATGCATTTTGTATGAATTGATTTTGTCTGATTTTTTTGGTGAAAAGTTCTGAACATGGTGTTTAGGGGCAAATAAAAATATTTTTCCAGATTTTTCACTTGTTCTGTCCTGTGCTTGCTTAGCTCTAGTGTCGTTTACTTGCTGTGAATTTTTTTACGTGTCATGGGTACCTCTGCTGCAAAAGGCCTGGCCTTTTAATCGAAAAGGACCTAGCTAGGAAAGCACAGAACCCTTCCTATGAAGGACTGTAATGAGGTGTTGCCATTGCTAGTAACAAAGCCCTGAGTTTGCAAGGCCTCATGATAGGGACTTGTCAGGCCTGCTCTGCCCAAACTTTCTTGCCTGTTTTACTGTGTTAGCCCTGGCAGTGGTTTTTCTAATTAATCAAACATTCATATCTGTTTTAATCTTGTTTATGTTTGTGTGGTAAAAATCTAGTCTAGTCTGCACCGGAGCAGTAAGATAGGCTTGGTGAAACAGAGGCACTGAGAGTGGAGGCACAGGGTGTGATGTAGAGGAGTGCAGGCACAGGATGATAAGAGATGGGGTACAATCTTGGCATTGAAGACCCCATGCTATAAAAAGCTCAGTAAAAGGTAAAAATGCAATCCTGGAGTTTGAGAAAACTGGTTTTAGGTGTTAATGAAGATAACAAGAAGAGCGAAGAGATAGTATCCTACATCCATATGTGGCACCACTTTTTGTAAATTCAGATGTAACGTGAATCTGAAGAACATTTGAAGAAAGAGTAAATATAAATGCATGTTAGAAAACAAATATATATATATATAAGGCCCTAAGAGAAAGAAAGAAGAGAGGAGGAAGAAGAATCCATCAGCACAAACATCATACTCCTCCAGATGCTGACACCACCTCATAACATCCCCTGATTGACAACACCAGTGTGAAAAAATTGACCTGAGGACCCAGAGAAGCATGAAGTTATAGTAACACCAGGGAAAGGGATAGACAATTTAAATTGTATCATTCCTATAATTGTGACTTTTTCTGTATTCCTTGTTTTTCTATAAAAATTAGATCTAGACTAACAATTCTTCTTGAATTAGATTGTTAAGATTTTCATTATGCTAACAATAAACTTTTGGCTTCACTTACCTGTATAAGGTGTGCTTATCTTTGTTCATGAACAAGGCTTTGAAAGCAACAGGGATGAGAAATTTATCTGCTTGAAGGAGGCTGTGAGAAGCTATACAGGAGTGTGCCTGATTATTAGGTCTAGCAGCTTGCTTTGGGTAGGGAATAGCTTAATTTATGTTGCTCCAACAGGTTTTGTCTAAAGAGGAAGCTGTGGTGTGAAGGAAGGATCTGATCAGGCTTTGTGTTCTGGCACTAATCTCTGAATGATGGAAACAATGACAGCCTGCAAATCCCTCTGTAATATGTGGGAAAGTATTTTCCTAGGTGTATTTTTTTTTGTCAGTTCCAAAATTTTCAATGTGTTTCTTCGTGCATGTGTTACCAAAGCAGCAAGTGGATTCATATTTTTTCCTTTTCAGGTTTCTCTGGTTTACCTCACAAAAACACTTTTGAAAGTATATTCTGTTGTCCAGCTAATGTTCAAGTCATATTTTAGCCACCGTTTAACTGCATTTTATTGTCAATAATTTGTGGTGCACCATGCTAAAGTTGAACAGTGGTTTGTGTTTAGCTAGAACTGCATAGCTTTATGCTAATGAGATTTAGGTTTGATTGACGTACTCCTTTCCTGATAGTAAGACATATTGCTAACTAGATAATACAGATGCAAGGCATACTGTCTCCAGACAGCTTTTGTTTTCATTTTTGCTTTCAACGTAATTTAAAACTTTTTTATTTCCCACCAGATATGTTGACTCCTTTTGATATGTTTACTGGTTTGTTTGGGATTTTTTTTTTCTATTTTTTTCTTTTTTTCTTTTCACTTGGTAAGGTAGATGAAACAGGGATAAAAAAATAGATTTTGTGTATTTTAAAGGCAAAGCCAAAGACAGATCCTGTTGCCTGCACCAGAAGGGACAACCTTCATAGCCCCAAAGAGACAGAAGTCTCTTAAACCTACAGCAGTGTTCGTCCTATGTCTGGAGTTACTAGTAGTTAACATTTCTCTTAGTTTCATTGTCACTGTGACTCCTAAAGAGTTAGAGCCATGCTCCTAAATGGCTAGCATGATATTAAGCATTTTAGCATTTAAGCATTTGTTTTTCTCCTTCCTGTGGGCCAGCACCTTCTTGGCCCTTATATAGACAAGAGAGAACTGCAAACTGCTCTGCAGGTTATGAGTCCATTTCTATCTCAATGGTCTAAGAAGAGGCAGACAATGAATATCCCAGCTGTAGGAACTTTGGCATTATTGGCGAGGTTTGATCAATGGTCATTAAGTACATAAGTACATCGACCTGCCTCTCACAGTGACTAGGGTGGCTGTCCAAGAAGTAATGAATCACGGTGCAACAGGTGATAAAGCTGAACTTGTCCAAAATCTGGGTCTGCTTTATAGGTTTGGAGAAAGTTTGTATGGGACAAAGAGGATCTTTCATAGTGGTGAGCAAACAGAAAGAAAAAGAGCATGAGGAGCTCAGGGTACAAAATTTAAAAGTTTACCAAAGTTTAGTGCAGCATCTGTTATTAAAGAGAGTTGAAATGGTTATTACGTGAGATGATTTACATGAAGAAAAGTTAGATTGTTTTCTAGAAGCAAAGCTAGACACAAACCTGCTTTTATCAATGAAGCCAACACCTACAAAGCTTAATGAGATCCCATCAAGCTTAACAAATTTTGAAATTCAACCATCTTTAAGACTATACCCTGAAGTTTCTCTTTTTTTTCTCCTACTCTCAGACATCTTCCCAATCAAAACCTGATAACAGCTGTACACATGTGACTTCAGTGGTCATCCAGGAAATTGTGTTTGTTTTAACTATTTAAAAGAGGAGTACTATTAATTTTCTGTTCATGAATGTTCTTAATTGCTTCACAGCCTACAGACATGGACCCACTTTTGCCAGAGAATGCATTTTCCAATGATGCATAGCAATCCCATAGCAAGATAAGTTATTGTCCTTGATTTCCCTAGCTGAAATTTCATGAGGAAATTAGGTCAACAGAATGTAATTACCTACACTGAAACCTCCTAAGGGCACTGAGTAGTGCAAATGAATGATTATTTTGATTTGCTTACAGAAGCAAAAAACTCAGAGAAAAAATTCAGTCCGAATAGCACAAAATGATTTCTTGTTCACCCTGAATTGAAATATGTTGTTGGTGCTAAGCTGTTCTTCATAGCTCATTATAAGAATTAAAATAACATAGATTTTATATTTTTTAACTAAAACTCAGCTCCCAAATTTAACATTGCCATTTACTCCAACAGCATCTGTAGAGGAAATTCCAGGCTGATCAGAGTGAGCTCTCTGGGTTCACTTCCCTCAGAACATAAAGTCCCTTTTGTACCACAGGGGTTTCTTAGAGTGCTCTTCCAGGAGGTGACTAATGCAGCTTTGGTTACTTTTTATCTGTGAGGGAGCAGATCCTTGCCTATTTTTCTGGTCAGATCCACTGTCTTTCAGAATGGGAGCTGAATGGGGCTGTTGCAGCTATTCTGTCCGGCTTAAAGGCACTGAAGATTCAATATGTTTCATCCATGAAAAAAATCCCAAACCACCAAAACCCAAAAACAAATAAAAATTTAGTCCTGGTTCCTTTTATAAAGGCATCATCAGGAAGTATTTGTCTATCAAAAGAAAATTTATTTTTTACTAATACATAGTTTGTTAAAACCATGTAATCACAGAGTCATCAAATGGGTAAGGCTGGAAGGGCCCACGGTGGGTCATCTGGGCCAACCTCCCTGCTCAAGCAGGGCCATCCCAGAGCGCATGGCACAGGATTGCATCCAGACGGTTCTTGAATATCTCCAGGGAGGGAGACTCCACAACCTCTTTAGGCAATCTGTTCCAGTGCGTGGTCACCCACACTGTAAAGAAGTTCTTTCTATATTCAGGTTGAACTTCCTGTGCATCAGTTTCTGCCCATTGCCTCTTGTCCTATTGCCTTGCACCACCAAGAAGAGCCTGGGTCCATCCTCCTGACACGGTCCCTTCAGATACTTACAGACATTGATGAGGGCCCCTCTCAGTCTCTCCTAGATGCTGAACAAGCCCAACTCTCTCAGCCTGTTCTTGTTAGAGAAATGCTTGAGTCCCCTGTCTCCAGTCCCGTAATCTAAGAGAGTTCTTTGTGCCCAACACCGAGTTATGCAAGGTATGGCTAAATCCACACACTTCTGTCTCTTCTTCAGAGAGCTAGATATTCCACTGGCTGGCCAGGTGATGCTTGAGTGAAGGTTGGGTCATAACAAGATTTGGCATAAGGGACTAGAAGGCCTCCTGATAGAAGCAGCTGAACAAGGAATGCAGAGTTATGATTATGTGCTTCTCTGAACTTGGCCTTTTCTCTTTAAGTGCCCATATATAAAAGATGATCACTGCAATTCTCATCTTTGGTGTTACTGGGTGATTAGATACATCATAGTCAGCTGCAGATATTTTCCTATTGGAGTTGATACCAATAAGGAGTTGAACTTGGCTCAGCATGTGCCCTGCTCTTTTATGTAATTTTTGAAATGTAACCATGGCTAAAAGTATAAATAACATTTTAAAAAGCCCTATGAAATTCAGCTTAAGAGTGGGATACAGTTCACATACTTAGTACACTCTGTAGTGCTGTTAACCTGTTGTTATAGAAAATGCATTGTGGGAGTTTAATGGAATTCTTGTATTCTTTTCAAATTTCGCAGAACCCAAAGATCTCATTAAATTTCCAGTGCCATCCATCTACAGAATTGCTTAGTGAGACATTCTAAACTTATTCTTCTTTTTCTACAGGCTGCCTTTCTGAAGACAATGACCACTTTTTGGCAATTCATCAGCGAAAGAGTGGAAAACCTGTGTTTATTTATCACCATGTGCAGAGTGTGGAGAAAAGTCTGGATACAGACGGTTATAGGGATTCCAAGAAAAATTTCCATTCTTCTTCCCACACCAAAATAAGCAAGTTGCACCCTGCAATAATTGTTAAATCAGCCTTCCCCAGATCTGTTTATGACCCATCCCTCAATCTGTTAGCAATGACTGGTCAAGATTTGGAAGTGGAGAATCTCCCGATTCCTACAACGAATGTGATTATTGTGGTAAGTGACTTTTTCTGGACTCTGGAGGAGGATTTTTTGTGAATAAATATGCCTGTAGATAAATATAGAGAGATTGTAATTTTGAGTGTCCAGATTTTGTATTCCACTGCCTGACTGATAATCTAAATCTAAATAATGACCACATGTCTTGAATTTCTTCCATACTAGTGGAATTTGCATTCATATAAGCTCACTCTGATCAACAAGCAATCTGAAGAATCTGCAGAATATAGCTTCTCTGTAGCTAAAGAACTTACCTTTGCCTCCAGTGCTGTTAATCCTCTTGTCTTGCCTGATGTTTGCACCACTTTTACTGGATGGGCTTTATACTCATTCTGCATAGGGCACAAGAAAATGTACTTCAGGGAACAATACTACAGTGGCAGGGAGACTTTAAAAGAGTCACAAAGAGACACAAAGTTTTTATTCACTTCTGTTTCTCTGGTAAATCCACCATTATGCTTACACAGTGGTTTGAAAAAAAGCTTATTTCTTGCTAAGAATGAGAACTATGTTTTTGTTGGTTTAAACCATATATACTTCTTCTGGGACATATGGACTGGGGACCCTCCTCTGTCAGTTAACTCTGTATGTGATCTTTCATATTCTCAAAAATGTGATGGCAGTGCTCCCTCCTGGAAAGAAGGGCATGTCAGTTTAATGGTATGCTGGTGCCACCCTGCTGCATCCTCACCCTTGAGGCCAGTGGAGCAGCCTACTGTCAGTAGAGCTGTCCTCTGTGGGGTGCACAGCACAGTCTGTATGTGTTCTGCGTGGACACTGCTCTGCCTCATGCTGGTGCATAGTCAGCCCTACTTGATTATACAGATGAGATTGGGCTCATCTTTCTCATTCCTGGAGGGAAGAAGAGCCACTCATGATGGCTCATGCACTTATTAGGGTGAACTAATAAAGATTAAACTGAACCTTGTAGATTGCTCTGTACAGAGGCAAATGCTAGATTAAAAGAGAATGGCCTTTACAAACAAAGAAAAAAGAGAGAGCATAGAACACTAGGGCATGAAGTGTTTCAGAATCCTGTATGAGTTCCTTGTACTGTACTCTAGAGATTTGCCCTCATGAATGCACTACATACAAGAAAGACTAGTGACAATGAAAAGAATAATGAGGGAAAAAAGAAAGTAGTAATTTTATTAGTCTATGATAAAGTTAGTATAAATATATTAGTATATATAAGTGCTATAATATAAAGTATAAATATAAAGTATAATTATAAAGTACTATCAGGGAACTAGGCTCAAAAACCTATGCTCTGGACTTGTTGCATCCCATATGAATGAGACCTCCTTATTTGAGTTTAAATGGCTAGCATCGTTAGTGGACTAGATTCAGTTGTGTGAAAGTGTCCATATCAGAGCAAAATAAGGTACTGATGACTTTGCAAACTGCAAACAGATTCCCAGTACTGAATGGTACTGATCAGGACAAGAAGATACCAAACAAGCTGGATACATCTACGCTCCAAAGCTAGGCTAAGCCACCAGGCCAACTCCGTAGTGAAGGTACCTGCTCTCTTCTTTCCATAGAAAGCATTATTTCAGCTCTTGTGAAGGTGAAACCTTTCTATTAGTGCAAGGAACTCAGAATATGCATGACCATTCATTTTTTTCATTAAATGACATTGCTACCTATGACCTGTTATTTGAGTAGAGTTTTGCACACTTTTGGAGGCCTGCAGTTCTCAACTTACAGTGGAAGAATCATGCAAAATATTCTTGGGCTTCACTGATTTTAGCTGACTGACTCTGTGCCTGCATTAAAAGCTAAATGAGGCAGATTTCCAATTGGCACAAAAAAGTCTATTAAATCTATATTAAGTTCTCATTAAGTGACTTCAGTATGAAGCTTTGCTACTCCATTTCTAGGGTGGAGCTGCTGCTCTAAAGCCTTCTGTTCTCGTTGAGAACCATATGTGCTTTAAGGGGAGTATAGCAGCATGAGCTAATTATGACATGAAAGCTGTTTATTGCTTAGGATCTTCAGCTATCTCTGGATGTACTGAAGGACAGTGGTTTTAGTTTGTTTTTAATGTCATCCTTTCAGAAAAAGTCTTTGGGGAAGCCTATGTTTAAAGCTAAAATGCTGAGACTCAGGCAGTGATTGGACTATCCTACCATCAGAAATTCTGAAGGTGTCTTCCTTAAAAGGACAGCTGTCCCAAAGCATGATGGTTGCCATCATCCAAGCGCAGACATGCTCCTTCCACATTTCTATATTTCAAAATTTTGTTTCTCTTTTTTGAATGTCACCTGAAGAAGATGGTGATGTTAATGTCATTGCCAAGAGAATCTGTTTTGTTTTTAATTGCTCATATATTGCTCCCTCTTTTTTTTTTTTTAAATTAACACTTACTGCTTGTTGCTTTTTGGTTTTTATCATGTAGGGCAAGAGTCAACATTTGTTGTTTTGCCCTGGCTGACCCTATTTGTTCCAGCCTTTAGCAGTGTTGTTGGTTGCTCAACTTGAAAGGGCAATTACTAGTGTTATTGCTTCCTATAATCCAGTTACATGACAGGTGCACACTAGGATTTCATATGAAAGCCAGCAACTTCTTTTTCTTTTTTTTAAATAAATCAATGCTCTGTTGGTTCTGCAAAGGGGAGGAAACTAAATTCAATCTAATTTCAGTGACTCAAGATCCATTTCTTCATGATAAAGGTGGAAAGGTAAGGTGAATGGATGCCTAATGGAGAACTATTACAAGATCACATTTTGTGCTAAGGACTAAACTATCTGACAAAAAAATGTTGCCAATGCACAGCAGAGTGCATGAAGCCAAGAATTCTCCAGGTATTCTGTCAAAAAGGGGTGTTTTGTGACTAACAATAAAGAACACATGTTAAGAAGTAATTTTAATGAAACTGGGGAAATTGTAGCGCTTGTTTGCCTAAGGGAGGAGGAAGAAGGATTTATTTTCTGGGAGTGAGTTTTATTTTAAGTAAAGGCTTTCCATCTCATTACCTGGTATTAAGTTCCTGTTGTTTGTTTTTGTGTGTGTGTTCAGTTCAACTAGTTTGTTGAGGGAAGTGAGCACAATTCAGAGCTCTTAGAAGCATTTTGACTGTTCTATAAATACCTTAGCGCTTACCCATATGTTCTGTTTAACTGTCTCTCTACATGATGTAAGACCAACTCATCTGAAAATTGCTTGGTTAACATACAGAATTACATAATCCTTTTGTAATACTTGAGAGTTGTCTATTTGTAAGCTTTTATTTTGAATCTCAGAAACTATGTACTCACTGAACACATTAGTGGAATGAACAAGTTCTCCAAATGTTTATTTGCGTTTATGCCAAGTCTTTCCAATATCGAACGTGAGTACACCAAGGTGAAGACAATTCATGGAAACTGGAAATACAGTGTGGATAACCATTTATGATAGAAAATGCTGTCTAACATACTTATTAAAAAACTGAAACACATACATACATATATATAGTTAGGGCTGAACTTGGGAGAAAAGCAGAAGGACTTGTAGTAAAGGTTACAACTCAGACTGGGTCTAAAGTCTCATGGAGATGCTAAAGCATCATCCCTTGTAACCTGTCTAAAATCTCTCTCAGGCACACAGGTGTATTGTACCAAGATTGGACCAAGCTACTCACATGCTTTTTTTACTTGTATCCTGTGAAATATTTCAGAAATGTGACGGTAATAAACTTGCTCAATATATCGAGGTTTTCCCTTTCACACCTTACTCTTACTGTACGCCTTCTTGTATAAACGTGAAAATCTGTCTCTTTTTCTGTTGCTTAGAAAGGTCACAGCACTGTACTGTAGCCTAAAATTCAGCACATCTCTTCAGTTTTGTTTAATTTACATGGGTGTTACTGAACTGAATTGATTTAATTAGTTTCTTTCAGCAAATGTCAATAGGACATAAGATTCACAGAGAGCCACACAGAGCTTCTCTTTGCCTTTTCTATGGCAATTTATGTAAGACTGAATGCCTGAGAGCTATAGCTTTCCCATACCATTGCATCTATTTTGTCCCCAATGTTTGAACTATTTACCTTCTGAAGAGTACAAAGAAGAACTTCAGGTGCTAGTGCTTTGAGAGAGGATTCAGTGGAAGAGTAAAGCATGCAAACATATGTATCTATAAGTAGATATTCATGTGTGAACTAGGTATTCAAGCTTCAGTATAGGTGATGGGAATCTACTCTGTTGGTCATCTATTAAGCTATTTAGCATGTTTCTAAACACTTTCTGGATAACTAGGGAATTAATATAGGTCAGACACCATATCCAGTAGGCAGACTAGACATGATCATCCTGTTCTGGAGATTAGTACTGACATGGGCCATTTCCACCTCAGTTTTCTGACAGCCAGATAACAGTAACAGATGCATTTAATCTACTTGTACAATCTACTAGTACAATGCCTGCTTCAGGATGAGTTCCCTAGTTTCAAGAGACTGTAGTGACAAGATTTCTATTGATGATAATAGGTGCTTAAGCACCAACTGCACACTGACTACTTTACCTATTTATATATATTAAACATGCATGCAGACATGTATGTTTAGTGACATCTTAATCTGGAGCTGATCCCAGCTTAAACTACACATTTTATGTTGAAATAATGTGAAAATCCTTTCCAAATCTAGGCACAGTTCAAGTAGGTGGGCTGCTTCAGGGTGGCTTTGGGTGCGTGAAAACCACGTGGCTGTGAAACCACAGCAGAACTGCTTTTACACTTATGTCAGACTGAAAGTACTGCTATATCCTCTTATATAACTTTCCTCATACTAAAACTCAGAAAAGATACGTCTTTTGCTTGCTTGCTGACCTGGCCTTCCATTCCCTGTATACTGATGCATCAGGTTTAATTAAGAGTGTCAAAGCTCAGAATTCATCTATATTATTTGTTCCTAAATTTTATTTCTTTATTCCCACGGTTCTTTTCTGCTGGAAATGTCTGTTTTTCTAATTCTTTGTTCTTTCTGTGAAGCCATGGCTTCCACGTGGAATGTTGTCTCTGAGTTCATCTAGGTACACACAGAACATCCACTTGCTTCTTCCTTTAGAAGATCAACAAAACGATAGGAACCACACTACAACATACACTTTCTTCTGAACATTGAAATTCCCTCTAGTGAATGGTTTTGTTGGACTGCCATAAGGAGAACTCTATGAATAGGGCTTGATAGAAAGGTGGAGGCATCCAATCCTTCCAATCATTTTCAGTCTAAAAAATGTTTTACCTATAGCTACATCTTTTGTCAAGACATTTGATACAGTTTTCTTTTCACAAAAATGGAACAACATCTATGGAATTTCTTAAAATAAAAAATGCATGTTTCTTCTCACTGGCGGTTTGACAATACAAGATACCCTCTTTTTCAAGGCTAAGTAACAGTTTTACTGAATGAGAGGAGTAGGAAGTGAGAGAGCTCTTGAGTCACAGCACCAAGCTGCATGTGATCTTCCTGTGTGCCAGAAGGTAAATGACCTTCTGAGACTCCCAAGAAGTGAAGATGCTCTGATAATGTTTTTTCACTTAACAACATGTTCCAGTTTTCCCCAGCTGTCCACTCCACTGTCTGACTGTTTTTCCAGAATCTCTCACTACTCTTTTCCCTGATGCTGAATACCATGCCTTGATATAAGATAAAATCTCATCCTTTCTTCAGTTTTCTTTGGTAGGAACTCTTCCATCTTTCAAATACTGTCAACCTCTGCTGGCTCAGCATCCAGCCAGTTAAGTGTCCCAGTAAGGCCATGGTGAACATTCTGTAAAAGTGTGTTTAAATATTACAGTTTCAGTCTGATAGATGTGCTTAGAAGTCTGTGAGAAACACTGATAGCTGAGAGTGATTCATTAGACCAGAAATTTAGGACTGCTTTTAGGAGACCATAGACCAAAAGTCATTCTTCATTTGGAAAGGAAGAGGAATGGATAAGACTGGGGATGTTCTTACAAAAGAAGAGGCACGTTTTCTGAAGCAAGTGATTTGTTGTTGCTCATTTACATTTTGCCTTGCCTCATGTGTTGCATGATATGTTATACTATACCTGATTTGGAACTTATTCAAAATGGCAGTTTTATCAGCCCTGCACAGTAATGTCCTAATTTTCACTGGGATAGATGTAGACATATACCTATGTAGTTCTATCTATTTCTAGATGTAATTATACTGTATTGCAATAATAAAAGTGACTAAGGACCTGCTATTTGAATACTGTGCCTGAACCTGGGGTCTCAGCCTTGAGTCTGTCAAATTCTGACTCCAAAAGCCATTTACCTTCGGGTGCATGGTAAGATCACACACAGCTTGGTGCTGGAACTCAGAAGGCTCTTTGCATCCTACTCCTCCCAGCCAGTGGAAGTACCCTAAGCTCACTCCCTCTGTAGGTCTTGTGAAGAGGTGATCAAAGTACTTTTGAAAGTATATTAAGCTAAAACAATGAGTTGAGAATAAGGCAAAAAGTATGAGTGAACAAGTATTTATGAACAAGTAGTCCATAAATGACAGGTCAAACAGAGCTGGGGCAAACAGCCAAACTATCTATGAAACATAACAAAAAGTCAGATGTTCCATTTTGTCACTGAACATCTGTTATTGCCAGCCTAAGAGAGGGATTGGCACTGGGCCAGGCCAAGGACATAAATAGAAGATCATGTCTCTGCAGTGACTTCTCAAGGGAATGTTCTGAGAAGTAAGATCTCAGAATCCAGTAAGGTGTCAAGCGTCTCTCTCTATTTCCAGGTCACATGTTTGACGGATGCTTGGAACAACAGAGGACAAATGCCATGCTGATAGGGTTTAGTGAAGACAGTGAAGTTTTAAGATCTTATTATAATTACAGTGCTGAATTGTTAACAAGCTCTAAATGTTAATCACATGTTTTAATAGTGGGCAGTATCAGTCAATACCGTTAGTGTGATTGTTATAATCACTGTTGTACCCCTTTACACTTTACATCGTGACCCCTCGTTTCAGGTCTTCACAGTATTTGGCTTCTGGTCTGAAGTGCACCTTCTAGTAAGAGATTGATGTTCACCATTATATTACTCCATAAGTAATTATACTTGACATAACATATCTGCAGCAAGCCTTGCAAATAGACCTAAGTAGCCTGCAGCTCTGTCATTCTGGATTTTGTTTGCACAAAGAAATCTAGAGAGTCTGCATTAGTTGGCCTCATTTGCTTTCTGCTTCCTTCTGTGCACTTCAGCAGGGATAATTGCATGCTGAACCATTATCATGGTATTGTGTTTGCTGTCAGTCTTTGTGGAAAGCAGGAACGGTTGCATTAGGTTGTAACATGCACTAAAACCTCCTTAAGGCACTTTTTTATCATCTGACTTGCGAAATGGTAAAAGAATGTTAGTGGGATATTCAGCAGTCCAGTGCTTTGATTAATTATCTTACTGTTGGCAACTTCAGGGTTACTTTTGTAGCATTCAGTAGGATGCCACACTTGCACAAAAGCTAGTCATACCTTTCACAAATTGCCTGATCCTCCTCAGTTACAAAGTGTTCGTTTTCCTGCATTTTTCATTGAAGGGGAGAGGTTTCTTGAAGCAATTTAGTTTTCTTCATAAACTTGACTGTTTAAATGAAAACTGGATTTCAGGAGCAGGTATGTTATATGTTTTTAAGCTAAGGCCTAAAGTTTCATTGACAGTTAACATTGTGCAGTTCATCTTTAAAGAAGGTGTCAGTTGTTCCATATTTCTTTAAGCTGTGTATTCACATAACTAGCCAGTCCCAGCTATAAATTAAATAATTTTGTGTAGCAGAACAGAATCTGCTCATGTTTTTTCATTCTTCAAATATTTGAGTTTTGTCCTCCAGGAAAATCTTTATTAATTGATAGTTTATTTTTATTTTTTTTAAACAGAGGTTTTCTATAAAATTAGATTTAATTTAGATACAGTTGCAGCCAAATCAAATATCTTCACTGTTGCTTAAACATTTTCAAGATTTCTTAGAGCTTTGGGGGAACTGAAATGTGAAAGAAAGGCTGTATACCCAAATGTGGGAGACCTGGCTCAAAGCCTTGCTCTAAAGGAGGTACAGAAAACTGAATTTGAGGTTTTTCTCATTTCATATGGTCTAGTAACTGAGCTCCACTTATCTCATACTCACAGATGAAATGACTTGTTTCACCCAAACCACATTGTTTCAACTAACTGAAAATTTTGAGAAGTATTGATCTGAAAATTTTGAGAAGTATTGATCTTGGGCTGATTCAGTACAAATTTCTTGTATGTGTTTTGAATGGATCTCCAAAAGAGGGAGAAAAACCCCACAAACAAACAACATGAGGCCCCTCGGCTGTCTCCTTGTTTCTTATGTGGCCCCATCTATTCCTCTGATTGAAATAGACTTCTGTACTATTTCTGTCCTATGCTCTACTGAATTGCAGAAGAGAAGACACAGAAGCTCTTTGGCAGTGTCCATACTGCCTTTTTGGTGTTTCAGCATTTGGTTTCAGAGGTAGCCTTGGATTCCTCACTGTTTGAAATTGCACCAACTCTGTTACTCTAAACAGTACAGACAGGCTTGTATTTCAGCAGAAGTTCAGGATATTGCTATACCTTCATCAGTATCCTCTTTTCCTTTTACAAGTGAGCAGAAACCTATTACTGCTTAAATTTGACTAAGGAAGGGGAAGTTTCCTGGCATGCAGAGTTACAGGCATCATCACTAGAATCACACATGCTTGATGTCCAAAATTATAAATGAACTAAATGGCCATACTGGGATCATGAGATCCACCAATAAAAATCAGTGACTATTTCCAACAATAAATCTATGCGTTGTGTTAACAATGTTTAGGAGTAAAGAATGAAGAAGCACTTTTTCATATTCTTAAAAATTCTTTTAGCACCCTCAGAGAGCTATCTCTCTGAAAACACAAGTCCTCTGCAGTAGCATTTAAAAGGCAGATAAAGGGAACTCAGATAAAAAGACAGCAAGACAGCATGTGTTTCCTTATCAGTCAATGTTTTGTTGGATCTGGCAGTTCAGCCTCTGGAATAATCCTTTTGGTTCTTCACTTCTGACATTGTTGTTTGGAAAAGTGACAGCTTCTATAAAGTTCCTTAATAGATGGTTTGTAACGTGTTCCTGTATGTAACCCATTAAATAATAAGCCTTATGAAAATTGCTTTTGAAAAAGAAAAATGTTTTTTATATCATCATGACATTCATATGCTATATATTTAAAACACAGTAAGATTTTTGAATCAGCCAAGCAATATTAGGGAACAGAAGACGATCTTCTGAACACTCTTTTAAAAATACTTCATAGATCTAGTATTACTGCATTTTGGCATCCCTTTTACAAAAAATAAATATTGAATTCTGAAATTAAATGCACAGGTTCAGAGGACGTTGAAGTTTGAATGTGACAGCATAGCTCTCAAGCGAATGATGTTTTTTCAGTCACCTCAGTATCAAAATGGTTCATGAAAAGAGGAATAACCCAGGGAGGTAAGCAGAGAGGTACAAATTCTATGCCTTTGTTCCTGTTGCTAAAAGCATTTAAGTGATTTTTTTATTGTCCTTCCTTTGAAGGTCAGACATGACTGACAATTTGTAATGGAGCTAATTCTTACTTGGCTCTATACCACCATAAACTGGTGGAAAATACTTTTAGTGGATATACTGCTTTAAATTGAGTATATGGTAGAAGCATCATGAAAGAGTTGGGGATATATATCAAGACTGCTAATATAATACTGTTTAATAGAGTAGGAAAGTGGTTGACTGCATATGTTATATCAATGTTTATTTAAACATGAACTGAAACAAATTTACATTTCAGCCTTTATTAGCTGTCGGAGAATAATAGTGGAATGTCTGCTTTGTACAAATTTAGCTGAGATTACACATTCTCCTTGGGAATGGCCATTGTATAATAAACTGTAGTATAGAAATCAATGATCATATAAATCAAGATTTTTATCATATGCTAAAGCAAATTTTGCTTGATTTACAAAATGTTATTGATTAAATTGAATTTAATTTTTTTACTCATTTTTCCATTGGTGTTTTCAGAATAAGAAGTTATCTTTTTGCTGGTACTAATATTACTAGTAATCTTGGGGTTTTTTTGGAAAACACAAATAAATAAGGATCACTTCTTTTACAGGCCTGTGGTGTTCTGGCAACACTTACAGCTTTCTGCACTGTTTAGCCAAATTGCTGATGTGCTTTCTTTGTGCAACATGTGATATGTTGTCTAATTAAGAACACAACTCCGGAGGCTAATCTTTACAAATGGATATGATATTTCAAAGTCATGAAAAAATAATTTCACGTTATAACAGTTTATTTTCAGGTACTGTAACATGTAATTTTGTAGTGGTACAGTCTTCAGAGCTAACAGGTCATTAAAACAAAAATGTTTGGGGTTAGTTGAAGAATGACCTTAAGTACTCTTAAAGCCTTTTTATTCTTTAGGCAAAGTAAAGCTGAAACAATATAGAAATTATATTCCTTGTTTTGAGGTGATGACGAAAAATAGAGATGAAGCAGACCTTGTCCCTGTATCAGTTTGGCCTGGCTCTCTTGCCAAGTCCAAGCTGTCCCCTTCCCTCTCCTGCTCTTTAAAGTGAGGGAAAAAAAATGAACCACAGAAAAGCTGAAAGAAGCCCAAACGAAAATGGGATTATATAAAAAATATATATTTACATATATTTACAATTATAGATACAATTTGAATATATTGTACACATGATAGGGAGCTCCTGAGGGGAAAAAAGGGAAAAGGGAGGGGGAAACAGGGATAAAAAACCTAAAAAAACCCAAATATCCTCCAAATATACCCCATTAATAGAGAGCTTACAAATAAACACAAAAAACCGAATTAAATACTTCCCTGAACGAGACAGCAGAACTGTGCGAAGCACCAACCAACTCCCCCACGCCTCCCAAATGGAACAGAGATAACGGCAGGTCCAAGCAGGCAGGCCCTGGCCTATACAAGCAAAGACCATCTGCGGAGAGACCTGTCACCTTCAGCCACCGGAAGAGAGAAGAGAGCGAGCTCTCTTATCTCCGCCTTATTTATATGTTGTGTTGTCCTAAAGGATGATATGGAATACTTCCTTGGATTTCTGACCTCCATTGCTAAGGAAGGCCTAAAAAATCCAAAAGCCAACCCACTACAATCTCCAAAAGCTTTCTCATAGGTTTTCTCTCAAATGTTGTTGCAGGATATGTGGCTCTGCCTAAATAACCACAGTAAAAGTGTATACAGGCAATAGAGATTAACTTGAAAATTAATAGTACTTACTCCCTTTCTTCCACTATTTTCTGTTTAAACTGTAGCTATATTAGTTAAAGACCTCTCCCCTTTGTCCATTGCCTACTAACACAGAATCACAGAATATGCTGAGTTGGAAGGGATCCACAAGGATCATTGAGTCTAACTTCTGGCTCTGCACAGGACTCTCCCCAAAAGTCATAACATGTGCCTGAGAGTGTCATCCGAACACTTCTTGAACTCTGTCAGGCGTGGTGCTGTGACCACTTCCCTGGGGAACCTGTTCTAGTGCCCAACCACCCTCTTGGTGAAGAACATCTTGCTTATATACAACCCAAACCTCTTCTGAAACAACTTCAGGCCGTTCCCTTGAGTTCTGTTGCTGGTCACCCTGGAGAAGAGATCAGTGGCTGCCCCTCCTCTTCCCCTCACAAGGAAGTTATAGACTGCAGTGAGATCCTCCCTCAGTCTCCTCTTCTCCAGGCTGAACAGACCAAGTGACCTCAGCTACTTCTCATACGGCTTCCCCTCAAGGCCCTTCACCATCTTTGTTGCCCTCCTTTGGACGCTCTCTAATAGCTTAATATCTTTCTTATATTGTGGCTCCCAAAACTGCACACAATATTACAGGTGAGGCTGCATCAGTGCAGAGCAGAGCGGGACAATTCCCTCCCTTGACTGACTGGCGATGCTTTACCTGATGCCCCCAGGACGCAGTTGGCCCTCCTGGCTGCCAGGGCACTGCTGACTCATATTCAACTTGCCATCTACCAGGACCCCCAGGCCTCTTTCCGTGGCACTGCTTTCCAGCATACATTCAGGGTTGCCCCATCCCAGGTGCAGAATCTGGCACTTCCCATTGTTGAACTTCATATGGTTGGTGATTGCCCAGTCCTCTAACTTGTCGAGGTATCTCTGCAGGGCCTCCCTACCTTTGAGGGAGTCAACAGCTCCTCCCAGTTTTGTGACATCTGCAGACTTACTTAATATCCCTTCCAGTCTTGTGTCCATGTGCTTGGGAAGTTGTTGAAGAGCACAGAGTCAAGGATGCAGCCTTGTGGAACGCCACTAGTGACAGGTCACCAGTCTCATGTCACCCCATTCACTATTACCCTCAGTGCTTGACCTGTGAGCCAATTGTTCACTCACCACATGATGTGTTTATCCAGCTGTGTGCTGGACGTTTTGTCCAGAAAGATCCTGTGAGAGACAGTATTGAAAGCTTTACTGAAATGCAAAAGATTACATCAACTGGCTTCTCTTAATCAGCTAGGTGGGTTACCTTGTCATAAAAGGAAATCAGGTTGGATAAGCAGGACTTTCCTCTCAGGAAGACATGTTGGCTGTGACTGATGGCTGCATTGTCTTTCAGATGTTTTTCAATACCTCCCAGAATAATCTTCTCCATGACTTTATCAGGCACTGAAGTGAGACTGACAGGCCAGTAGTTTCGGGGGTCCTCCTTCTTACCCCTCTTGAAAATCAGGACAATGTTCACCAGCTTCAAGTCAACTAGGAGCTCTATGGATTCCCAAGACCACTCAAAAATCATTGAGAGACTTAGACTTGATTTTAAGGGTTTCTGGATTGACCCTGGTAGAAATCCTCTGTTAAAGGATGGCTGCGGTGGGAGGGGGGAAGGTGGTTAATAGCTCTAGGAACACCTCTCTGACATGCTGTACACATTTGTGGTTGGAACAAGTGACTACTGACTGGAGTTGAGCAAACAAGGAAACATAAACTGCAAATTAAGAGGCCACCCAGATAATGAAATAGCAAGAAGCTTATTGAATGCTGATCAAGATATTGATAAAAAATTACCAAACAAAACAACAGCAACTGATCCCTCTAGAAATAGCTAATAGGAAAATAATTAAATAAATACATGATTTGAAATTCTCAGACTAAATAAAAAATTTAATTGTAGCTTTAATTTTTAAATATACTTCCTAAGAATCTGGCTGAAAGTGGGTATAACCTTTAATAAAATAACTGTAATGTGAGCCTTTTGGTAATGAATGAATTAAAAAAAAATATGGATACATTAAGTAGAATAATAAATGTACCATACACAAAAGTAGGACATCCATAAATCATTTATGATGTCCTTTCTCATCAACTCTTTCTTTGAGTCTTATTTGAAAACCAGGGTAGCTGGATATTAGAAAAACAAGATTTGTTAGTCAGATAACAGACATCTTTCATTAAAGCATTAATTAATTTTAGAAGGCTGAGGGCCCGATACATTAAAAATACTTGCAGAACAGTGCTACTTTACTTATGGGGTTTGGGGTTTTTTTCTGTTTTAATTACTCTCTTCCTCTGGTCAATGAAAGTTATTTGTGTTCTACTTTAACTGGCTCAGCAAGCATGATGGAATATTATTGTCCTTATAGAATTAAGTATTGAATTGCCCAAACAATTCCAAATGCTTCAAATGGCTGTATGGTACAATAACAAAAGTAAGATGGTCTATTCTTACAGTGACTGTGTAAGCCTGTTTCCTCCTTCAAAGGCAGAGATTTTGAGGACCTTTGTTAGGCAGTCCATTCTATGCACAGTCCTTCATGCCAGTAGAAACAGGGGAACACTACAGAAAAATACCTTTTTTTGGTGTTTTTTTTTCCTTTCACTTTACTTGTATTTAAGCATATTAATTTAAAGTCTCTTTTTATCACCTTTAATAGCGGTCTAATCTTATTAAGAAGATAGCCAAAATAAATGTTTTGCATCACTCTTATGAAAAGAGAGCACAGCATAAATGCTGAAATTAATGTGAGACCTGAGCTTACTCTACCAGAGCTGTTTTAATAAAATACTTTAGGAAAAATTTTAACAAAAAACAGGATTTACCGTATTGGTTCTAAAAATATACAAGATTCAGTCTGACAATAATGTGATTCAGTATGAATAGCACATCTGTTTTGTGGTGATAAATATGCTAAGGAAAAGTAGAGACAGGCAGGTTATCGTTAAGGATCATGTTTATTTCTGTCCATATGTTAGGAGTAGAATGTTTCTATAATCAGTATTTCATTCAAAGTGAGTGACTAAGGAATGTTGTATATAATGAAAAAAACCCCTGATAATGTAATGCAACAATATCACATAGTAAGACCGTGATGTAGATGTACTGGGCACAGAGTTAGCTCACATCTTTCAGGGCTTGCTAGCCGAGGCCTAGCATAAATGTACAGACCTGGCTGACTCTAACAAAAAAATCCCTTGGAGTCCCAGTGCCGGGAAATGTGTTGCAGAGCATGAGGAGCATCAATATCAGTGTTGAGTTATGGTATCCTGCTGACTGTGAGCTACTGCTGCCTAAGAGCAGCTTTGGTGTCTCCACATTCATGTGCCATTAAACTGAAATCCAGGGACTACTGAGCACTGACTGTATTTCTAGGCCAGGGGGTGTATTTCTAGGCCAGACTTGGACATTTGTACCCACAGTCAAACCCTTTCTCTTGTTCTTATGTAATCGATCTTTGTCAAGCAGAGTTTGGCAAGTTTGGCAAAGGCTGCTAGCTTTTCTTTGTCATAATGTTATTACAATCCTCTCCATCCAATGCTCTACTGCTATTGATCTTTGCTCTCTTGGCCATGGTACTACTGTTGTAGTTTCTTTGGTTGTAATAGAAAGGCATTGACTATAATCTTTGGCTCTGGTATATAGTAATTTATTTTCTTGGCTTGTCTACTTTAGCATAGAAGCTACATCTTTGCTTTCTTAATTCCCTTTTCTTTAATTGTGGACTTCTTTCAAAATTATTTTGAGGCTGATGCAATACAAAAATACCTTCACTTTGATATTACATCAGCTGCCAACCAACTCTCTAACAACTCATTAGTTATGGAGTGGATCACACATTCCTTGTAGCAACTGAGCAGTATGGGAGGCTGATCAAGAACTGCTGAAATGAATGAAATCTTCTGAGTCAAAAAACTCAAGGCAGAAGTATATTGAAAATAAATTCAATTTTTAAAGAATTTTGAGGTAAATTTTTAAGGTAAAAAAATTTCACTGGGATAAAATGGAACTATTTAAACTGGGAGGGAAGGAGGAAATGAGAGTCATGTATCACAGAAATCCCAAAGCTCAAGGCATAGAGCTACAATGAGCACTCAGGTTCCAGTGCCTTTTGTCATGTCCTGGTAGAAGCCAAGAGTCACAAGGGGGAAATTGGTTAAATCATCCAAGTCAAGTTATTTGGTGTCTTTTGTTTACATTGTAGGATAGACCTGAGACAGGCTCATGCAGGAGGTGTTTTCAGTGCACTTGAGATTGGTCTTGTCTTCAATATGTGGGAGTTCCAAGGCCAAGTCTTTTTTAGATGCAGAAATGTTTTGCTCTTCTTTCCAGATTAATTTTTATTTAATTATTTTAGCTGAGTGGAATCTGCAGTGTTAGTGGAGACAGATTCGTCTGGAAGTCTAGTAATTCAATTTATCATGTGGCATATGGAAGACAAAGCAATAACTCTTCATTCTGAAGCATATACAGATCAGGGACCTGAGCTGGGGTCTCCCATAGCCAGTATAAAGCACTAGCACAGATCTGTCGCTTATTCTGAAGTAAATCAATCTTCTACAGATTTTCAGCAGGTTGTCCCTTAGTGAGATTATCAGCAATATAATATTTCTCAGCTGTTTAAAACTCAAAATTTGACAAGAAGTTCTGGAGCAGGAGTGGGGAGCTATTAGCTGTTCATTTGCTAACAGTCTGTACAAAATCAGGAGGCAGTGTACTGGCACGAGTCTCAACACAGAGTTGTTTATACTGAGTTTATATTGAGTTCCTCGTATATCATAGATAGTAGGGAGGTTCTGCACTCTTGCTAGAGAAGAAAAATTGCAGGAAATTCAGACACGTGTTTTTGTACAGAGAGACAAGATCACATGCAGTCCATGTGCTTTCTCTGGTAAAGTGGAAAGGCAGAAATTGGTTTTCAGAGGCAATACCAGACAAGTTACATAAACAGAAAGGAATGAATAAAACTTTAGTGTTGTGAATCTTGCACACTCTGTTATTCTCTGTTTGGAAAGATCCCTTATTATCCATGGAAGCCTTTTAAAAATTCTCCATGTATATTCAGGAATCATTTAGTTAAAATCATTGCCAACTAGACAATCATTTCAGCCAAACTTACACTATATTACTTCTGCATTGTTCACTCTTTCCTGAATGATATTTTCTACTGTGACTTAGAGCCTAATACTACTGATGTGAATTGATGTGAAGCTTACAACAATAAGACTCCTAACTGCTTTATGTTGCCCAGCATAAAACTTCTATTTTTCTCCAGTTAATCAGGCATGTAATGCATTCAAAAGCATTTCAGAACATTGCTGCATTTTTCATACATGCTTTTTTTTTTTCCATCCTTTTCTGTTTTGGCTAACCATTTGGTGCATCCCATGCAGTATTCTCTACCCTTTTTTATCCTTCTCTTTTTTTGATGGAGTTCTTGCCCCCAAAATACCTAGTCTGTAGTGCCTACTTAAGACATTTGCCTCACTATCCATTCAACCACTCCCCAATGATTCTGTCCTTTCATCTACTCCCTCTCTGACTCTGCTGTGTGGAAGTCATATCCTTTCCTCACCTAACCCTTGTTTTTTTTTTAACATGCATTTGAGTTTCAGACTGTGATTGATAGGGCAAATATCTAATCTTCTCCATAATTCTTCCTAATAAATTCAAACTTGGAGAAATACTTTAAATAGCACATTCATCTTTCTTGGTCATGTCCCCATTGAGCTACTGGAAGTGCTCTTCTTTCCTTATTGGAGTGTTGCATTGGTCTTCTGCACACTTCTGCCTATGAACTTGTCCCTCTACTGTTCTATCTTCCTTTTTACATCTCTTCAATGTGACCCTTTACCCCAAGCTATTATCAGGGTCTTGGCTTGCCTAATCACTTTGTACTTCTATTTTTTGTTTCACCTTTGTCTTCTACTCCTTCCTTTATTCTTTTAGTGTCAAAGCACTTTGCTGGTCTCTTTTTTCTTTCCACTTTTACATGTTTTATAGCCCACACTTCTCTTTGGTTCCGTTGATAGTCTTCCCCTCTGCTGTGAATGCTCCTTTTTGCCCAGGGCTACTCTGTTACCAGATCTCTGACAGCATCACGGCTATGCAAAATCTTCTTGAACTGTAATGTGCACCTTCTCACCCGTTGTAACAGTACGGCAGGTGTTCTCAGCTCTGGTTTTAGCTGTTTGGTCTGGTGGTGTTTTGTTTAAGGGTTTTTTTGTTGATTGGTTTGTTTGTTTGTGGGTTCTGTTGTTGTTTTTTGGGGATATTTTAAAATTTATTGTATTCATGGCAAGTAACTGCTGGTCTTCACTGTGAGTGAGTTTATTTGCTTATTTGCCTGTGTTAAGCTGAGAGAAAGCAACTTGAGGGTATTCTTGTTTTTGGTATAGGTTTGCCTTGCTTTTGGGGTGCTCCATGGGCTTCTGGATTGTAGGTGCTATGGAGATTATTGTGAAGCACTTACACCCAGGTACTTACAGACCTGCAATTAAATTATGATATAAATGATTTCTGAAAAATCCTATTCAAACTCATGACCAAAGTATACTTTGAAGTCCAAGGTTAAGTTTTGCTGGTTTTGATAAAGTATTACAGAAAAAAATATATTTTCTCTTTGAAAAGGCTAATGTTTGCCACATGAATTTTGACTTAACAAAGCTAAATTAATGTCTGCTTAAAGACAATAAAAAATTTTCTCAGCTAAAGTAAATATTAATTTAAGATTAAGTTGTAATGTGTGCATGTCAAAGGTCACTTAGCAATATAAAATATGCAGCAGTTCTTAAGTGTAGGCCATTGGATAGATTGAATTTCTACTCTGGAGTTTTGGAGGAAAATGTCTAGTGAAAATACATAGAAAATTATCAAATAACAATATTGTCCACCAGATGTCCCTGTACTCATAGGTGGTAATGAACAATAATCATTCAACTGTCTAATTGCTTTTATTAAAGGCAATTTACACACACTGTATGCATTTCCCAAGTCTCCATTAACCACTGTGTAATAAGATCATGAATAAATGGCAATTATATTAACAGTATTTGAGCGCTATAGTTATGAAAATAAATTACAGGAATTACTTGCCATCTCAGTTTTGTGTGTTTTTTTCTTCTCTTGGGAAACAGTAAATCTTTATCATGCATTGCGTGGTAGAAGTGATAACAATTGGTCTCTTATATTTGTAATTTCTATAAATTTATATGTGTAAATACATTAGTCATATAAATCTTACAAAGCAATATGTTCTCATCTACCTACCTATCTAGAAAAGACTCTAAGTAACTAGAACTGACAGAACTAGTGAGTTGAAGGATTGTGGCTTTTGTGGAGATTTCTTTTAACTTTGGTAACTATTGGAGCAGACTTTGGTCACGGTCCCTGTATTCATCAGGGTGTTTCGTTTCTGTCAGCTGCTCCCTTAGCTTGCTGTGCAGTGTCTTCCAGCCAAATGCTTGGCTATCAGCTCGCCATGCATGTTTGGGGGCTACGGCAGGACTGTGAGGTATCTCTTCTCTAGTAGGGACTTAGGCTGCTGCCCTCCAGTTTGAAGATAACCATGTCCCTGACTATACCCACAGTGGGACCTGGGCAAGTCTGCCGACATGTGGGCCCTTAAGCATCGTGGCTAATTCAAAGACATAACTTGAGTTTTAGTGATGCCACAACACAGTCAGGATACCTTTTCCTCCTTTTCCCTGGGATGACTAAGCTGCTAGAAGGGCATCTGAATCCCTACTGGGAGCAATTCCCTGACATGACTGAAAGATCTCATCCCTGGCATTCACACTGTCAGGTCTACATGGGGGCATATCCTTGGATAGAGAGACAGCAAACAGTGGTGGCAGGACCCATGTCCAAGTGTTCCTTTCATTTTCTGTGTTTTAAGTTAACTTAATTTTATAACCCCAGTTGTGACCCTCCAGATGTTTCTATGTTTGGCAATGTATTACTTGATTACAGTGTTTAATTTTAATAATGGTTTTATAACCAGCCTTCTGCTTTTCAGTTGTAGTTACAAAGTTTTGCAAGATGCCTTGAAGATTTCTGTTGAATGTGTATAAATTTATTTATGGGTATTTCTGTTATCTTCTGCTTTTTAAAAAAAATAAATAGTACCTAAAAAATCTTTATTAAAACCAGATAAATTTTTATTGCCCATTAATAGTGCCTTCTGATAATGATGATACAGCAAATGATACTGTTTCTTTGCTTTTTGATGTGTTTGTGATTCTGTCTTTTAGTATATGCATGTGACTTTCCGAATCAGTGAGCAGTTATGTAAGTTTTCATACTAGATACATAGATTGATTAATCAGTAGGAATTCTGTCTTAATAAGAGGACTGCCTTTGGTGTCAGAGCAGTGTAAGCTTGATTAAGTAAAGGGAAATCAGTGGGAGCCAAAGGAGGCGGGAAGGGATTTGGATAGAATAAATTTTTTAAATAACTTGGAGAAAACAAGGCACTTCTGAAAGCAGCAGACATACTTATCTTGGTGGATATGCTGAATTTGCCTTTCCTAAATTAAGACATCCACTAACACTTCATATTTATTACTTGAAAACATGTCTTATATTTATGTAGGTTTGTGTGTTTGTATTTCAAGATGGCATATTGCATGGAAATTTAAGTGTTTTATTTTGACTTTTTGGTTGCAAAGTTTTCTGTTTCCACCAGGCATTATTGTCTCTCACAAACAGCTATCAACCAAAATACTAATAATAAATGTTTACTGCTATAGCCCAGTAAACAAGGCATGAAAGGTTATTCCAAGCCTGAGTATTAGAAAATAATAGTCAGGTTTTCAAATCCTTAGACCAATAGGAGAATAATTTAATTTTAAAATCTTTTTTATCCATCCCAAATATATCTGTTTTTTAAAGTATTTTCAGTTTGTGATATACCGTGATATTAATGTAAAGAAGCTTTCAGGAATAAGGTTGGTGAAAGTGAAAGCTTTTACATGCATGTTACCCCAGGAGAGTGAACTAAAGTTACTTCAGTCCACTAGGCTAAATATATAACTTAATCTTGTTCAGTGGTAGTTTCTGCCTGGACAGGACTGATATCCCAGTACATAGGAAAATGAAAGCTACAGTCCAGCAGTGAGTGCACTATTGCAGCACAGCAGATGAATGAGGAATGTAGAAGGGACTGAACGAGCTCTGTCAGCTTATATGATGTCATTTTGAGTCTTATTAAAATTACCATGAGTATGTCACCGTGAAGTTCTCAGATTTCAGTGAGCATGGACAGCTACATTTTTGTTTTGAATAGCTGTCAGGATTACATCTGTGATTCCAGAACACCTTTCTGATAGCTACAGTACTTGCTGTTAGTCAGTGTGATGTTGAGCTCTGCCGGAGACCTCCCTGACTGAGACTTCAGACCACCAGGGCTACCCAGAATGCAACTATACTTTGTACATGTCTTGTCCTTCCTTTCTTCTCAGAAGAGCTTATAGCACTTATGACATGCTTTTTTTTGAGGACAGACCTAACTCCTGATTTTCAGAGAACTAATCTGTTTACATTTGGTTTGGCTCCATCAATGGCAAACCATATTAAGTCTATTAAATGGCACCCTTGTATTTTAGTGCATTTGTACATAAGTTCTGCAAAACAGTGCTTGAAGGTTGTTTACACAATGAAAAAGGTATTTCTTCTAACTTAGCGCATTAGTTCTTTCTCTAAGCATTTGGATTGGAGTCCAGGATAGATGGAATATATTCACAAAGGCAAAGATCCAGGAAAAAAATTTTCTTCAGCAGAGTAGCATAAATGAACAAAATGTTCCTGGTTCTTTAACTACTTTTCTTTCTATAACTTGCCATATCACATAATAACATTAAATAAACCAAAAGTGCATCTGTCTAATCTTGTAACACTCATTCAAGCTGAACTCCCCCATATTTTAGTTTTATCCTTTTTCTTTTTGGTTGTGCTCCTCTTGCTGCAATAATAGAGATGAAATACCTGTGATAGAAGTGGTAGCAGAGAAGGGGGCACGTGGGAGAACACTAATTTACTTGGGTAACCATGGCCTTGTCAAGCAGCTTGTTTGATTCAGTTTAGGGAGGAGGCTAGGAGAAGAATGATCTCCAGAAAGGGTCGGAACTCTGCCCCAGAGCCTTCTGCCCTTGGAGCAGGGCAGCTTTCCAACATACCTTTTTCTGACCACAACTGCAAGTCTGTCAAGGTGCACTCATCTTTAAGAAACTACCACACTCATAGACATTTTACCCAAACAACTCCATATTTTAAACCTCTATAAAAGAGCATTCTCATGAGTAGCAAATAAGAACACATTAGTGGTGCATATCACAAAGAACTAGCTCTTAATGAGCTAGACTGGGTATTGGAGGCAGTATGCTGTCATCACATGGTAGCCATAACCATGGTTAACTTGTAAGGTTCGGGAAGCTATTTGGGTTTCTCCACACTGGACCTCAAAATGCCGTGACTCAGGAGGGGGCATGTGTGGACATTTGATGCACAGGAAGGGACCATGTGGTCATGAAACTTTTTTCTAATGGTTCTTCAGCCCAAGTGTGAATGGTGCCACCAAATGTCCTCTGAGGTGCAAGATCATAAAACAGCTGGCAAAATAAGGCCTCTGTCATAAGCAGTATCTCAAGTTTGGTGCATTATATATATGCTAAATAGTATATATTTGCTAATAATCATGAACAAGAGTAAAATTCATTCTTAATTCTCTGAAATGTATTAAATATTAAAAGATGGAATGAAATTCTGTTCAGGAACTTCAGCATAGAATGAGATGAGGTCTTCAGTGGGAGGTGTTGCTTTATTGCTTGTAAATTAAAATGAGTACTTTTTGAATGCGTTTGGTTATTGTTTTCTAAGAAAGACTTGCTAATTTTTAGTAGCTAAGTAAAATTACCAAGTACTGGTATGATTACATATTTACTGGATAAAAACCAGGGAACAGAAGACAGGACTTGCCTCCTTCTGTGCCTAAAGCAGTCTCTAAATTGCAGAGTCACAGTCACATTTGTTTTTATCTCTTCTCTCAAAAGTCAGAGCTTCTAATTGCTACACTGAAGTGGCTTCAAAAGTAAATGGAGAATTCTGGAAGTCCTAGAATAACCTTAGGCTTGTTAGACAACACTCATTCTTGGGAAATCTGGTTTGAAACCTCCTTGTAAAAGGAAAATATTTGACCCGTATCTTTTTTTACTTTGAATTACATCCCTAATCCCTAAATTACTAGGAGGGAATAAAGGTACAATAACTCCCATATTGTCTTGGAGGTGAAAGTGGGCTAGGCATAAGCAAGCAAGCGGAGTCCTGCCCTAGACCTCTCGTTATGAATCCTTCTGATGTGGAATAGTAGTTAGCCCATGTCACTGTCCACAGCGATCTTGGTTTGGTCATCAGCTCTAACAGAGATTTTGTGCATGACCAGACTGTCTATGCCTCAGTTACCCCTCTGTTTAGACAGGGTATTTTTTGATTCTGCCACATACCAAGGTAGCTGCAAATATACATTCATTAACAGTTCATGAGTTTCTCAAATAGAACAGTAATGACTTGAGAATAGAAAAGGCCTTAAAAAATTAAAACTGTTATACAAATGTGTATATATGTATATACAAAAAAGGGCTACCGAAGTAAATTTTGTTATGCTCTGTCCACCACAGCTCACAGCAAGGAAGATCCACAATCCCTGAGTCTCATGGAGAAAAAATATTGATTTAATTGCCTAGCTTTTTGGATTCTTTTAGTTTCAGTTTACAATGGGTTTATATGACATGGTTGAGTTCAATAGCAAGAAACTTGATCCAGAAATATGGTAGGTGTTTCCTAGTTCTGTATTATCTGAAATTAGATAATTCTTTGTTCACAGCAAAAATCATAGGCTGGCTTTTCACTGCAAACTTTTAGAAATTAATTCAGTTTACATTAGAGCAAAATCACACACAGTTTACATTAAAATCAGAGTTCTAGAAAACTCATTTCTTTTAATGCTAGGTACTGTTGGAGCTCCTAAGAATGGAAATTTTATATGCAGGATACCTCCTTAAAGCTGTAACACTGAAAACAAAAAATCGCAATACAGGCTTGTTGGTATTATGTTGCAGGTAACACATTCAATACAGTAGTTTGAATCTGGCTTTACCTAATGAAGATGGGTAATTTCTTATTAAAAAAGCCATGACCTTAGTATAATCATAAAAATCTGACTTGACGAGGTCTAGCAGAAATGTATGTAGTAGAAACAAATTTACATTTACTTCTATGACAGTGTAAAGAAATAATTTTTGTGAAGCTATCAGTAAAACTGTGAATCTGTTTTGGGTTTTTTTGAGTGAAAGTCTTAATTTGCAGACAAGGTGCTGCATACAGATGTTGCAGGTAGGGCAAAAGAAGGACATGAAATTACAGGCTTCCATCCCTTTTAACAGATCTTTCAATTCTGCCAATCAAAACTTAAAATTCAGAATTAATGCATGGTGCTCAATGTGAAGCTCTTGAATGACAGACTGTTCAGCAAACAAGGCAGATCAGAGAGGTCAAAGTTTATTTTTTGTAGTCTTACACAGGCAAGGAAATTATTCTCTTTCTTAGTACCTTGTTTTCAGAAAGCTTGTATCATCTCCAATATGTTTTCTTGGGAAAGAGAAAGCTATGAGAAGGGGATGATTGGTAAGACTCTATTTGTGTTTTTACGTGTCTTTCAGCATTTTGCAGAGGTTGTTGGTTATCACTGCAGGTAATGATCCTAAACTGGAGAAACTCTGTAAGCAGTAGTGGTAGTAAATTGTAACAATTCTCTTGCAAAGGATATTAGTTCTAAAGGAAATGTGCCATGTTTTTAAACTCCTGTACATCTTTTCCTTTTTTTTTTTTTTTTCCTATTTAAAAGAAAAAACTTTCAAAACTTTCTGGCATTTTTCTCCAAAACAGTGGATAGTCTATAGAAAATTGTATAAATGTATTAGATCAAAATTCACTTTATCTTAGTTTTCAACAAGCGCCCCCCCCCAATTTTACAATTTCTGCTTATTTTCTCTTTTGCTGTTATGTATTTCACTACAATTAATTGTACCTGTGCTTTTCTTCAGGGTTGTTTTTTATTAATCTTTTTTTTCATTTTGCATTCTGTAAGTCTTAAAAACTTGAAACAATTTGAATAAGTTAAATAAGCAGTGGCAAAAAATAGCACACAGAGAAAAATAAGAAAACTGGAAAGGAAATGAAAATAAATAGCAAAGCTGGAAATAATTTCTTCTATTCCAGTAGATGACAGAAAACTTGGATTGGGGATGAAGGCTTAGAGAGGAAAAAAGATGTATTATATTTTTTGTTTTCCAAAACTAAATCAGTGTAGGAATTTCAACTGCAATAAGGTCAAGTTTGCCAATTTGTTTGTTGGGTGGGTTTTACTTATACATTTCATATTAATAACATTCGAATGTCACTTTCTTTGATAAAAAATAAGACCAGATTATTTTTTAGTGGGAAAACTTTAAGGCAGAATATGTCAACCAGCCCTTCTGGGGCTGACATCTTTTTTACTCCTGTGGATTACAATCATTATTTGGAAAAGTTTAGTAGCTGTTGTCTTTGCAGTGAGAAGCATCTCTAAACTACCAAGTACCAGGTTGCAGTTCTGAGAGTTTACAAACACCAGTGTCAACAGTTTATTGATCACCAGCTCCATCAGCTAAATCAGTTGGGCAAAAAGAATTTCTAGGTTTTGTTTACATTGTTGTGCATTGTCCCTTATTTGAAGTAGCGATATTGTATGTGGATGAGTCATAGTTAAGGAATAAAAATTAAATCTGCATTAGGAAGACAATATTCTCATCTCTTTGAAATTTTGGAATATTAGACTTTATATGCTTTCTTAAGTGGAAGAAAGAAGCAAGCTATGAAAAAAACCTCTTAAAATTCTAGTTCATCTTACTGAGTCTGTTGTGGAGAAACCAGCAAAGCTCTAGGTCTCCTGGAAGCTCCTGAAGGTTTCTACCTTTCACAAGAACTGTTAATTATGTCTATCATGTTGTCAATTCTATATCCTTTCAGTAACAATATGATGGTGATGAAGGGCAGTGCAAAGATGAGGTTTTACAGGTGACAGGGCAGCATTCTGGAATTACAATCAAAGACTAGTGTGTGGCTGCTGAGGAATGTGCGCTGGCAGATTGCATACTTGGGGAATTGCTTTTCAGGGTGTCTTCACGGGAATGATTCAGGTCAATATCTCTTGAGCAAAAACTTTGTAGTGGAAAGATATTTTAACAAACACCATAGATTTGTGTTTTTCAGATTAGCAGACCTTCTCATTAATGTTTTTGATTTTTTTTTGTTAATGGCCTTGTGTCAATCCTGTCTCAAAATTTCTAATGGCATGGTAAGAACTTAAAAGTGGATTGGTTTAAATTAAAAAATACTTGTATCTTTCAGAGAAAAAAACTTCCTTCAGAAACAGAGGATGTCATCTTGTTATCTTGTTTAACTCCTGGCCTTGCCTTAGTAGCTGGATAAAAGAATTTGAATCAGAGCTAGTCTCCACACAATATGTTCTCTACTCTAGAGTTTCTCTAGCTTACAAATTATACCAAATGTATTTAATACTTTCAAAGCATTCTTTTTCTAATTTTAACTACATTTGTGTGTGTCTGTGATTTACAGCATAGACACTTCAAGCTGGAATAGAATAATTACAAAAGGTCAATATGTTTGAAAAACACATATCTAGCTGCATGGTGGAATAATAAAAGTACAATTTCCAGCATTCCAGGGAAAAGAGGTCATCATTCAAAGCAGTTGAGCCAATATGTAATATGTTCTGTCTCTTGTATGCATGCATACCTGTGCATGGTATTGTTCAGTGGTATCCTCTGTTTTGAAACCATTCTTCACAGCAGTTTCCCATGTATGTGGTTCAGCAGCATGTTTTCCTCAAAGCTGCACGAAGCGTCCATGTACCAAATAGCACCTAATTGTCCTGTAGTTCTCCAGATACACATATATGTGTGTATAACTATACACTTTATATATATATATATATATATCTCATATGTATATATTTTTATACAGTCAATAATATATATCATCTTTAGGTAGGTTTGTTATGGTACAAATATCTAAAATGCTGCCTAATATACTTAATTTTCATAAAACTAGTCTGTCAAATCAGATTTCAAACACCTGTATTAGTTTTGGTAGAGAATTTTACAATCACAATGGCAAATGAATAGTGATTGTTTTAAAAACCTGTTGATTTTTATATGTTTCAAATCTACACTGCAGAATTGCACTGAAGTAAAAAACTGAGTTGTTTCTAGGTTGCTCTTTGTTTATTATGTTAAAAACCATGGTGTATTCTTCCATGGATGCACACATGTAATTCCCATTACCATTACAGCAAGTATCACACAAGAACCGAGGACATAGAGGAATTCCCCGAGGCCGTTATGTTATCCTTCATGCATTAAATCATGTGAAGAGGAACAAAGTAATCTGAAAATGTGAATGCTTTTGAACTAGGGCTATTGAACTGTGTTATCCTTGCTGCACTAATTCCACAGAATTGGCAGAAGCAGCAGAGCTGATCTAGAGAGAGCCCCCCACCCAAAAGCACAGAGATGTTTTTCTAGCCTTCTGGAAGGCAGTGAGGGACAAAAGACTTCTCTGATCTTGTAGATATGGTTCATAAATTGCAGAAAAACTTCAAACTATTTGGTGTAAGGAAGAAATTCTATAAAATATGTTTTTTAAAAGTATTTTCTCATTCAACAATGCCTTTTATCTGTGCATAGACAGTATACAGGTATTGATGGCTGAGGTCTCTAAATAGGTCATTAAGGATAAAATTATTAGTGTTCTTCAGCCTTAAAACTGGTGGAAGCATGAACCTTTCATTCTGAATAAAGCATTATGTCTTTATAATGTTAAGAGTTTAAGTAATTGGGGGGGGACAATAGGGGGAGTCTACTAAAGCAGTGTATTTTACAGAAACAGCCTTTTATAATGATAACATTATGTCAGAGAGTTTTGACCAAGTTTTCAGGTTGCTTTTTGAGAAAAACTAGGACAAAAACATAGCAAAAGGTTTTGGCCAGTAGCTAAACTAACTGTAAAGCTACTAGTGTCGGCATGCAGTTTCTATTCTCCAAGATGTTTCAAAATATTCTTTTAAATGCATCAGCACTCAAAAATACCAGTTTTTAGCTGAAAATTTAGAGAAAACTAAAAATCCTAGTGAAAATGTTTCTTAGAAAACAATTAATTTCTTTGGATTTAAAAAAACCCCCACATTTGGTTTATGGAAGACATGCTTAGAACTTTCCCAGCATATTCTGAATGAAATAAACAGCCTGGTCAGTAATTTAGTTCTGTTAATATATAATCTCGATTACTATGCCTTTATCTGTTTAAAGCTCGTATGTTTTATGGCTGGATCATAAACTCTTATGCAGTAATCATAGCTTGCAAATATTTGTTCACTTATTCCTGGTTGTTGTCTGTCCTTCTCACCTGTAATAAAGCTAAATAAATAGCTACAGGCAATATATGCTTATCTCATTGGTAGGCTGCAAAATGATGAATCAGAGTGACTAATTATTTGGAAAACAGACTGCTTCAGAGCAAAGAAAACCTCCCACCTCCTGTCATCCTAAAAACTTTAAATATATTTGGAGACAATTGGCTAGGAAGGCCAGACTGATCCAAATTAGTCGGATGTTAACATTTGTTTGTAATGTAAAGAGGCAGTGTAAAAGGTCACAGAAAAATTTCATTACTGTAAAACTACCGAAGATGTAGCTTCTCCCTGATATGGAACAAACTGTTCTGTAAAAGAAGTGCATTCACAAATCTCATTTTTATAGGATTTGTTTCATTATTCTCTGAATTCAGTGGGAAATGTCCTGATGGTATTGGTGGCGTACAGCTACTGTCCTGCAAGGTGTGCTGATCTCTTTCACCTTCAGGATTTTATTCACCAATTCATCACTCCATTGATGTTTGAGGAGGTGATATTCTCACTGGGCTGTCTCAGTGTTGGGGTATTGAGGTAATACTGGGCTGTCATGAGAGGTTATGTGTAAGGTGTGAACTGGCGTTGAGGTGGATACTGCAGGAAAGAAGATATGTGGCAGTGTTGCGTAGGAAGTGACAGAAGGAAGAAACAAAAACAAACAAACAACCCTCAAAAATTATCACTTCAGGAACACATATTTCTTGTTTGGTTTCTTCACTGAAGGTGAGGTGATAGGAGTTTAGTTATTTTTGCATTACTCATTGGTGATTAAAAATCACTTCTTTCTCGTCCTTCTATATCATTTCCTTCCCATGTTGCATTTCATTGTATGTTTTTTGCTGCCTCATTTCCTTTGTCTTTTCTACTCATTTCATCCCTAGATAGAGAATGAGGGAGGGGAAAGGGAATAGTGGCTATCACTACTGGTATTTCTTCTTGGCTTTAGATTTATTCATGTGACTCTTCTATACTGCTTTCCTAATGATTAATACTAAATTTCTAGACCTTCCACTTCACCACAGAGATTGACAGCTGACAATAAATGAGTGGAGGTAGTCAGTTCATCTATATCCTTCTTTTCCAAAAGTCATTCATTGGGTCCCTCCTTTTTCCCCTCCTGAGTTTATGAGGAAACTTACTGCTTCCTTTGTTGTCACCACAGAAGGACATGTTTGAGAAATCCAGTCTTCAGTCTTCCCCATTTACCCCTGTGAAAAAAGCTTCCACTATCATTCCAAATTGTGTCATGATGGGACTGTCTGTCCTTTCCATCAAATATTGTGTATCATTCTATTGAAAAGTGTCGACCTGCACCCACCACCGTGTTTTCTGTATACCTTTTTCGTAACGGTTCGGTAAGCACTTGTCAGATGAATTACTTCAGTGCTCCCATGTAAGTATGTGTATTTCCTAAAGCTATGTGAAAGCAGACAGTCAAGGAGGTCACATGAAGAATCACCTTGAAACAATTTCTGTGTTTTTCTTTAGTCTTCTTCCCGCTCAGTTCTCCAGTGAACTGGGGAAAATATTTCTCAAAAATGGTTTAATTCTTTATGAAATCATAGAAAGGTACAGGAGTTATATTCCCTGCTGAGAAAAGAAAGCCCAAGTGGGAACATAACATTATTATTTGAGAGAACATAACATTATTATTTGAACCTGTCTATTTTAGCAGGAGAAAATATATTGCATATTTAAAAAGTTGTCTTAGCCTCCCAGCACAAGCTGAGCTGTTCGCGCTTGTTACTAAATATAGCATGACCACACAGAAACAGAAATGAAAAGAGCAAATAAACGTTGAATCTCAATTCCATTAATTGTTAATTGTTAACTGAATAATGTATTAGTTATGAGATTATATTGGACAGATATTCTTCTTCATTACTTGTGCTGTGATATTATTAGAGACAGGAAAAAAATAATGGGAAAGAATCTGCCAATAAATGTGGTCTTCAGAGAAATAAAACCTTCTGAGTTGTTTCTTCTCATTATAAAACACGCTGACCATAAGACTCTTAACAGGGGGTACATCTAGGAAAGTAAATAAATGGTAATATTACATAAAAAAAAGGGAGCTCAGATGCTCTTTAAAGGTTTTGTGGTTCTGTACTGGTTGTGTTAATGAAGTTCATTCGCTGTAGATGATATAACTGCATATGCAAATGCTTCCTGCATTAGTGAATGAATTCTCTTTTCTCTTGAGACAGAGAAAGTTTTTGGTGAGAAACTGAATTCGTGATGAGATATAGGTCAATATCTTCTGCCTGACTATGGCAATCCTCCCACCAGCCTTCAGAGAATGTGAGTGATAATGAGAAGGGTGCAGATATTAGCAGAGAATAAAGTGAATGAAATGAGCTCAACTTGTCAGCAAGTTATCAGCTATTCTAGTCTTGCAGACCTGATGTTTAAAAGAACAACAGGAACATTTCTGACGATGCTGGATAAAATGAAAAGTGGAGAAGCAAAAAAGTCATCAGCCTTTCTGCTTTGGCACTTTGACACATAATTCATACTATGCCTGAGTGTTTATTAGACAGAAAGAAACTTACTTTAAGGGAGGATGCCCATTTCCTGAGTTGCTTGGGGCCCTCTGGCTCCTCCAAAACCGAGAGCTTCAAAAATCAGAGGAGAATACAAATGAACTTGTCTGAAATTGTCTGTAAGTTGCCAGTTAGTCTGCTGTCAGTAATGGGAATGCAGAAGGAAACATCAGGCACTCAGATGTAATTATATCATGTTTGAGATGATGACGAGCAAAAAAAGACATGTTGATGAGAAACAGAGGTTGTGATTACCCTTCACAACATCTTCCAACTCTGAGAGAGTGGCCTTAAACTGACTCTTCTTCAACAAATGATTTGCTTTATATTGTAAGTTTCTAAGTCTCATTCCTACTGAGAGTATAAAGGACTTAAGCCTTTCCAAGGACTTTCTAAATTTGCATAAGTAGAGTTGTAAGAAAACATATTTAAGGCAAGGAATTTTTAACAGTGATCCCTTCCTAGCAGTGGCAGGATTGTTTCTACGTGGATACTTTGTTTTCTAAGGCTCTTTAGTAAAATAAATAATATGGATAAATGTTCTAACACACATTTCCATTGCTAGCAAAGAATAGCTACTTCACCAAGCTACAAAGAACTATGATGAGATGCTGCATAGAGATACTATTAGAATGGCTATTAGAGTGCCTCTCTGCATGTTCAATATGGGTGGTCAGTGCCTGCGAGATAACTGATCGGTTACCTCACACCCTCTTTAGTGTTGACTTGACTGGCTGCAACTCAACTGCCACAGCGTTTCAATTAGCCTTGATTCCCTTACCTAAAAGGGTATGAAAAGCTAATTGGCACTAAGGTGCTTTTGTCTCCCAGTTGCAGGGAAAAATACAATTATGCAGCAGACAAGGGAGAAGGAATGCACAAGGCAAAGATGTCTCCTACTGTCATTAAAATATTAGGTAACTCTGGAAGAGTAGGGATCATCATAGCTAGAGATAAAGAGGAGGAATAGTTAAATTTCTCTCTGATGGGGACAGGGTTTTATGGTTCTATGGTTTTATGGTGTTTTATGGTGCTATGATACACTCAGGTATATTGGAAACTGTTTTTGACAGTAGCTGGAAATAATATACTTATTTTAATGTCATATTAGAAGAATTGATATATCATTCTTCTTAAATACAAACGTGTTGAAAGATTTATGAAGGCTTCATGAAAAACTTTCTTTCCTGATGCTTGTAAATAATTAATTAATGGGAATGATTTACCGCTTTATATTAGAAAGGGGTTAAAAAATCCACCATTCTACTACTGCCAGTAGAAAGTAAATGCTGGATTACTGCCTATGTTCATTTTGCAGTCTTAGATCTTCTTATTCAGGATGATAGAACTATGTTTTTTATGAACTGCCACTACCATCTAGTGTCATGAAAAATGCTAAACAGGATTTTTATTGTGTGTACTGAATTAGGATCCCTGGGTAATTCAGGATAATTGCTACAACAGAAGACACGGCCGTTCAGTGACAGTATTTGTTGTTACACATTTCTGGTTTTGTGACAGGAAAGAGGGAAATAACCAAAAATAGTTTCAGGGTAGATCTTCTGGCTTGCAACTAAACCATATGCCCACCACGCACAATATGTCTGATTATTCCAAAAAATGAAGTGTAGGTGGTAAAACATGATGAATGAATTACACGGCTGATATAGCACTACTGACTTCAGAGAAATTATACTAGCAACAAATCTAACCCAGTGACCTAACAGGTACATCTATTTTCAGGTACCTACTTGTAGCTGTTTATCATTTCAATAAAGTTCAGTGTTATCAGTGCAAGTGAGAAGTTCTTTTCCACTCCTAGATAGCTTCCAAACTGATTCTGAAAGTAATTGAAAAATCATTGCTCTGTTTTTTCTTCTCAGTTTATTAAGAAATTGAGCCTATCTGGTATATATCCCTTTCATAATAGCGTTGTGGGATTTTAATTGAATCTGCATTCTAGCAAGATGTTCTGAGTTTCTGCTTGCTCTCTGAGAAGTAGAAGTGTCCTTTTATTCTCAGGGACACTGTTTTTATTAAGTCACTGTTAAGGGTATTAAATAAAAGTCTCTCACCATCCCTCTAAAATTTATATGTAGATATGATTTTTATGTTATATATGACTCCACTGCACACATTCCGCCCCATTAGGCTGTGTGAAAAGGTGTAGCATAATATCATCTGCCAGTGGGCTGTTACTTATTCTGTGGTTCAAGATTAGAACCAATAGACTTGAGGAAGCTTATGCAAAAGTGATTTAAAACCTAGCATTACAGCTGTCAATAAACAATCCCACACTTCCCCCAAGAAGTAGCCCACAAAAGTGTCAGGTTGCAGCAGGGCTTTGCATCTGAAAAAGAAGGATTGTCTAAATTTACTGGGATCAGACCACAGAGAAGAGCTGCATAGTGAAGAGCTTTGGCAGAAGTAAATAAATCAGTTACTAAAGGACCTATGTTTGAACTTATCATACTTGACAAATCTTTCACAGCATTCTTTTAAAACACTACCTGTTTTCTTTTTTATGCCATTTATTAAATCAGCACTAATAGATTTGATTATGAAGATGTCTAGAAAAAAGAAAAACAAGTGCCTTTGCTCACTGACCTAAAACTAGATTTTAGAGTCTAGATGAGGCAGAGAAGCGGTGAGGGGCACTGAGATGCTCTGTGCTTTAGCACAACCAAAGAACAAGAATTTCCCTCAAGTGCAAGTCAGCAAACTGATCAATGTCTCCTTGTCCATTTGCACTGGCCAAATGATATGAACAGATTTAACAAATCTTGGAGGAAAGTGTTTTCTTTTTCTTTTTTTATTTTTAATCTCCTCTTTCAATCTCAATATAGCACAGTGGCAGATACTGTGTGGCAAGCCAGTGGCAAGGCCAGATTCTGCATCACATTATGACAGCAAACAGACAAATCTGGAACTCTACCCTCGGATTTTTTAAGGTTCATTTTTCTTGAATAAGGGTGAAATGATCATAACAGCATCATCTCTGTTGTTTTCATTTTACATTTCTTTCTGTTTAAGTCCTTCTCATTTTTTATATGGAGAAATTGAAAAATGTTGTATAGACTTTATGGATCAGCTAGAGAACAGAACAGGTTTTGGCATCTAAAATACATGCAGGAACATGGGCTTGTTAACTTAAGTAGATTAGCAAGAAAGTAAAAATTTTAGCAGTGCTTAATGATACCGATAATGACATTTTCTGTGTCCTAGAAAGACACATGTAGAAGTTATTTTTCCGAAATAAATAGTAGAGTGTTTGCAAAGCCCAGGAAGACAACTCTGCATGATTCAAAGTTCATCCACATTTGAGGAGGATTGTTCTTGACCTTGTAAGTCCAGAAAGTATATATTTTAAAACAAAGTCAAAAATGATGAAATAATTGCAGGAAGTGGTTTTAATGAACAGACAGCTAAGGAAATCTTGGGAGGTTTAGCACAGTCACTGTTTTAAGGGACTTCTTTGGCAACCCCAGAATTTCTCAGGTTAATAATTAAAATGAGCCGGGCAATTAAAGATAATAGATAAAAGTAGTATGCAAATATAAAGGAACATTTCTTGCTGAGATAATGGGAATAATTAACTGTAAAAGACAAGTAACAATTGAGAAGTCAATATATTCTAGCTTCAGGTTTTAATTAGAGACATTTTACTTCTATCCTCTGGTTTCACCAGAAGGGAGTGCTCAAGTTAGCAGCGCTATCTTGAAATGAAGTAGAACGTTTGTAGCAAAAATTAGTTTTAATATGCAGATATTTCCTTCTTTTTTTTTCTGTGCAAGTTCAATCCTTTTAATATAAAACTGATTTGTGTTCTAGAATTAGTACCTTTTCTGGGTTTCTGCATTAGATGCTTTCATTGTCTTCCCTTGACAATTTTTTACCCACTCTGAGCTAATCAGCAATGTACTAGGATAGGAGCTGTAGCATGGAAGCATGGTTAATATCCTGACTACCAGGCTAGACTGTGTTACTCTATCATTTACTGATGAATGTGCTTTTTATAAAATGGAAGAGTTTTGGAAAGAGAAATCAGGATTTCCTTTGCTGAGGGTGCTAACTGACCCTGTGGGTGTCACTTTCTCTTGGGGCAATTATCTCCCCCAGCCACAAGTGTGGCAGAGTAGTGGGCCTTACATCTTGCATTTAACATGGAGACTTCTGACTGCTTCACTCTTTCTGGATAGGTGGAAACATTGACAAAATCTGGTTTTTCATTGTCTTTATTTTTTTCTATGTGTGCCCAAATGTGAAATACCAAACGGAAAATACCAGCTAGCAGGAAATGATTTTCCTTTGGGTCTTCCTTTCAATGGGAAGTCAAAATTTATAGTTTTGCTTCATTTATGCAGTTTGTCAGACAGATGGAAGCACTGAGTATTTCTGCAGCCCTACAGTCAGCAAGGGCTGAAACAGAAATATTGACCTCCAAAAGGTACATCTCTTCCACTTGAGCGGGAAAGATAACTGCTGTCATGGTATCAGTAACAGCAGGCAGCCATTATTTGGTGGCAGACAAGCAAACTGGGGGGATGTGGCAAGCAGTTTGTCATTTGTTACTTGTTATGTGTCAGAAAAGAGGGCAGCTCACAGGCCTGCTGAGCTCTGTCTTGCAGAACTTAAACACTCTGCCTTTATTGCAGGTCATTATTCATCATGACCATTAGAAAAAGAGGAAGATTCACTGGAAAACATTGAGGGTGGGCTTGTGAGGACGGGGGTGATAGAGCATGCACTCAGAATTTCCTGCCTTCATTACTTGTTCTCTTTCTCCCACTGATAGCTGAATTTCTGTAATAAATGGCAGAACTGTGTATAATTAATGCTGTGTATAGTTTGTAAATCAGTTTGTAATGTACTTAGACATGCTTTTAGATGAAAGGTACTCGCTGTTATCTCTGTGAATCACAGGCTTCTGTCAGGAAATACAGTGAGGCATAAACTTTTTGCTACAAATCACTTTCCTCCCACGCCTTACAGTTTTACAGAAACAAGGCATCTCAGGAGTTTTATTTATTTTTTATATCATTAAATCAAATCTTTGCCTCTCACTCTTTTAATACTTTTATTTGTCTTTCTTTTCCTCACCCTGCGTTGGTCATGTTAATTTAAATGGTGGAGGGTCTGTACAACTGCTAAAAAAATAATATCTCAACTCTTCTCTCTGTCTGATTCATATTTTATGATTCAATGTACTACTCAATGTATTAATTGTTAAAATAAAATAATGGCACCAATGAACATCATGTCTGGTTCTTTTAAGAAGTTTGCTAGTAGTTCAGATATTCATTATATGAGAAAGCCACTCAAAAAGTGATGATACAACAGTAAACTATATGAATATTTTAAAGCCTCCTTTAGTTAGGAGAAACATTGTAGCACATTGATTATATTTGGATTAATGTGGTTAATCACTTTATGTGATTTACAATGTTTTTCCACATTGGAGTTTTCCACTGCATTTGTGTATAAGTCTCAGGAACGGTCAGGAAGCACAACAGGCTTCTAGATCTACCAGCTGCCTCCCTATTATATAGGGGTTTTGCAACATCCTTTAGATCCCACTGCAGATAGCTTAGGGGCATCCAAGTCCATCAGGTGCAGTCAGATCTTGAACACACTCTCCTGATGAGTTACTGGAACACGTTTTGGTTATATGCCTAGGTTTGATTTATGCACTAATAATAACGCTTTTTGAATCATGAATTTTGTACAGGAGATGTTGATCACTGTTGTTTTCCAGGCTTTGCTAGATTTGAATGCTGAAATTAATGTTTTCTTGGCTGCTTTTATTTAAACTTACTGAGGAAGAGCATAAATAGGACAAGTTCCTGTGTCACAGCAAATGAATTCATTGTCCAGCATTCTAATGCAAATGTGCCTTTGTGTCTTTTCATGAACCAGAGGTCCATCTTGGCAGCACGTGCAAGTTGGCTGTAAGTTCTGTTCCACCAACCCAGGCAAGAGATCAGTGGTCTCTCTGCAGAACAGGGTCTGAGTAGACTGTGTAGAGTAGGAACATCACAACTGTACCATGCTACCCCAGCCCACAAGTTCTCTGAACTGCCATTTACCAGAGCCCTTCAGTGTCATATGCCATATTTTGAAACCTTTTCTCCAGAACTGCAATGTATCTGTTATTGGCCAGAATCTTTCAGTGGAAACATATGTATTGCTCAGTTGGTACTTGTCCGGGCTAGGAAGGTGGTTACATTTTTGGAATTTGAATTGCTGTTTAACATGGATTGCTTGGATGAGGGCTTTTGAATATTGAATATTGCTTACTTATTGCACCAAATTGGGAGCAAGTTATTGTTTTCAGACATGTATTTCTCAAACCTTGTTTTTCTCCCACCAAGGTATTGACAGAGAGGAAAAGATATTTGTTATGGAGATTAATTTGTTAGTATATGTTCTGTGCGCCTTATACAGAGAGACAGCTGAGCAGTAGGAGTTAAGTGATGATAAGTCTGTAAAAAAAATACATGCTAATGGTAGAGTGCTGTTATTGCACACTGTCAAAACCAGGAGTTTTTGTCATTACTTCTGTTTATGTGGAGCAAGATAATATATATTTTATCCAGCTCATTTTCAGATTTTTGCAAGGATATTGATATAGTTATGAATAATTTTCAATGCACTTAAAACACAAGAGTGATCTCCCCCAGTAATCAAAGTAACATTACCCTGATAAATTCCTGTTGCAAAGTCTGCATTTATCATGATAGGCAAAGTACTCTGTAGCCCTCAGCCTGAATGAGGTCATTTAATGGTCTTACATCTTATTTTATGTCATTTAAAGTTTATTTATTCAGTACTGAATGGCTGACAAAATATCAGGCTCTGATGCTGCAAAGACACTATGGTGTTGTGGACATAGGGTTGTTGTCATCTTTATGTTTCTGAAATAGTTTGCAGTTATGTGAAAATATGGATAACTAAATAATACATGAAATTGTATCCTTTTCCAAGGACTTTGAACATTCAAAGTTGATGCATGGGTAATTTTCAAATTATTCTAAATATACAGAAATGTACTTCTGAAAGATATCTCATGTCATTAGAGACTGTGAAGGATGTGGAAGGAAAGGATAGACAACATCAGAAGCTACAGATCTGTTATCATCTCCCAGCCAAGATTTTCCACTCTGTTGTGCCATTTGTCAATCTCTGCAATGGCCTGCTAACCAATTCTAACAATGTGGTGTTTGATTTATCAGTAGAATGACTGAAGTGACTGTTTTTCTGGATATCATGTTGTCATATGTTTGAATTAGTCTATTCCTAAGTTGATTTGCGGTTGGGGTTTTTGTTGGTTGTTTTTGGGGTTTTTTTTTTTTGCATGTGTGAAATGGTTTGGATACATTTCATATGCAGAAAAGTAACAGCTGGTGAGGGGGTGAGGAAGAGTAAGATAAAGCTACTAAAATAAGGGGATAGCTTTTATCATATGTAGAGAGTTCTTGTTTTCAAACAACATCCTGTATGACTCTTCATCCTTTGTCTAAAAGATCTATATGCCTAAAGGTATCCTTTCCAGAAGGAAAAAAAATTGATTGTGTCCTGCCTTGCAGTGATAGTAAATCTAGTACAACGAAGTAGATTTAATCCTAGTGTAATGATCAAATTAGAACAAGCATTAGCATAGGCATTGTCTTTGGCATCCTGGGTCTAGGTTCAATCTCATATTTCACAAATGATAGAGGGAAAGGACTGTGGTCAGAAATGATCAAGTAGAAAATCTGAAACTATGTACTTGCATGGCACATTTGTGGCCCTGCATCAGAAACACTGGGCAGGTGAGAAGGCACCCAGAAACACTGGGTAAACTTTAATTCATATTTAGGCTCAGAAGCTTATCCCAGTCTGACAACTTTTGCAGAGTACCGTGATCTCTAGAAAGTTCTAAAGGAAAAAAAAGGCATTTTTTTAATAACAATGTCTGAGATAACCTTCCTGCAGCTTCCATATGCTGTCCTGCTACATTTCTAACGAATGAAGCGAGGTTTAGGGTTAAAACCTGTATTACAGAAGCTGTTGGGGGCACTGCTATTGAGTTCAGTATCTGCGAACTCACGCTTACATAATTTGAGTAGTGCCTTCATGTGCTGTCACTGGGCAGCACTGAGAAGAGCCTGGAAGTATCTTCTTTGCTCCCTCCCATCAGATTTTTTTGTGTGCACATTGCCAAGGTCCCTTCTGTACATTGTCTTCTCCAGGCTAAGCAATCCCACATGAAGTGGGATTGCTCCAAAGCAGTTGCTTTGGAGTCCTTGCCTTCACGGCGGTAAAGTATGTTTACTTTGGTGCTTGTGTGAGCAGCAGTGGGTCCCAGATCACAGCTCTCTGTCTATTTGAAGTTTATCAGGAATACCAAATGCTTTGATTCAACATCATAGTCCTAGTTCAGCAGAAGCCTAGAGCTTTTACCTGAATCAAACCTCTGCCACGGCCAAAGGCATCTTCACTTCATCCCCAGGTCCAGCTTACTTCAGCCTCAACAGAAACCTGGAGCACTTGCTGATTTACAGTGTCTAGCCTCTGTAGCTTTTAAGGGCAAGAGCTAACCTAAGAAGCTTAGTTTTCTCATTTTGGTGATGTAGAAGGCAGTTTAGTCCTGTAGGCATAGACCTGGCTCCCAGACTTTCTATGTTATATGACCATAGGGTTGAAATGACAGCTTTTTCTGGCATAGATATTCACTATGGTATTCAGGGTTATGCATTTATGGACTATTCCTAAAAGCTCTGGACCAGGAACTGTGAAGAACCCATTTGTTGCAGACAGGTGAAACAGGATCCAGAGTAAAACAGAGACATTGAAGTCCTGAGTAACCACTGAACACCTTGCCCTCTTCAGTGTATATTTATGTAGAATAGCAAAAAGTTACATGGTGCTCCAGGGCCAAACTCACTTCTATGGACACTCTGCATCTTTACATTGTTCTGTAGGAAAGCATATTCTGAGATTTCTGCAGAGGAGAACAGTTTTTATGAAATAATTATATCCTGGGTCCACTGATCCTAAGCAGAAGTAGGAATTATCATTTGATGTGAGAAACTGTTAGGTTTATCCAGCAGAGACACAGCATAAAAAATGTTTTGGTTACATTACTTTTGTACTTTAAAATCATTTATCCTTGACATGTAATTTAGAAAATAGGGTTTGATGACTGTTGGTAATTGCCTGTCTGTTTTGGGATAAGTATATGTAGTGTGCAAAATTGATGTTACTAATTAAATAACAGAAACAGGAACCAACAGTTAATTGTAGCCTGTGCAGGTTGCCCCTCAGGTGTTTTGTATGCCTGGGTAAGTCTCAGCTCATTAGTAGAAACAAAGTCAATAAGTGTTTACAGGACTGGAAGCATCTGGAGAGTTACAAAATCATTACATCCCATAGAAGCTGTGTGCGTTTGAATGTGTGTGGTCATGATCATGGTCGTGTTCCTGATCACCAGCATGAGAGAGACATTAATGAATTGAAAAGTGGTAGAAAATGACAGCCTGCATGTAGTCCTCTCTGTCGATTACCATGATAAAAGATATAATAACCAAATTTTACTGACTCCCTGATATGGCTGTACAGTTTCCAGTCAGTTCAGAGGCTGAGTAAGGATTATATTCATGTTTTCCTGGAGGTATCTGTTCATTTGTTTATCAGATATGAACCCCGACTCACTTTATTAATCAATCCTTTAAAAAATATATTTCTTTGCAGGTGAACTATATATGCTTTTCCAAAATTTTAATTGTCTTGAGTTTAGTCGTATCAACTACGTGATGTTCAGGTGGACTTCACCTGAATCACCAGGTGTGTCTGACCTACCCTAATGTTTATTCTGAGTTATCACTGAGCTTCTGCATTATCTTCACATTTTTGTATGACTTTGTGTGACTCATCAGACCTCTAATAAGCATGTTGACTGGCACAGAGTACAAAGTTGCTAGGAGCAGTTTCCTGAAAGAAGTCATTTGTTCCAGCATATTTGCAGGTTTACCCTTTGATTTGCTCTTTTAACATCCAGTATGATTACTTTTGGAACAGAATATATACATCAAATTACTATCACCAATGATTTTTTATCCCTCCAATGGTCTCTAGAATCTCCTTTCTTTTCTCTATAATTATGAAAAATTTGCCATCTCAATGTATAGCCCTGTTGATATTTAAATAAAAAAAGCAAGTAAACTTAAGTCTACTGGCCCTAGGTATCCATGGATAGTTTTTCTTTCTTTAGCCATTGCCAGCAGTTCATGTAGACTTTACAATATTTACACAGTTGTCTAAAGCAATAAAAATGATCCTTCTTCACAGAAGCATAATTTATATTATTCTATTTCTAGTCTTTTCATGAGCTTTGCACTTTTCTACATGTGGAAGGCCTTTGGGTTTTCATAAACAGGGAATGTCTAGAAGTCAGCACTCTCTGGATTTGAAAGCAGGGGAACAGGTGTTCCTACAGGGCTGGACTATATTTGTAGCTCAAAAAATATTTCGCTGTCTCTCCTAAAGGGTTTTTTTATTTGTGGCCATAATCAGGGGAAACTTTACAAGGTGGACCTGTCATGGGCAAACTGTCTTTTCAAAATCTGAGGAATATATCAGACAAGAGGCTAGGCTGGGGTAGCACTGCCACTGCCACAGTCACTGTTGTCAGAATTCCAAGCAGCCTGAAACTGGGTTTTCACTGTAGATAGATATGCAGGCCTAGCTTGAGGTCATATTCATTATAAGGCTCTTTAGGAAACCCTGACTTACAACCTTTTTATGGAGAGGAAACTCATATCCAGAAAAACAAATTAAAGGCACTACAGAAGAGCAAATATCACTAGTGGCGTGAAATGATCCCTTTTATCGAGTTTATTTAAGGAAATTTGAATGTTTGAGTGTAGAATTCACACTGGGGAAGCAAACATTGTAATAGTAAGCCTGTATTCCCGATTCTCTTTCTACTCTTCTGAGTTTCTAAGGCAGTCTGTTGTTGCTTCTTAGTACCTGTTTTGAACCAAGAATGGCACTGTGGCTTCTCTTTGCAACCAGATGTAATAATTCTTCAGTCTAAAGCAAACAATCACATTCTCTACTAATAATTAAAGCTCTACATGTTTTCAATTATACTTGAAGTTTGAATACACGGGTGTGCATAAATATCTTAAGGATATGGCCTTAAAAAGTCTCATATGTCCAAAGATTCATCTTCCTTAAGAACACAGACTGTCAACTAGCAGGTTCTTTCTTGTGCAAAAGGTTTGTGAAAAACAGCTTTAAATAACAAAAATCGTCACCTTTCTTATATAGGTGTCAATTTCTTTTGCTAAATCATCTCAAAAATATTAAAATTAAAAGGTTTGAATCACTGAATGAAGATTTGGATTTTTTACCTACATATATGGCAGAATGGCTGTTCAAGTAAAAGATTAAATCTATTTGGACTCCTGCAAAATTGAAAGACATTATTATTTATTCATTGCATTTTGCAAAGTATTTTTGAAAATATATTTTTTCTCATTTGTGAGCTGCTCTATGATCTGTCTAATCTCTATATTAGCTGTTAGAGCAGAAGATAGAGGAGAAGACACAGGATACCAAATTACAATGAAATTTAAGAACTTCACATTTAGGTGCAAAATGAACAGCTTAGACTCTCCAATCATAGTCTAATTGTAAAAGACTGATGAATCATAAATATGTTTTAAAATTATATTAGGTAAAAAAAGACACCATTCATCTGACATGACAAAGTTCCCATCTCATTCAGATTATCCTGTGACAAGAGGGAGATGGAGAATTGAGGGCAAAGGGTTCTCAGCTCTGACATTCAGCTTCGCTGATTTTATTTCTCTTGTTTCTTGAAGTACCAATTTGGTGAAAAATTAAAACTGAAAAAAAAATCACATTTTGAAAACCATTTTGCTACAACAACAACAAATATTTAAGAATATTTACAAAGAATATTTAAGAATTCCTCTTACTGTTTCCTTTGCTTAAAACACAGAGATTTCTTTATAAAATGTTAATATTCATTATTTTTTACTATTTTGTTTTCCTCTCTTCCCTCCAGTCATTTAATTTGGCAATTCTGGGAGGTTTTCTGGGAATGTTATTTTTAATGTGAAAAAGATCATAGAAATGAGAAGCTGGAAGAACCATTTACTTAATCTTTTGTTTCTTTATTCATCCCAGCATGGGGTTATTCCATTTATGGTACATTATTTTTGTTCAATATTGTTTCAGGTAGTGAACTGAACATTCCTCCACTAGACACAATCTAATGATGAAGCTGGTAAGGCAGGTTTGTTGGTTTTAGTTCTAACTAAAAGAGAAGAGGCAGTAGAGGAGTTAGTTGAGACTGAGGATGAGCCCTGCCAACCCTAATGACCTTGGCAATCAGGTACCACATTAGTAGTAACCTACCGCATTTTTCATTGAGGTAACATGCTACTCTCCGTGCTTTGTAGTATAATGGTTTGTAGTATAATGGTTTCTGGAGTTCCAGAAATCCTGTGAACACATATATAGAGCAATTGTATTGCTCTTGCACAAACGGATCCAGCCTGGTCTGGTGAAGCTGAACTTCCTGCTATATGCAAAGCCATGATGGCAATGTTGTGGTAAGGGATGGGGCTGAGCCCTGCTGTACATCTCTGGTGCTCTGTCATGCTATCCTGTTGGGTCATAGAGTGGGTGGGATTACACCCTCATATTGAGTTGTATGATAGGGGCTCTGCTGTTCAGGGCTGACAGGAGAGAGGGTGAATGTATATAATATATACATTTAGACTGCTGCACAACATTATGGCATCTCTGTCTTTGGAGGAGTGAGAGATGGGACATGAGAGCAGTCCAAAATACATGATTTGTCAGCACTGCATGAAGAGAAGGAAAAACACAGCAGGGAAGTGGGAAGTGAGGGTAGTGCAGGAAATAAAGCTCTTTGAAGCTCTCCAGTAAATTCACAGAATCACACAGAATCTTAGAATATGCTGAGTTGGAAGGGACCACAAAGATCATTGAATCCAACTCTTAGCCCTGCACAGCACCCTCCGGAAGAGTCACACCGTGTGCCTGAGAGTATCGTCAAAACACTTCTTGAACTCTTGTCAGCCTTGGTGCTGTGACCACTTCCCTGGGGAGCCTGTTCCAGCACCCAACCACCCTCTGGGTGAAGAACCTCTTGCTAATATCCAACCTAAACCTCTCCTGACACAACTTCGGCCATTCCCTTGGGTTCTGTCACTGGTCATCGCAGAGAAGAGATCAGTGCCTGCCCCTCCTCTTCCCCTCACAAGGAAGTTGTAGACTGCAATGAGGTCTCCCCTCAGTCTCCTCTTCTCCAGGCTGAACAGACCAAGTGACCTCAGCCGCTCCTCATACGGCTTCCCCTTAAGGCCAAGAGTAAAATATGTGTTTAGTCTGACACTGATGGGATCCACTGAGTTTGGTCCTGTGCACTGACCAGAGATTGTTCAGGCCTGGCACATTTGTGTTCCGCTGAATGCAGCCAGCGTCTCCCAGGTAGTCAGATGAATTTCAGTGGGATATTGTCAGTGGATTTTCTTCCCAGAAACAGTTGCTGGTTAGGACCGTTTGCAAATTGTATCTCTGTCTTATCATAGCAAACAGGAACAAGATCTTGTAAATGATAGATCTCATTGAGATATTTTCTCAAAATAAGCTAAAAGTCCATTGCTACAACTAGACATTAGGTATAAAAAATAGACAACAATAGCCATAGTCTCAAATGAAATTTCTGTCTTTCTCTGCGTGATACTGTGAAAAAAAAAAGTATAACATATAAATATACAAATTTAAATCATGCTCCTCCAGTTTTCCTGAGGCTTTGTAGCTTTTGTTTTGTTTTGCTTTTGCACTTAAATTCTGATCTAGTTTAGGTAGACTCACCTCCACCGATAAGTTTAGGCTATAAGTTTTATTCGTATACCAACTGAGATAGAAGCCATATGGCCTTTTTTTAAGAAGCATAGATGCTATTGTTGTCTCTTTCCTAGGAAATAAGGTAGATGTCCTGTTTGTTTGGGGGTTTTTTTTATGAAGTCTATGAGTCCTTTTCCATCATTTGCAGGACTTTGGTTTTCATCTGACAGGTGTAACACAGATATTGCTCTGGGTTGGAGCCATGCACTAGGTTTCAGCAAAGTTGAGGGTTTCTTCACAGGCATCTTTTCCTGCCCGTGCGAAGCAGCAGCCACAGAACCACTGGGAATCTCACAGGTTTCCAGAGTGCAGGAAAGAGCAGGAAGTGTGCATAAAGGTGCACTTGTGGTGTTTGTAGAGAGGAGCAGTTCCTCTCAAACACAAATGGCACTGCTCATGGTCACTTGGGGAAATCTGAGAGATTATTACTTCTATGTTTAAAGAATATTGTTAAAAAAATAATTAAGAAAGAAAGAAAGAACAAAAGAAAAGGGCATCTTACCCACCGAATTTGCTATTGCTATTTCTCACTGAAAGAATTATGAATTGTTTTGCTTTTGTGTATATGTGACAATGAGAGAACTGCATGCAAACAGTTTTTAATATTCTCTTTTAAGAGTGATCAATTCTGAGACTAAAAGGAGGAAAAAATTTGTTTTTCTCATTCTAAACATCTGAGGTTGGCTTTGACAGCTGTGTTACCTGTCTAAAAAAGACAAAATAACACAGAATGGTCTTCTGATCCAAACATAAAAGACAGAAATTGAAGATTCATTAATTAGGCTCTGTCTCCCAGTCATTTTAGAGCAGTAACATCTCATAGTACAGGACAGCACAGTTTCTTCATCTTTGACTTCACAAGTGGAGTCCTCTTTTAAGAAAAGTTGCCCAAATTAGCCTGAAAGCCATTTTAGAAAACTTGACAAGAGTCAAAAAACTTGTCCTGTATTAGGACATTTAGGATTGTACTGGGACATTTAGGACAAAGTGTATGTATTGCATTTTCAAAGCCAGAAACTTGTTGGTCAAAAATACAATATTGTTATAAGCATTTACAGGACTCATTGAGGTAAAACTCTCCTTAAATCTGTGAAGATTTGGTGTTAGTATTTTCCCTTAAGCTGTGCCTTCTCTGTTCAGAAAAGGAAAATCCAGTCTGACCAGATGATGATGAGAAAGGGAATTTGTATCTCATAGCCTCTAAATACATTCAGTATTAGCAGCTTCAGGAGGTCAAAGATCTGAGACAGTTGCCAAAATCATGAGATTGTCTTTTCACTGCTTTCTTGTTTCTGAACTTCTAGTAATGGTTTTTCTAAAACTTTGAGACAAAGTGATGTGTTCAGACACATGAATCAATGACAGGATAAAACCCAAAGTAATGCAAGTTTTGTCTTAGAAAAAATTGGAGGTCCCTGAGAGTTTTGCTTAATTTTGCTTAGCTTTCTTTGAAGTTTGAAATGGTAAAAGAAATGTGAGGCAGAAATTACAAGGTTGCCTTGTATTGTCTGTTCTTGGTTCACGTTGATTTTGAGTGCTAAAGTTGGTAGGGGAAAGTCAGTAATACAAGTTTTATTCCAATAATTTGTGATTATGGTGATGATAATATCTATAAACAGACTTATTTGGGCTAAAAGGCTGAACACAAATAAAGATCCAAAACATACTGCCAATTGCATCACACTGAAGAGCCCTCTTTATTTGACATTTGCTTCCTAAAAATGGGATCCTGGTCTGTCAAGAGTTGAAGGCTAAGAATTGCTTCTTACTTTGAAAGTCTTGGTTGTGTTAGACAAGACTGTCCAGACTGTCCTGGGACATGAGCCTTATTCAGGAATCGCACAAGAACAGCCATTTGTGTAAACACCTAAATTCTAGTTGAATAGAATGTATTTTAAGACCTTTTTCCTTTTTTTTGCCCCCTCAGATGTATTTCAAATTTTATTCTTCCTGTGCCCAGGAACTGCAAAGAACTATGATTATGAGAAAAAAAGGGAAAATATTTGCTTTATTCTATAACATTCCCACTGTGTGTGTGTGTTCAGGCAGATTTTTTTCATCTGAAAATAAATGCCTGAGAAAGCTAGGATGTCAGCAGTACTGAAATATTACTTGGATTTTCAAAGAAAAGAGAAAGATTATGAAGGAGAGTAAGTCAGTGGGAGTCTTTTGTCCACATCACTGCCTGGAAGATGTGGAAGTTGCTGTATTGTCTTAGGTTTCTACTTTTGTTCTTCATTATTATATTATATATATATGTATATATATATGTCTCTGCTACAAACTAAATTTAGAATTCTGAAGATAAAAAGAAAAGGATGATTTTGGGATAGTTTTTTACATCTGGAAGGCATTTTGATGTATTGAGGACCATTTTACAAAGTTTTAACAGGAATTTTAACTTCAGTAACTAAGAATTGTTTGCAACAAAAACAACTAGCTGAAATGAGGGGTTTACAAAGAGAGCAAGAAGAAGCAATACTGATTTTCTAGCATTTAGAACTCTACACTGATTCTACCTAGAGCTTTAGTAACTGGACAGAATTAATGTCTGAAATGAGGGTTTTACAAAAAGAACAAGAAGAAACAATACTGGTTTTCTGGCATTTAGAGCTTTACACTGGCTCTACCTAGAGGTTTAATAATTGGACAGAAGAAACAAGACATAATCTAAAGTGCTGTGCTGAACAGGCTCAATAGGATCTGTTTGCTCTGAGGGTTACGTCTGGCTTTGGGATGATGAAATATGATGTGACTGGTACAATCACGATGTGCATAAAAGTTATGTCAGACATAATAGCCCCATGCATTTCTTCTGTAATGGAAGGAATAAATTTTTTCCTTATCTTGAATAAGGACAGAAAGGAAAATTTTATGGAGCTTATTATACATGACTCTCAAAGAACAAAAGGTTGAAATAGTATTCAGCTGAGCTTTTCCAGCTCTCCCTGTGTTTTCAACTCTCTGTATTGTCCTGTGCTTTTCCATCATCTTGTCCTTTGCAACCATCTACCATAAGGGAGGAGGGCAGGGAGAGGTGGATGAATGAAGGAAAAAGCCTAGAAAACTATCAGAGCTTTGAAATTAACTTCAGCTGTTATTTTAAGAAAACTTATATACTTTGTGATTAAGTAAATCTGAGTCTGTGAAGAAATGCAGCTCCTAATTAAAAAAAAAAAAAGACGGGGTAACTTTTGGAGGATGCTCTAGAAAATCTGCCATGAAGCCCATCTGCCATGAAGCCCAACAGAACTACTGCAGCCTCCTGCCCCTCTCCTTCCCCCTTCCAAAGGGTTCTCACCATACAGAGACCTTTCAGGACTGGTATTATTTAATGATGAGGCTGTCCCATGGACAATAAATACCTTTTTCTTTGCCTCTCCTACAACCCTTCATCAATGACAAGCATGCATTCTGTGGGCATTTAGGATATGAGATTCTGGAACCCTCAGACTCAGTAAAAGTCCTGTTAACTTTACTGGGCTCTGGATAAGGTTATTCCCTATTGAGGCGGGGCTGTGCGATGGTAGTCTCTTGCAATCCACAGTGCATTAGGTGTTTGGAACCTGTACATACTTTCTGACTTCCAAACATATGATAATACATTAATGATACCACAGGAAAGAGGTAAAGGGAAATGAGTACAATGAGCATTGTGAGGGCAGTCTAACACGTGGTCTCAGACTGTCACCCCACTAACTACCTTACACTGTGGTACAGCAATGACCCACATGACTCGGAAGCCAGGAGAATGAAATAACCTACCTTCTGAGATTTCCTTCAGAAGAAAGAAGACTATTCCGTGTCTTCTCATTAGTTGTGATCAGTAAATCCACGTTACTTTGTGACACCACACTGAAAGAGCTGGCCCTTATTTTTGCATGGAGATTGGAAGCCCAGAGGTTAATGCAAAACTGATGGAAATCAAAGTGCACCTCTTGAAGACAAGCATTAACAAACGTTATCCTTAATAGACTGAATGCATTCTCATACACTTCAATCATCATTGAAGTTCATGGAGTCTTTCTATAGCTGACTGACTCACTGCCCAAGTGCATGTAAAAGCTCAGTGAGGGAATTGAGGGAATCATGGCCAGGAGCCAGACCTCACAGATGGGACATTTCTCACTCTTGTGTTGATGCTTCCCACAGACTTGGTCAAATCAGCCCCAAATCAGCTGATCTCATCTAAGAAATTAGTTCTTCTCCCTGTGAAAAGAAGTGTAAATCTGTCACATAACTGAGGCAAACCAGTTTAGTCATATCACCCACCCGCTTCCAGGGTAGTTTTGCCAGTCTGAGCAATGGATGCCAGTGGAGTGCCCTGGCATCACCTCAGCACCTGGTATGGCATCTTCATCCTCTGCAATGCAGCACTCTCTAGGATTGTCCTCAGCTGGTACCTACACATGCAAACAGGACTTAAATGAAACCCAGTATCTAGCCCAGGACGATGGCCAGCTCTTAAACCTTGCAATAGCATGCTGAGAAACTTCTCCTGTTGTTGTTGCACCAATGTTCATCTTCGTTTCTGATGGTGACAGAATGGTATGGTAGTCAAGTGCATGACAACGCTTGTAGTATGTCTTCTGAACAGTTTTCAGGGACATTAGTGACTTTCAACATCCATCTAAGCATCCAGTCCCATTCCTACCTTGTGTTCAGTTTTTGGCCCCAGCAATTTCCTGTGGTGTAAAGGTCTGTGGATTAATCGCGTGTGGGAAAGACTGCTTCTTTTTATAAATTTTCATTTTCTCATGTTTTAATGAATATTCACTTGAAAATCAGTATGAGGGGAGACCACACAGCTGCCTTGACTAATTGGATTAACCCTACCTATACTTCTCATTAGGGCTACTTCTGTCTTTAGTTTATTTCAGAGAGTTCATAATGTGCATAAATATTTAAATGTATATGCTTTTATGAAAAATTGATCAAGAGCCAAAATTGTTCTTTAATGCTACATGAGAAATGCATAATTCCAGGAAACATTATGCTTACTTTAAACAAAGATTTTCCATGTAAGATGTGAGGGTTTTTTGTCTAGCAAAAGCGTGAGTGAAGTTGTACAATGTCACATCTTGAAAAGCAGCAGACAAATATACCAAACCTCTCTAGACTAATCAGGACTGAAGCAATCAAAGTAACCTATTCCTATTGCTTTTTCCTAATGTTTATACAGAACCAATTTAGAGCTCTTTTTTCTTATTACCCAAATACTCTTTGGACAAGCACACAGAATTTTGCAGTTTACATGTGAAATCTGGGGTTCTTTTGCAGATTTGCATATTTTGCAGCTTCAGTGTCTCCTCATTAGAAATCAGGTGACTTAAACAGAAGCATTTTCCAGGTCCAGAGCATTTCTTAGTGCTTTTCAGTGGTTCTTGTAAACTCAAATGTATGCCTGTAATTTTTCTGCTATTTCAGGTGATTTTCAGTCCACTTTATTTGGTAATTGCTCCCTGACCTTAGAAGTATTTAGATGTCTCAAGATTTATATTTCTAGTCATATTGTGTTTTGGCACAAATATATTATGTGTGTAAGTTTGAGTAGGTCACTGCAGACAACTGCTGATACATAGAAACATGAATCTTCTTTAATTAATCACTAGAATAATTGATTTTATACTCAGGAGAATTTTATCTTAGTTTACAGAGATAATTTAAAGTTTAATGTGGACCTCATAAAAGGGCAGGTCTTTCCTCTTGAAGAAAATCGCATTGTAGAGGGAGAGGTAAACAGGAGAGGAGGTAGTGCACCTCAGATACCAGTTTGGTTTAGGGCAAAGTGCCTTTGGAGTGACACTTGGCAAAACGCATTGTTGTAGTTGCATAATGCTGGCTAGGGACATACTGGCTCCCGTGGGATTCATGGACTATGTGAGACACTAAAGTTGCTGTGACATGACTCACATAGTTTTATAAAAGCCAAAATCTTCTATGGATGTGTATTAGGCACCTGAGCCAGCCAAATGGGCTAACCTGATGCCTTATGTACCTGCAATCTCAAATCATTGAAGAGCAACAGGAAGGAAAATTTAATGTGTTTAGGGGGAAAAATAGAAAGAAAATGCAGGTATTTTCACAGTTTGCTCCCAGATTTGTTGTAGTCCTTTTTTTGGTTGTACAGCTGAGACTGTCTGAAGAGGGTGACAAGATGACACACTGTGACACTAATTAACCATAGAGACTGTCACTGTGCAAGCAGCAGAACAGGGTGCTCAGATAGAGGGACTCACAGCTTGGCCGTAGTTCAGTATTTGCTTTAGCACAAAACACCACCCCACCCAGTTTTATAGCATTTTTGTTAACTTTCTTAGAACATATATAAATAAGTGGAGCACAGGCAGGTAAGACAACTCTTTTCTGAGCTTTCTCTTTTGCTTGGCTTAAGTAAATAAGGGTGTTTATTTTTGTTTTAGGACAAAATAGAACTAAACACCAATGGCCTTTAAATATGTAAAATTCCTAGCATGTGTAATTTGTTGATTTGCTTCTCATCTTTTTTCGCAAAAGTATTGTGAAGGCCTATACTTTCACCTTTAATTTTCTTCATTCTTGATTATTTTTGCTCCTGTATATTCACATAAGCTAGAGGTTTGAGAAAACATCTGTGATGATAGGATCAGATGAGTTTAGAGGGGAGCAACAAATGCATAGAAAAGGAATGGTATATTTGAAGCTCATTGCAGAAAGGATATAATTCATGATAAATGAAATATAAGAAAGGGTGGCATCTCTGAATTTTTCTTAAGAAGCAGAACTTGACCTGGCAAATTATGATTTATTGTAATATCCTAAAAATATTGTTTCAGAAACTGTATTATACATTCATCCCTTTTATGTTAGCATTTTGGTGGGGGTTTTTTTCTTTCCTTTAACGTGAAAAATCTTCATCAAAAAGCCCCTGTAGGATTTCAGTTGTGAATGATCTTTCGTGGTTCTGCGTACTGAGTTTCCCTTTCTGGAACTCTGTCTTCTCGAGTTTTCCACTACAAGCAGAAAACTCCTTTACTTCAAACTACCTGTTTTACTTGGATCGATAAACCTAGAAACCGTTGCTACAGTTTCAATATCCAGGTTGGTAATTGCTCAGGAAAATGAGTCCTCCAGGGTGTCCTCCTGGGGGGTCAACAAGTTGCTACTGCCAACAGTGGCAGCAGATTCAAAACTGTAACCTCCTTGGGGAGGTAGTTGTGATCCATGATAAACACTACAGATGAACAAAAGGTAAATGATTAGTGCTGTCTTACTGGGATGTTTCAACCTTTTCTTTTCCAAAGAAAAAGGAGCAGCTAGAGGAACACAGTAAGACACAACCTGTATATCTGTGTTAGTGCTTTATTTATTTAGATGGATAACTTTATAGGGGTTAGTTTCACATTTTGTTACAGGTAGTGTGAGAACTCATAATGATTTCATTTGTGTAATTATACTCTGTAAATGGTTGGACAGGTTTGCATTCTAGGATACCATTCTCTTAGTGACAGTTTATAGTGTTGTCTAATGTATAGGTATTGTTACATTTATACTTCATCCATTAGCAGTTTTGTATCCTAATCTCCTACCTTTGTGGATTATAGTCAACACAGTATCAAGGCATGCCATCAGAATGGTGCAATAATATTAATTAGAATTTTTCTACTGATCGGAATAGTTAAAGACTTTTTTCCTTTCTCTTCTCTATCTTCTTTCTTTTCAGTTTTGTTTGTTTGTTTTTGTTTTCTTTTTTCAACAAAAATTTTTATAGTCAAGAATTTGCAGAAAGGCAATTTTACGCTGGACTCTCAGGTCCGACTTAAATTTCAGTCACCTTTCGGAGGGGCATGCCAGAGTTCAGAATATAATGTCGCCAAGTGTTGCCTTCATCCCAGATAGTGTCAGTATGATAACATTCTTGTAATTGAGGAGACTCATTGCCTATGCTGAATAGCAATTAATTAGCTGTGATCTTGTCAGAAGGAACTTGGGAAAAGACTAATCTTGCCCTGTTCCTATCATTTTCCATAAGAATCCAGAGCTGACCACGGGATAATGAACTTGATATGTCTCCAGTCTGGTCCCCTCCTGCTTTATGCTTTTATACATACAGTGCAAAAAAAAAAAGGTAATAGAGTGCACAGAGCTCTTGTGATGTTCTGCTGACTCTTAAGCAGGTGCTCTCAGGATCTTATGAAGCATTTCTCTACATTCTCTTTCAATGATTCAGTTAGAAATCCCATTCCTAAAGTGACATTCTGGATTGCTAATTTTCCTTTTGATAGGACAAGGCAAATGTATTCTCTTGTGCTGTCTGATGTAGAAAAAGGCAGCCTATGGTACTTTTACTTAATTTTTTATATAATTGCCAAGGAACTAAGCTTCACACTGACACCAGCAAATGAGAAGCAGATCCCCTCAGTGGAGAGAAAGGCAAGGTTCTTATAAAAAATATGAGATGCTTCTTCCTCAGCTACTTCTTGGAGTTTTTTTTGATGAAGCATCCTGAGATAAAGCTTAAGGACAAATTTCTTCCCACCCACTTAGAAGGTTTCCTAAAAGGGTCGTGAAATCTCTGGCTGCAAGGCCACTTGAGATTTCTTAGCAGGCGGGTGCCAGACTGACAGAATACTGGAGTCTTCAGACTTCCCCCAGAACGATGAAGGACAACATAGCTGTTACAGAGCCACACATACACACTGCAGCCTTTGGTGACTTTGTTAAAGGGCACAGTGGACCAAATTCAGACCTGGTAGAAGGAAATGAGATTCTCCTAAAGATATTGGAGTTTCACCATGTTTTATTGTCCCTGGATATGATGAACCATAATCCCAGCATACTAAATCTATAAGAATTTATTACCTCCTTAAAAGTTCTTTAAGATCTTCTATTTCCTCTGAAGCTAGATGTTTTTCTGGCTATTCATTTCTGTGTTTTTATCAGTGAGGTCTTGACACACTGTATAACAATAAATCAATTAATGTGTTCTGATCCCTGGCTCAAGTATGTTTAAGTGAATATATTTTGATTTTATGCTTGCTGATTTTGCTCAGTAACAACAGTTAGTATTATCCCCATAACTCAGAGTCACTGACTTAGGCAAGCAGTTTTGCACTCTTTATGCCATCCTAATGGATCACTAGGGTCCCTCACAACAGCCTTTCTGGTTTAGCAGCTACTCCCTTTCTCATTTACTCAGGATCCTCAGACCAGGCTGTCTCAGTGTAGTAACAGCTTCAAAGCTGCAAACTAATTCTTGTCCGGTGTGCCATGGCTGGAGTGAGCCAGTCTGGGGTACAGAAGAAAAAGTGCTCACATCTCTTATATCTCCATATGTCTCCTCTCAAGACATCTCTCTATTTCAATGGTAAAGTTGAAGCAGTTTTGCAGTCACTGAGGATGTCTGTCTAATGCAAGAAGAAGCAAAGAGAAGAAGATTTTGCATTTTGAAAATGCCAGGGTACAAAGGCTAATTTAAATTGAAAAATTCGATACTTTCACCTTAATTGAAGCTCAGCCTTGTTGTAAGAGCAGATCTCAGATGATTCATCAAGACCTGACAATGCCAGTAGTGTAAAAAAAATGAGAAAAAGAGGAGAAAAGTAGAAAAACACTCAGTTTTTCTGATGGAAAAATCAAAATTATAGTGGAAAAGGAAAGCAAATATTTTATAGTTTTATATCATAGCTTATAAATTCTGTTAAAGAACAAGTCATAATGTGTGATGCTGTTTTTCTTTGAGAAAATTGTTGCCTTTCTTTTTGAACCATAGCCATATTTCCAGTGTGATATCTGCCCCATGGATATTTAATTCTCTTTAGGCAGCTCAGTTTAGGAAGGGAGATACTTGCTTGGATCCTTGAGCAGCAAGCTGCCCTATGGCTCTGAATAGGAAGTTTAAAATAATAAAAAAATCTGTTTTATCTCAAGTCAACTGGTTGAGGCAGAACTTACCAACTTCCTGTCAGAAACTACCAGAAGCATTGAAAGCCTTCCAGCCTTCTGTGGCCACCTGACATAGTCATCTTTTCTCTCTTCTTCACTGCAAAGAAAGGGACTCCAAAGTACCACATGGAAGTACTGATCACCATGCATCATGTGAAGACTCTATATCTGGGTCTTCTTGGAAGCAGGATATTTGAACCTAAATTATTTCCTGGGTAAAATTACACTGACTTCACAAGAAGGATCTGAACTTGAGGAAACTTTTAAATTTCACTGTAATTCTAACACAGAAGGAAAATGCTTCAGTGATACAGTTTGCCTCTGCTGGGAATCATAGTGTCCTCTGACTCACAGGAGGAAGTTTTAGGAAATTCAAGCATGGGTAATGTATCCAGAATGTTTCCTTTTTGATCTCAGAAACCACTAATCAAAATGAAAGTTGTATAATTTCACTATGTCTGACTCATTCTTCACCTTCAGGGAGAAATGCTAATATAGTATTCAAAGTGATTCTTCATTGTGCAAATCCAACATCTCATTCTTTAAAAGTGCATTGTGTTTAATGCTTGACTTTTGGTTTTAAGGTAGTAATTGTGATATCTTAAACACTGTGACTTGTCCAAGGAATTTAGCCAAAAAACCTCTGGAACCTATTTTGAGTGTAGTTGAGGAAAGGTGGTACTTTGCTAATGAGCAGCATTTAAGGTACTTAAATTTATCTTTGGACTTACTGTATATTGTGATGCAAGTAGATTGCACAGATTATTGTTTTGGGGAAAAAAAAAAGACAATTAGTGGAGAGTCCCAGAGGTCAGTCTTCTTGAGAACTAAATGTCTTGAGCAAGGTGTTCATTTGAACTGGTTTTGTTTTTCAGACCTTGCAAATGGATGTAAACAAGCTGAATATCACATTGCTTCGGATATTTCGCCAAGGAGTGGCAGCAGCACTAGGACTGTTACCTCAGCAAGTTCATATCAACAGGCTCATTGTAAGTACCAAAGGACTGTGTATGATAAAATGCACCTGTTTATTTAAAATCTCTTATATTTATTTTCCTGTCAATGTGGAAAAGTCCAATCAAGTAGGACAGAAAAATATTTTTTTTCCATTTTTTTAAACTGCACTACAGAAAAATATCTCCATTACAAAATTATTTAAATTTTCTTTTGAGAAGAAACTATTCTCAGCTATAGTAAAAAAAAAGTCAGATAAGTCTCTTTTGTATCCTATTCATAAGCAGATTGCACATCCCTTAGTTTTCATTCTAATGCAGTTCTATGTCATGTTCATTAAGAGACAGTTAACCATGGTTTGTTTCTCAAAGGTTGAATATTGCTTAAAAAATACATGTCATTCTTTCTTTCAAAGGCATCTTCACAATTTGACCTCAGACTTTCCATTAGTAAATTAAATGTCTTCTCACAATATTAATATTCATGCTTTGTTATTCTGCTGTAATAAGCTATGCTCCGAAATGATCTTGTAGACTATGGCGTCCTATTTGCAAAAGATAGCAATAAATTTGCTTCTAGTAACAAAGACTGTTTTAAACTGGTTGTCATTTTATGGTTTTCTGTGTATGTATTCTTAACACTGTTATCTTTTTATGAGTTTTACCATGAGGCAAGAGAACTCAACATCATGTATGTATTGCTAGCCTTCAATTCACTTTGCAGAGGGAAGAAGAGTTATTTCATATGCAGGTTGAATATTAGAGAAGAAAACTGACAAGTTCAGCATAAAAGTATTTCCTGCCTTGAAAACTTGATAGGATTGTATGCATCAAAAAGGATTATAAAACTACTTCAAATAATGTCTCTATGAGAAAGGATCTCACAAAAAATACAGCAAAAAAGATCAATAGGAATGCAATGCAGCCCTTTTCATGTTCATCGGGATGTCACTCATTCATGACAAGTGATGCTAAATCTCCTTTGTTCCCATTGACCAGAATGAAAGGTTTAAAGACATATTTAAAAAAAAAGCACAACTAAATGAAAAATGTTCTGGAGTCTGGGATATTTCTGGAGTATTTCAACGTATTGAGTCACCTAGTAGCTTTCTTACTATGCTCTTTGGAAATTATGTAACTAAACAGAAGAAATACGTAGTTTATTTTCCTGCTGGGTCCATTGCTTTTTGCTTTCTTCTCTCATTTGTGATCTAAGGGAAGAGATAATGTCATTTTGCACCTGCATATAGCCTGAAATACAGTAAGTACTATTATTCAAGTAGCCTTCTCCACACCTGTAAAGGTCTACTGTGAGTTAATGTTTCAGTGATATAAGAAAGCAAGCAAACTTTTGCCCTCTTTGCTCTAAAAATCACACAGAATTCAAAATTCGCAAGGAAGAAAAATATATATTAGGAGACATTATTCCCACTTTTCATCCTTCTAACATGAAACAGTTCCTCTCATGAAGGGTGCTAGCAATCAAGCAGAGCACATCAAAATTCATCTCACCTTATTTATGTGTAGTTTAAGCTACGCATCTAGGCTCCCTGTAAAAGCAATATAGAGAAGGGTAACGGGGTGAAGAGAGGCATTGAGATCCATCCAATTATTTTAGGATGGATTAAATAATTCTCTAGAGATGCCAATCTCTCTCCACTGACTTTGAAGGTAATTTAGACAACTGAAGTGAGGTAAGCTAACTCCCAGCCAAGTGAGCAGCTCTCAGAAGTGATCAGGAGTTTGGAAGCCAGGATGTGGTTGGGCACAGGGAGAGCAGAGACCCTGCTAACCTCTTACATGTAGCCACACCTAGTGTGCCAGGAAGTGTTAACTGGGTATTTTCAGTGTCTCCTTAACCTTTCCAGTAAATCCTTCTCCCATAAAGGCCCTTTAATGGGCAGAGGAACTCCTAAACAGAGGATGCACAAAATACTGGGAATGCTGCAACCCTACCAAGCCTTGCCTGATGCCTGCCACCTGCACTCAGCACCCAGCACCAGTCACCTACCCCTATCAGAGACTGAGTAGAACCACAGCCTCAAATCAGTTTCTTCAACTCCCACCAGTAGCCAGTGCCCTTAACAATCTTATTGAGCAGATGGACCAGCAGCACATGTGAGAGGACAGATATTTAGGGCAAACATGTTTGAGAGAGTCCCTTTCTGTGCAGCTCTACTTCTCAATCCAAAGCTAGATATTTTAAGAATAGCGAAAGATGTCTTTTTCTTCACTTCAGTAGAGATAATGGTGCACATTCAAAGTGATGGGAAGGAGGCAGGGGAAATCAGTATTATCCCAGTTTGAACTGATCTCTCCCATCCCATAAGGATGAATAGCAAATAACCGGACCATGAGGTTCCTGCCTGCACAGGCACCAATGCAGATAGCAGCTCCATACCTACCTCATGTGTGTGGAATCCCCCAGGTCTGGAGTCTACATAACGATGTCAGCTATGCTGGCCATAGTCCTGGGGAACCAGGGTTCCCACAACCTCTTTGGGCATCAATGCTGTCTGGAGCACTGGTCTCAGATGCTGTTCTAGTCTATTACAACGAGAGAAACTCTCTGGTAGTCTTTCGTTTTGCTCCCTTGCAACAGAGTGAATATCCCTGACATTTCTAATACAGAACCTCTTAGGCTGCCAGGACTGCATCAAAGACATCTGGGCAAGAGTTAATAGATGGGAGAGTGGACATTCTCAGCTTACCCATTAAGTGTAAAAAAAGCTTTCATTTTCCTTTCATTTTGTTGTGTCATTTTTAAGAGTTACACTGCAGTCAACTAAAAGGACTTTATATTTGTTGTGGTATGTATCAGCGATGTGTTGAAAAGGGGTTAGAAAGCAATGTCCAAATATCACAGCATATCCTAAGCATTCCTGTTTCATATCAGCTCAGATCAACTATCTGTTAAAATCTGTGGTGGCACATTGCCCTTGACCCCATCCCACGGCTTCTCCCATCATCATGTTACATAGACCTGTCTTGTTTAATGGTACTAGGCCCAAGAAGAGTCTACCTTGTCAATAGTGATTGAGACAAAGCATACGTGCCCACATACAGTATTTGCATTTTCTTGCACGGTTACCTGGGATTTACAGAGACAAGGAAAAGGTATGGTCTCCTCAAAAAGCAGCTTGCAGCCTTTGTATCTCATAGTTTTGTTTTTGGAATTATACTTGTAATTTACAGTCAGAAGAGATTATCTAATATCAGACCCTTCCTGTGATTTTGCTTTTGTGTTTTTTTTCCCTAGGGGAAGAAGAACTGTGTAGAACTGTTTGTGTCCCCACTGCACAGGAAGCCAGGAATTTCTGAGGCGCTCCCATCTGAAGAAGTGCTGCGTTCCCTTAATATCAATATTTTGCATCAGAGTTTGTCTCAGTTTGGAATAACAGAGGTCTCCCCTGAGGTTGGTTATCAATTTTCTAACCTGCACTTTGATACAAATTAGGCAGTTATTACATCCCTGGTAGTTTTCAGGCTGAGATTCTCAAGCATGAAGTAGAAAATGGGTAGGCTAAGATAGCATCACTACTATAAGGCAATTACCATAGAATCATAAAATAGTTTGGGTTGGAAATGACTTTGAAGACCATCTAGTTCCAACCACTCTGCCATGGTCTGGGACACCTTTCATTAGACCAGATTGCTCAGAGCTCCATCCAACTAGCCCTGTTATATTACTTTTGTGGTGCATCATGAGGCTACTTACTCTTTAACATCCAGGTCCTCCTCCCACAGCTCAGCTCCCATTGAAATCAGAGTTGAGATCCTAAGCATTCATCAATTGCCTAAAAGGAAGTGGGAATAAGGACTTTCATTCTATTAGCGTGAGTCAGCAGGTATAACAATTTCATCATCATCATGGCTGGCCTTCGCAAACAAAGATTAGGGAAAGGTCTCTACCCACGTTTGTCACAAGCGCGCTGGTGGCTAAAAAGACCAATACAAGATAGACATGTCCAGTTGCAAAAGGCACAGCAGAAAGACTCCTTAGGTGGTAAATTCTGCAAGGCACGATTCTTTCTGCGTTGTCTTTTCTCCTCCAGAGTGATCCTGTGTGCATTCTCAAAGGCATCAGCAGCATTATAGATGGTGTGTCTCCAGACCTCCCGGTTGGAGGCCAGAGTACACCAGTTGTGTTGATCAATATGGCCAAGGCTGAGATGTTGTTTCAGGGAGTCCTTGTATCTTCTCTTTGGGGCTCCTCTCATGCGGCAGCCGGTGGCAAGTTCACCATAAAGCAAGATCTTAGGGAGGCGGCGGTCCTTCATCCTTGAGACGTGTCCTGCCCAACGCAGCTGTGTTCTCAGCAACATGGCCTCAATACTCAATACAGCTGCACCCAGAACACCCCAACAGAGAACAGGAGCCCTGTAGGCCTGCCAGCTTGGATGTAAAATCACAGCACTTCATTTCACATGTGCCTAAGGTAGAGTCCTGGGGAAGGCTTGTCATGGGAGACATGGTTAAGTGGCTATTATCCAGTGTCCTGTGAGCCTGAGCATTCCTGCATATTTTCACTGGGGGTGGAAATGATTTCTTGGTAGCCTTTCCTAACGTGCCTTCACAGAAAAAAACAAAGTTATTGTGAACTTCCATTAACCCCTTTTGATCTTGCGTTCAATCTCCAGCTCCCTGTAAGCTTTCCTCTGAGCTCAGACCAACAGCTTGCTGTGGTCTCATTAGTGTTTCAGCATGAGGAACTAATTGGAGCTAACTGACCCAATTTGCAAATTCACCTATTTTCCAGTGAAGATTTACCTTTCTTGGCAGGTCTTGATACCACAGCAAGATCTTTCAGTCACAGATTTCACAGTGATTACTACATGTCAATGTCTCTCTTGTTATTATTAAAAGCTGACTGCTCATTTTATTTGCTTATAGAAATACTCCACTACTTTTCTATAGTAAACCCAGAAAGGCCAGAGTGGATTTTTAGTGTCTTTAAAAAAAAAAAAAAAGTTTAAAAAAATGTTTTTTTCTAAACACATTTGTTCCAGTTCAGAGCAAAGCAGATACCTTTGTGTGCAGGCACTCTTCATTAACTCCAGTAAGGTTACTGATTAAATGGCATTGTTAAGAATATGTTGATTTTTCCACACCTCGAATTATGCTGAATTCAAACAGTTTAAGTTAACCTGGCTAATTCTGACTGAAAGACTCACCTGATTATGAAGATTCCTTAGGGAATAGAATCAAACACTCTAGGGAATGATGCCTTCCTCCTGTATCCCAGTTTGCTCTAGGACCTGATGCTGCCTGAGCTACTGGAATTGCCCTGCCACTCCACCTTCTCTGATATCCCCCCACCTTTACTAGCTGTAGATTTTTGCAAATTAGTTTGAGTATATCCTCCACGCTGTAGTGGTACATTCCCACTCCTCAAAAACTGTCTGAAAGTCTCGGTGCATTTCTGAGACAGGAAAGGTTTCCAGCTGAGGGAGAGAAATGTGGAGTAACATCAGTTAATTGAGACACAGCACATCTTCCTGCAGGAGGCTTATCGCCTGTGGTTGTGGACAAGAATCCTCTCTTTTTAGTCTAGCATTTGGCCATCCTGCAAGCTTTTTCCCTGGGTGTCAGCAATTTGTAATGAGCGTGGCCATTGCTGTCCCTCTTATCAGTTTTTCCCGACAAAGGAACAAAGTTCTGAATGACCAGCACTGATGTGTCAGAAGGCAATTCCTTATCATGGGCATGAGTTACTGGAGGTCACAGCTTCTTCAGTCATTAGGAAGCAGCTTAAGCAATGATTCTGCTGTCCATCAGTTAGATCCAGGGAAGAGATTTCCTTGGTTAGGTGAAGGTACTACTAAAGTGTTTCAAAATAGAGTGTTAAGTAAGTTTAAGTTGGGTTGTACATTTTTTACCTTCTCTACAGAATTTGTTAATATTCTTTGAATATTATTATTAGAAAGACAAATGAGGGAAAGACATATCCTGAACATACATAGCATTAGACAAACATTGTAGAGATTCGTTTTCTTAGACTCAATTATGTATACAAAGTCCATTATTAAATATTTTAAACTGTTGTGACACTAATGAATTAAAGTTTTTTTAAGTCTCTCACCCATTGAGACTAAAAATTCTATTAGCTCTTGTCATAGTTTGAGACCCCCAAAATCCAATTCCCGAGTCCAAGACCCCCTCCCGGAACTCAACCCAGTGTGAAATGGGTTTTCCGGACACAACACAAGACTCAATATGGGGGGAAAGGGAATTATATTACAATCACTATACAAATAAATATTACAATACATCATATACATAATCTTAACTATCTCTCCTATGATAAATCAGTATTTACAAAGGATCAAATCTCTTCTCCCTCCAATAAAAGTCCAGAAGGGAAAAGGAAAGATCCTTTCCACTCTCAGGGCAGCAGCCTCTCTTCTTCCATGCAGCAGCAGCTGTAACTGGAGTTGTCGTAGCTGGAATCTCTGTCCAATACACACAAGGGGGGTCTCCTCTCCCCCTCTCAGCCCTTTGGTTCCAACTGAAGGTCTTGCCTGTGGACTGCCAGCAGGGACAAAATTCGCCTCACCACGGGCATATCACGAAGTGCAGGGGCATCTTCGTGAAAGTCCCTTCCTCAGGATTTACCTCTGAGTCAGAATGTTAGGGCAGGTTTCAGTTGAAAGTCTTTGCCTCAACCGTTCTACCAGAGCTCCTGTGCTCTGTCTCAAAACTGCCAGCTTGGCAGCAGTGGGGAGGGAGGGGCAAGGTCACCCCCTCTGCATTCCATCCGGCTGTCCCAGTCCAGCTCCGGGACATCTCCGAGCTTCTTAGCTCTTCTCTCCGGTACTGATGCACTCCAAGACTCCTCTCAAGCCAGAGTCCATCTCCCTCCTCCTAGGAGGGGTCTCAAAAGGGGTTTTGGGGGGTTTGGTTCAGTTCTTACCCCAAAACTCTATGTAGAGCTTAGTCCTTCTCTGTCTCTCTCTGCATTAGACATCTTTGTATCTTCTTGCTTGCCTGCAAGCCACCTCTGCTGCTTTTCTTATCTCTTGGCTTTCAACCATAGTCTCTCTGTTCACTGCTGTCTCTGCTGCCATTCCTGCTGCTGCTCACAGGAGAAACTTTCCCCAGCTCTTAACTACAGATACCTGGCCCCGTCTAACACTGTTACAAGTTTCTGCAGCCCCCCAGCCGGGGCTGGGGGGGCCTAGCCCCCAACGGGGCTCTGAGCCCCTCTCTCTCTCTCTCCTCGTGGTCTCAGAACATGGCCACTCTTCTCCAACATCCTTCTTCTCCAGTCTGGTTGTGATATGTTTATATTTTGCAGGAGCACTGATTGGCTCAACCCCAAGGGACACCACCCCCTCTGGGGTTACCATTTTTTTAACTCCAGGGGAAAACTTTTTTTTCCCCCACCACAACTCTTCATTTACTTCTTAGTGTATTTGTCCTTTCAGCATTTACTGACTTACAGTTGGTCAGCATGGCCAATTCTCCTTCAGCTCCTGCTTTTTATCTAGATTTCCTCCTGAGAGATATGAAACACCGGAAAGCCATCAGGTAACTCACTCAGGGTCAAATACTGAGTTTATAGCTAATGGGCCACAGCTGCAGCTGCTGCTGTTGCCATTGGATTCCCATGGAACTCAACAGGAGCGGTCCTGAATGCAGAGCAGCTGCAGATCTGGGCTCTGAGCCAGTATTGGGACCCAAGTCCTGTGCCATGAGTGCAGCAGAATAACCTTGTTGTGCTGAGGTAGCAGATTGCGTGGAGAGCTGCACCCCGCTACAGTGGCAGCAGTGTTTAAATATGTCTAGGAACAATTTTTGCAGAAATATTTGGCAAGATTTCCAGCTTCTCTTTGAAAGCCCTGGTTTTTAAGTTGCTCGTTAAACATCAGACTGACACTTATAAATCTTTTCAAACTGTCAATACCTGCAATACTTTAAAGCCCAGACCATGAAACACTGCATGATTATACACACACAAATATACTAATTTCACAAGGTTGGTTTCCATAGTTGGTCCGAATGAGGTGAAGGATTTCCATTCTGGTCCCCAGGGCTACGACTTCCAGAGAAAACTCTTTCCTTATTGTGCTTTCAGTTCTAAAGCAGTCAACTCCCAGTTACACGTATGCATTCCTTTTAGCAGGCAAGTCTCTGTAAATTAGCCATGCTACCAAATTCCTCTCTAAATGTTTGCATTTTGTGGCAGTATGACCTGTGGATTGTCTTGCATCTGCATTGTCTTGAGCCTTTTCAAAGCAAGCAGGGCACAAACCCATGCTGAAAGGAGAACCATGAAAACTATATTGGGATCCAGCATCCAGCAGACTTTTGTCAGCTTGTCCTCTCTTCCTCAAGCCATTATCTCCTGCTCCTCAGGAAGCTTTTCCACATTAATTTGTCATCATCACGACTTTCTGTGTTTGGGAGGCTGATGAAGACAAAGAGTTTGCTTGATATATTAACCGCCCAAAAGAGCAGGCTAATCAGTGGCTAAGCAGACATTGGAGCATGAAGAACCCATGTAAGTGCTAGAGGGTCCTTGCAGTTACTGAGCAGCCACTCACCTTTAAACAGAAGAACTCTGCTCTGTGGAAAACTGCCAGTTCTTACACAATGTCCCCAGAGAGGAAAAAAGGCCACCTTGGGATGGGAAGACAACTCACTAGTTAAACAAGATTAAAGCCATTGGGGAATTTCGGTGAAAAGGAAACATCAAGACCTTGAATTTACAGTAGAAACCAGAATTTGTTTTTACTCAGTCTGAGAATTGTACTGAAAATAATTAAAGAAAAAAAGCAAGCAGCTGAAAATTGGGAGCACAGTGTCTACTGAACTGTGCTCACAGAAACACAAGACAGCATATTTTATTCTAAATAGTCTATTGCAGTTTAGACTGAGGGTATATTTGAAAACATAGTGAAATTCCAGTAATTTAATAGTCCAGCCAAATCTCCACACTGGCAAAAATAAATGCTTTTACAATTATAATTATTTCGTAATCCCCAGGAGTTCCCCAGGATTTCTGGAAATTTTGGTGTGCACAGCTGTTTCAGAAATGTACTATCAGCAAGAAACCAAAGATAATGAGATTAAGCATAATCAGAATTATAGATAGATAAAGATATTATTTTCATAAAAATCAGTATTTTTTACATATGTGTGTGTGTAATCTAGAGGTGACAGTGTCAGGGCTTCCTGGCTCATGAAGGCAAATCAGCCAGTCATCTGCCCTTTGTGTCAGGTGTAAACAGTGGGAAGGTGGCTCGTGAGTGCTGGGGCCGGAAATAAGCATTGGGAAGAAAGAGGCAGGGCGAGTGCTTCCCAAAGTCCAGGTGGGAGCACTGATGTTTCACCTAATGACCAGGTAATTTCCAAGAAAGACAGTAGGTCTTGTGTGCTTACCTTCAACCAGCCTGTGACTCCTGCTGGAGAATTATCTCAGCAGCCACGTAGAATCTTAGATCCTCTGTGTACTGTTGGGAGCCTTGCGTCACACCCGCTCTGACAGACGGGGAGCAGGCAGGGTGCATGGCCAGGGTGAGTGTGCAAATTGCTGCGTTCAAAGTGAGTGCCATATACGGTGGAATGTGAACTGTGACAAAGTTGAGGGGGTGATTAATGCCCAACGAGAGCTATTTAATCTGCACATGCTACAGTGTAACTTATTTCTCTTTCTTTTTCTTTGCTTAAAAAAAGAAAAATGTTTTGCAAGACCAGCATGAAGCAGACAAAATCTGGAGCAAAGAAGGATTTTATGCAGTTGTCATATTTCTCAGCATCTTTGTCATTCTAGTGACTTGTTTGATGGTAAGTTTCCTTTTTACTGTCTTTTTCCTGTGTTTTGCATCATGGTTTTCTCAGTCCGAAGGACAGGGTCACACATTCTTTACAGCAGAGGTGTTTTCTCAGAGCTATTAAAAACTCAGCTACAAGGTAAGAGTTGGTCTCTCTCATAGTGCTGGGAAATCAAAGTTTGAAGAACCACATTTCTTGATGTATTTTAAGTCCAATTGAAGAATGTAACTAGAAGGAAGCTGAAGAAATAAATAGCAGGCTCTTAAATCTGCAGAGTAACTGTATGAACAGGAGTGATGACTTCTCAAGCTTCTTACTAAAGGTCCCAAGATCCCTGAGGTCTTACCTGCCTATATTTCAGTTTTATAGGATGGTAAAAGCAACATCACATTGATACAAAATTATCAGTGCACAGTTGTTAGAGTATGTGTCAATATTTATGTATCAAATATACAAATTTTACACTGAAATGACTAGTAATCATATTTTTGAGCAACTTTACCATTCACATTGTATGAGTTCAGTGGCCAGGTTTCTGAGCATTAGGCACACTTCTAATATGTTGAGTATGAGATGTGCAGTGGTCACACAGAAGATGAACAACACTGCACCACCAGTGACCTTCATAGGGTAATTTTTGCATTTTTTCCAGTGTTGTATCTTACGTATTTTCCTTCTCTGAATTGTGTAATTCTTCTGTGGTGCATAAATAAAAGTGTTTACTGAATTCTCTGACAATTATCAGCATTTATAAACACATAGTATCTTGAAGTCTTTTGATATATTCAAACACACTTAATTTTCTTTAACTTCAATGGATTTCCCACTTACAACCTCAAGACAGAAAGAATGCTTAAACTGAAGGTATTAAAAAATGATCACATTTATAACAAAATGTTATTTCATCTTTTAAAGTCTCGCTAAGATTTGAAAAGCACTTATTTTACCACAGAAAATTGTGCTTCATATAATTTTTACTTCCTTGTCATCTCCATTTCTCCATGCCATCTCACTCAAAAATAGAAGGGTAACTCCAAAAGTACTAACTTTTTACTTTGGAGAAGAGATATTTTGGTCATTACTGACTGTTTGACTGGAAGGGTATAGAAAATGCTGCCTGTCCTTGTCCTGGCGCTACACAGTATTTTCATTAATGATCTGGAATGCACATACAGTATTGGGAATTGTTAGCATTGTGTAGGACAATATCAGAACTTCAAATATTATTGAGGTGCCGGAGGAAAGATGGGAAGGGCAAAGAATGAAGCTTGGCAGGGACAAGAGCTCTAATCATGTGCATCAGTACAACATAGGAGATATGTGGCAAAGGAAATATGGTAGGAAATATGTTCTTTAGGAAAGGTTTCAGCAGTACCAGAGAACATACACTTAGGTAAATGAGTAACATAACAGTGTTGCAAAAATTACACTTCTTGCCCTGGGATGTATGAATGAGGATATGATCTCTAAGATCTGAATTCAACTTGGCTCTGGTAATAATTTGGTTGTAGTATTGTGTCTCTGTGGTCTCTCTCTACCACACTTGTGAGAAATGTCAGGCAATTATAGGAGGAAAGAGATGCAAGAGTGATTAGAGACACAGAAGACACGAAGTTATTTGGTTTATTTATTACAGGGAAAAGAAGAGCAAGCAGAAACATGACAGTTCCCAAACACAGAAAGATTTCGAAGGCTTTGATAAGGAACAATATAATACTTTCTCCATTGGGGACTGGAAAAGGAGCAGATTTTTCACGGGGTGATTTTGCTGACTCATTAAAGAGATTTTTATTATTGCATGTGTCACTGGACTCTGAATTGTGTTGCTTGGGGAAGCTTGGGAGTTTTCAGCCATTAAGAAGTCATCTGTCAGAAATAGTTTGGGTGTAGCTGATTTGAACTTAAGGCAGAGGTAAATACTAGTAGACTCCTTGAACTCCCTTCCAGATGGAATTACTGTGATGCTGTGGTCTTTTCTGCAAGCATTCACCCTTCTGTTGCCTCCCAAGTCCAACCTGTATCTTTTTTATGTGTGCTACTGTTTAGATTGAGTAAATGGATAGTGTCTCAGATTTTGCTGGGACCTGCTGATACACGGGGTATGTGCAATCTGTAAAACTAAGAAACAGCTCACATTGTTTTTCATCCCACTTAGTGTGTGTCAGAGTGGCAGATTATGAAAAGTAGTAATTCAGTATTTCAAATTCAGTCATTGCAATCTATCACACTATAAGGCATTTGGCTCATCCTGAGTAGCTTTGGCTCTAGCAACCATATGAGACTGCCAAAATGTGGACTCTTTATTGGAGTTACAGGGTAGGCACCTATTTGTCCATTGGTGGTTATCTGTAGTTTAAAGGGTCCAAAAGCAGAAAGCTTAGCCTGCATTTGTAGATGACTTGGAAAGGTCCTTTGAAGTGTGGAGTAGGAAGTACTTTAAGTGATGATAGCCCCGTCACACTTTCTGAGGAAAGTGTATTAGCACTTAGATCAAATGTGGTTCTTTAGATTTTTTTCAACTTCTGTTACTCTCAAGCTGTCTTTTTTACCTAGGGTCTAATAATAGATTATTAAAAAGAATATGAAATAATACTTGTCCATATTTTGGAAGTCAAAACCACAACTCCTTGGGTCTCCAAGGAGTGAAGCTATGTCAAAACATATCAGTGACAAGAAGGTATGGTGAGCATTGTCACAGCTGTGAATATCTGAGCTGTTTGTCTTCGGATTACTAGAAACAAATTAAACCAAAGCAATCAGTGGAGTAAAAGAGAGTTAAAATATTTCAAGCCTCCATTTTATCTTTATCAATACCTGTGCCCTTGCTTCACAGTAGGGCTGCTTTTTCTGCAAAATAATGGCAAAGAGATCTTATCCATGCAATTCTAAACTCTTCTGAATGAACAGATGGTTTACTTAGCTAAGTCTTGTTTAATGGGTGTATTGCTAATTACATTAGGTCAGTTCCCAGCTAAACCTCTAATGCTAATCCTTAAACAAACAAACCCATCAGATATATCCAGTCTTCACTGGTGAGCTATGGATTGATAGATCTTTATGTGCAGTAGTGGGACAACAGCTGTCAAAGAGCTTCTGACTTGCAGAGGAAAAAATGCTTTGTTCTGGACTTTGTCATTATTCAAGGATTCAAGTCAAATGCTTTACAGGAACAGATAAAGCAGAGTGGAAAGTATAAGGGTATCTGCAGACATCTTCAAAAAACTGTGTAAGTGCCTTCCACCTTCTCACACAGTATTTATGATAGTAATTCTTGTAAGTATCATAGGTTGTAAGACACACATTGAAAATGGCACAACTACAGCTCAGAAATCATTTTTGCAATTGTCCTCCAAAGAGATAAGATGCATTAAACAGGTGTAAAGTGGGTTCCTCTGGAGTGACATTACCAAGCACATGCTACCTGCCAGCCCTCTCCCCAGCCACTGTTCAGCAATATCAGTGTGGAGTTTGATGGAAGAAGATCAGTACAACTTCTGAAAAGCTTTTAATGCAGATGTCTGACATCCATGGTCATAAGCAATAGGCGGACAGAGAATCCTGATATTACAGTATGTTCTAGGTAATTATAAAGCAGGCTTTTCTGAACAGATGCTTAAATAACTTCATAGGCTGCTCATCGCTTCAGCTTTATTCCAGAATAGGTAGCGTTTCTCTGAGGATATTGGGGCATATCCTTATCCTGAGGAGTATTTCAGAGTAGTAGCAGCCTACCATTACAGAAGTGCCCTAGTAAAGTTCAAGCATCAGCTCCATGCCAGATGAGTAAGTGCTTTCAAGAACATCTGCTTTAAAACAAATTGAGGCTGCTATAATTAGTGATTTGCACCTGAATATGTCATGAGTATCTATTTTATTTTGTACCGTTGCCTCTCTTGTGTTAAAATGCTCAAAAAATTTTCTACATTTTATCATTACTTCCTTCTTCGCAGTGTCTTTTGTGACTGATTTCTATTCTATGTTATTTGCCCCTTTAATAATACAACTGCTAGCATTACAAATAATTACTGACTCACAGTGAGAACTGTTAAAATCCCTACTGCCCACATGTACACCCTGAAGTTTATATAATGGAAATATTTTTCTGGTTGTGGAAAATGCTGTGTAACACAATTTGTGACTTACCTTCTAGGAATACAAGCCACATATAGAAATCTTATCCAGTATTTGTGATACCTTCCTTGCCTTGTTTACTAGGCAACTGAAATTGGGCTATCCTCTTTATTTCTCTAGGTTCTGTACAGATTAAAGGAGAAGATCCAGTTGTCACTGAGACAAGAGAAGGAAAAGAAGCAGGAGATCCACCTGTCACCCCTTCCCCTGCAGACATCTCAGTCCGAGTATAAGACCACCAACAACATGGTCCAGCCTCAACAGGCTCCAAAGGTTGTCAGTGTTGTAGTGGACCCTCAAGGCCAGTGTGTTCCTGAGCTCAAACCTCCCCTGTGTGCCAGTCCTTCTCCTTTCAGAATGAAACCCGTGGGGCTCCAGGAAAGGTAGGATGGTGCCTGGCGCATTCAGAATTTATTCTGCTTTTTTAAACTTATGCTTCGTGATTCATGTTTCCCTTCTGCCAGTCAATGGGAGACTTTGCCATATAGACATCTGAGAAGTGGGATTTTGATGTGTTAATATCTATGTCATGGGTATCCTCTCTCTCCTGCCCTTTTCATATGACCAGAGGTTCAGGTCATGCAAAAAGGTGCAGTTTTGGGCTGAGATTAACTACATTAGTGGCTTTTCTTTTTGCTAATTAGTTTATTCCTCTTTCCAATGATTACTTCAATAATTTTTCATTTTACATTGATTTTTGCCTGTTTTGATCCTGGAGATCCTGGCAGATGGCTCAAGGGCTGGTAATGTATTCTCAGCAAAGGATGTTCTCATTGTCAGGGAGTGCCTAGCACATGGAAAACTTAGAAAGAAGAAATATTTACACTGAGTGCATTTAGCAATCTCGTACAGCATTTCCATTATCACATTTAGGTAATTTTTCTTCTGAAGTCCAGCCTTCCATGATAGTCAGGATACAGTTCAAAGTCTACAAGCTTTACAAAACAGAGAAAGAAGTGATTAATAATGAAACCAACCCTTGTGTGCAGTTCCTCATAAATACTGGGGCACCCAACCTTGCCACTCATTGTACCTTTCAAAAACTGGGCCAGTGCTCTTTTTATAAAACCAGTTATTCTTCCCACAGGAGGATGCACACTGACATCTGTCCCTCCTCTGTTCGAAACCTATATAATTTCTTGTCTGATGGCTTCAGGCCACTTTCATAAAGTATCAGTGCTCTGAATAACTAATGTAGCATGCAGCCACGCACTGAACTCTTCTGCCCGGCACAGACAATAAATGAAAGAACAGACACCATGTGGAGACCAAGAAGAGACTCATCTGTAAAGACTCTCAACTGAGCTGTAACCCTGATTCAGCTTGAACCATAGATGACAGGGATTTTATACGTGGATTTATGACAGATAGAGCTCAGGGAGGGGGACTGAGTCTTCTATCAGCAAAAGATGCTGAAAGGCAGAGTTGTCATAAAATATCTAGTGATATCACTGCAGGAAAAAAAAAAAAAGGAATGGAGGAAGCAAGTAAACACATTTTGATAGTTCTTCTCTTTTCACAAGACCCTAAAAATAAAGCCCACAAGAAGGAGGATCACCTAGCTCGTTTATAATGCTTAGTACCTAACACAGCATATGTAGTAGTTCAGAGGGATTAGGGGAAAGGAATTTGTAGACGTAGTTTGTACTTAAGGACAAACAAAGAAAGTAAAAACTATTGATCTAAGATATTAATTTCCACCCCCACAGGTAGGAACTGTGCATTTAATACTCCTAAACCTAATTTCATCCTTTGGAAGGACAAAGTTCTGAGTCAGGTATGTCAAAACGGAGAGCTTAGATACAAACCTGATGTTTTGTCAAATAAACCAGGAATTTCAGGTTATTACTAAGGAAAAAGAAGTTGAAGGAACTGAGCACTTTAGTTTCTACTGTAAAAGAGCACTAATCAACCACCATGAAAAAGTGAAAGTCATTGTGACAACATCCCATTGTGCAGTTCTTTTTGTCATTTTTAATGCAGTTAGATTTTATCAGCACAAGTCCACTTCTAATAAATGGTGATTTAAGTTTATTTCAAACTCAGTGATACAAAGGTCTGGGGATGTGAGGGAGAGAACGTTAGGGAATAGTTTATCTTCAGCTCCTCTTACATAAGCAGCTATTATTGCACGTATTTCTCATTTATTTACTATAATCTGTATTATGAACAAATTTGTACATATTTTGACACTCAGAAGCACTGGAGGCAAAAATTAATAATGCACCAACGCATTTTGCCTCAGATGTCATCTGATGACCAGATAAGTGGACAATTTAAAACTCCTCTCCACCTTTCTGCCCCCACAAAAACCTTGCACTAGACAACCTTGGGCTATCCTCATTACACACTGCAAGCAGCAAACCATGCACTAAACAGTCTACTGACAGCTCTTTTTCTGTCAGTATGGAGCGGGATCAACCCTGGAGGTACCTTCCTGTCCAAAGCCACAGCTTGAGGGTACTCATTCGATAATTTTTGCTACCCTGATTTTGGTTTCTGCCGGGGGAAGAAGCTCTTGGCAGGCTAGAGTGGATATGCAGGCTCCTTGAAAAACTTAGCATGGAGATTCCTTTGGTCCCTGATTTGATTCCTTAAGTGTGATCCATAGTCATGAAATGCCTAGTATGATCCTGACCTGTATCTGTTTGAATAGAAATCAGTGGTCCATGGTGCAAACCAGTGAGTGCACCAAGCATTGTGCCTAGCCATCTAGGTGGAAGTTTGTGACAAACTTTCTGAAGCAGGAGACAGAAAAGTCAGATGATGCAACCTGATCTCATTGAAGATGTCCCTGCTCATTGCAGGGAGGTGTTGGACTAGATGACCTTAAAAAGTCCCTTTCAGGCCAAACTATTCTAAGATACTATGATTCTATGCCTGCCTCTCAAGCTCTCCCTGCTCTGCACACTACGTGCTGCTTTGAGAGGCATACCCTTGACAGGACAAGGGATAATGATTTTTAACTGAAGGAGGGTAGATTTAGAGTAGATATAAGGAAGAAGTTTTTTACAATGAGGATGAAACTCTGGAACACTGCACAAAGAGATGCTAGATGTCCCATCCCTGGAAGCATTCAAGGTAAGGTTGGACAGGACGCTGAGAAACCTGATCTAGTTGAAGCTGTCCCTGCCCATGGCAGGAGAGTGGGACTAGGTGACCTTTAAAGGTCCCTTCCAACCCAAACTATTATATGATTCTATGATCTAAATGCAAAAATACAGTGGAACTGAATTACACAAAGCACCACATCAGCCTCAGGCTCTCTGAACCTTTCCATTTTAATAGGAATAGCATTGGCCAGTACAGAGGCAAACAAATTGTTGATGGACAACTATGCACGGATAAAAATGTTCCTGGGAGTTTGTCCAGCTTCTTAAAATGTATTGTGCTTCTGAATACTAGAGCCAAGTCCACGAACATATTTTTCTGCACATCTGGAAAGGCTCTTACTCAGCTATTTCTATAAAACTCAGACGCCCAGCAGATTATGCAGCGTTTGCACTATCAAATGTGTAGAATGCCGCAGATTATTTGTATGCCACACAGACACACGCCTTGCTGGATGCGGCTGTGCGTGAGCGCGGGCGCGGAGAGGGTGACACCTAGAGCCGGCGGGCAGCGCTGCCCCGCATCCCCCGCTCCGGCAGCGCGGCGGCCAGCGCTTTTATCCTTTGGTTGTAGCTCTTGGAGGACGGAAGGTGATCACGTAGTCAAGATAACTGCCCCAGTGGCCTCAGGAGACGATTCTGCTCCCGATTCTGCTCCACTCTCATGAGACTCCACCTGGAGTACTGCATTGAGCTCCAGGGCCCCCAACATAAGAAGGATGTGGACTTTTTGGAGCAAGGAGGGCCACAAAAATGATCAGAGGGCTGGAACAGTTCTCCTGTGAAGACAGACAGAGAGTTAGGGTTGTTCAGCCTGGAAAAGAGAAGGCTCCAGAGAGTCCTTATTGTGGCCTTTCAGTACTCAAATGGGGCTTATAAGAAAGATGGAAACAAAGTTTTTAGGAGGGCCTGTTGCAGTAGGACAAGGGGTAATGGCTTCAAACTGAAGGAAGGTAGATTTAGATTAGATATAAGTTGATTATAGGTTTCCTAGAGAGGTGTGGATGCCCCATCCCTGGAAACATTTGAGGTCAGGTTGAATGAGGTTCTGAGTAACCTAACCTAACTAAAGCTGTCGCTACCCATGGCAAGGGAGTGGGACTAGATGACCTTTAAAGGTCTCTTCTAACCCAAACTGTTCTCTGATTCTATGATTTTCCTAGATGCTGATCAGGGATGTGTGCCCATGTGCAGTTTGCAGTTGGGAAAGGGATGGAACGGTGGTGGCCAAGAGTGAAGGATGAACTGACAGGTGTGGAGGTGAGAGGACTGTCAGAACAAAGAGGCACTGCTCCCTTTCTATTACAATTAATGATTGATGCTGAGGCAGGCAAGTGAAGAGCTGTCTTCACAGCCTCGTGGCATCCTTTGGATTGTTCAGTACAGAATGCTTTGAAGTTGCTCTCTTCTGGTGTTTTCACAACTGCTGCTCCTTTGCAGCAAAGGCCTTCTCCATTTTCAACCCACACCGTTCTGTTACTGACCAAAGGAGCAGAAGAGTGAGTGCTCTTTTGTGGGTGTCTTCAGTGATGAACTGTCACAATATCATAGTGCCAATGCCTGAATTTAGAATGTAAACGATCCTTTTCTCTTCTGTGAACACATCCATGAATATTGCATCAGTGTTTATTTTTCTACTTAGGCTTTTATAGGTTTATATGAATAATATATACTTTTTCCTTTAGCAGAGTAAGGCTTCCTTTTATTCTGTTTGTTGACCCAAAATTCATCTTGGTATGAATGGTTCCAGCCAAAACCAGAATCTGGTGAAGTGGAATGTGGTATTTTAAATTTAATTCTGACATATCAAACATTGAAGATTCTTAGTACAAGCTGTGAGTTGCTAAATGACAAGCATGGTGGATATAAATATAGATGTTACCACACCAACACAGTATTACAGCTGGATTTACATTTCCTCTGGCCCTTGCTGCTGTGAGTTTTAGTTCCAGTATTATTTATGACTATGAAAACTGTATTCCAACTAACTAGTGTGCAATATGGTGTTTTGTTCAAATTAGTTATTATGAAAAATACATGGAAGAAAAGAAAATGTGGAAAATATCTCTTCTACTGTGTGTTGAAAACCACAAACAGTGCTTTGGAAATTTTTCTCAAGCATTGTATTCCATCCTAGCCACAAAGACCTAAAACTCTGGCTATTACATCTAAATAATCAGTGGAAAAAATCACAGCACTGTGTTTTCTTAATCTATTACATATTCATCAGAAAATTTTTCTATCTAAAAGGAAGAACTCGTCATGGTCACATATCAGGATGCCATAGGCATACAGGACTCTCCTTCAGAGCAGATAACATTTTATATGGGCTTTGTGCTCATTTTTTCTCTGCAAATAAATACAAGAGAGCGGAGACTATGATAGAAAGAAACTTGGCAAATAGAGCAAAAACCTGGCAGATAAGTGAAATAATAAAATATTTTTAAAATGTGAAAGAAAATAATTGAGCAATGGAGACATAGCTGTGACACAGGAAAACAGATGTTACTCTGGGAAGAGCCAACAAGAGCAAAACTGGGGAGGGGGCTGCTCACTGGCCTCGTTCAACAGACACTGTGCAACCAAGTCTGCAACCTCTGGAGAAAATCAGTAGACATCAGAATAGTAGGGGGAAAATCATCTAAATCAGTCAAGTGTAGCTCCCTACAAACATAACAGATGAGTGAATTTTGGCTTGAACTCTGATTGTGAGATGTTACTTTTCCCCACAAAGCAGAGCAATACTGTAAAAACTCTGTGCTTCAGTTAATAGACTGTACTCAGTGAGCTTTCTCTTACCATCCTGAAGATCCTAAATTCTTTCTCAAGTTCTAAGAAGTGTTCATTAGACATGCAGTGAGTACAGCTCACTGTAAGTATAATGAAATAAAAGTGAAAATAATGTGCATTATAATGCTGCTAAATGCTCATCTCTGACCGCCTCCTTATAACATGACAATGTATTTTTTATATCATTTAAAAAGATAGATTCAGATAACCCATAGGAGTCTGTAGAACTCACTGCCAAAGGAAAAAGTTTGAAACGTTAGCACAAGGTGTACACACATATAGTCCCAATAATGAGAGAAATTATTGTTCTCTGTCTGACTTCAGCATTCTTCCTCAGAAACATCTTGTGTTTGATACCTTTACAAAGAAAATCTTGAACAGTTTGGGCTTCAAGTTTGGAGGTGGAAGAAAAATCACACTGTTAATATTGGTAACTATTCTCTTTTATTAGTCATTCTACATAGGCACACGAATTATTAAACTGTAGATCCAGCCATTTATGCAATTTCTGTAAACATGCCAGGTTTTGTAGTTTATTGCACAAGCATGGGAACTTAATATATTTACAGGAAGGGGCCTTGAATTTCCTGGCTAAAATATACTAGCTTTGCATAGATTTGGAGGATAAATTTGCCCTATTGTGTGGTGCTGAATATGCTTTCTGCATTCTTAATTTAAATCCTAGAGGTTGTTTTCAGGAAAATGTCATTGTAATTATTTGAACACAGCTGTTTGCGAAGACGAAAGTATGAGCTGAAGAACAGCTTTGTGGTGATTTCCTATCAGAAGGAATTTGCAAAGCACCAGGGACTGGTAAACTGAGTTTGAGGTGGGAGGCAGGAACTTTTGTGCTCTGGTGTGCCTCTGGCACCAACTCATTAGAGCACTTTGGACCTGGCATATAAACCTCCTCCAGCCGTACCCCTGACCACTGGGTTGAGGATGGCTGAGTGTTGTGTCCATCTGAAGAGATGCAGTGAAGAGGAGAACCTTAACATGAGGTGCAGCAAAAGTCCTACCTGCTACTATTTGTCTACATCATTTAAGAAGAGTGAGAGAATATAATTATAAAGCAAACAAACAAACCAAAAAACCACTTTCTCAAGGACTTAAAAATACATTTCTCTAATTTGGCACACTTCTCAGCTATATTCCATCCTGGTCTGTAAGATCACAGAATCATAGAACCATAAAATGGTTTTGTCTGGAAGGGACCTTGAAGAAAATCTAGTTCCAGCCCCCCTGCCATGGACAGGGACACCTTCCACTGGATCAGGTTGCTCAAAGTCCCATTCAACCTGGCCTTGAGCACTTCCAGGGATGGGACATCCACTTGTAAATTCAATACACCCAGAAACACTTACTGCACTGAGGCTGCCTAGGAGAAATTAGTTTGTGTCCATACTGCCAAGCTCGCTTTACCTTTAAAAGAGTGGGGAATGGATGCAGACTACAAGAATGGTTTGTGCACATACTTGTTCCAAAATTGTGACAGTGAATTGCTTTCAAGTGCTCATGTTGTCAAAGGCTAAAAACAAACTGAGGCTGCAAGGCTTGATACACAAGCACTGTCATTCAGTGCTGGGATTGTTTCCTGGCACTGTGATTTTTTTTCAAGCTTTAGCTTGCACTTCAAGAAGTGCACAGCTGGTGTAGCAGCTGACATGAGGGGAGCAGTCCTGATCGTGGGCAGTTGCTTATGGTCTTTTAGTAATTCTCTTTCCAGTGCAGGGTCTCCCTGCAGCCCTACATTGTGGTTTCCTTCTCCTCAGATCATCTCGACTAGCTGGAAAGCCACACTCTGACTGCTGGCACCTGCACTCTGGGTGACAGGGTAAGGGCAAGGGCTGAAAATCTCACCTACTGAGGTGGGAGAAGCTACCTCTGAGTAACAGGGAACATGAGGTGGGATCCTACTTTGAGGGTCTCCTGCTCAGTGCCTGAGAGGTCTGTGTTAGCATGTGGATTCATCACTCAAGAGAGAATAATTCTATGCCTCCAACTTGCATTTGTGAAACATTTCTGTTAGTGCACTGTCACTCTAAAAACTTTCTGCATGTGCCAGACCTTTGAGTCGCACAAATGTCTATTCTGTCCAGCCCATTACAGATGTCTTTGCTTATCTGCAGTGTAGGAAGAGGGCAGGAATGTTCCCCTTTCTCTGGAGGGGAAGTGAACTCAGGCACCAGCCTAACAAAGACTCTATAAAAAACGTACTTTAACTATTTGACTCCTGGCTGTTTGGGAAGCTGTTTTGGTTGTGGTTAGAGGTCTTTGAAGCAAAACTCTGTGGGAGTTACAATTTAATTAAATAAATGCAAATATGTACCACTGCCCAAACTTACACCCACAGTCCCTGTGTCTCTGGCACGTCTTACAAATGATTTCAGATTAGTGTGGGTTAGATGGTATGTTTCCACTCCTGTTTCCATCTTGGCTTTAAATTGTCCCACATCCCTTTTTCTTCTCTTGCAAAGAACTAAAAGCTCTTCAAAGAATGTGACTTTCACTTCTGGGAGTGGATAATTCAGGCAAATTAGCCCATCTGCATTTAGAAAAAATTTTCTGATGCAACTTCATGGTCCTCTGCTCTCATGTACCAGGGAGTGCTGCATTTAGTGTGCAGTCCATGCCTACCCTTGGTTTTGCCTTTACTGTCCTGTGTGGTATAGTCAGAAATTTTATAATAATTTTATTGTATTCCCAGCTCGTCTCTTATCTGGCATTTATTCTTGTTACTTCAGTTGCTACTGGTTTTAGCTTGTACACAGGAAACTGCAGTGCCAATCAGTGTCGTTCCCAAGGTGACAGGAAACCCTATTTGGTCGGATGTTGATTGTGCTTGTCTTTACGGCTCCACCCATCACACTTTCTTCCTTTTTGGCTTAAGTTAAGAAAAATTAATCAGTGACTGCCATCTGGTAGACAGTTTTGGTGGTTTTGCAGTGATTAGTCCAGCCAATCATTTGAAAAGTCACATGTGGCACAAGAACCCAACGGAAAATATCCATGTTAATATTTAAATGCTTCTTGAGGCTTAGATTTACAGGGACCACTGTTACCCTGAGCACATGAATAATTTGAGTTGTGTGAGTAATCCCCTTCTCTTTTTGAGCAGCAGGTTTGAGATTTTAAGTGTTGTTTGGTCAGAGGGGGTTAAACTCTTATGCATCTTTCCAGTGACTGATTTCCTCAGCGCCTCTCTGCCTCCAATTCTTTTCTGTGCTTGACCATCCAGACGTTGTTTCTGTGGCTGCCTCACCAGCTGTCCTAATGTGCAGGCAGAGTTGGACATCTGGGAAAGTGAGGAGATGTGTGTTAGCTGGGCTTGAATGCTCTGAGCATCTTGTTTCAGCCTGTAGCCGGATGTGTCCCTCTGTGACGTTTGCAACCAAGTATATCGCCTTTTCACAATGGTGGGTTGGAAATTCTGTGGTAAGGGCAAAGGGCAAGAGAAGAGCACCAGTTTCTTTATGACATTGGTTTCTAAGCAGCTCATGAGCCCTTGACTAGTACCCACAAGTACTGGTTTCGGGAAAACAGTGTAGAAGGAGGCAACCATATCAGATATACAGAGTTTTGATATTTAGAAGGAAGGTTGATTTTTCACATTTGGGGGTTTTATAGAAAAGTTTCCTTGAGTCTCCCCATTAATGTCTGAAAAAGTTTAATTCTTCAAGTTAAAACAAAAATACCTTTCTTCTTGTTTCAGAATGCATTTATCTCTGATCATGCCATTTCTTCTACAGGGCAACCTAAAGCTGAACTTAACTCAGTTCCTCTTAATTTAAAATGTTATGAACAGACACAGAAAATAGTTAAAGAAAAGAAAAACATCAAAGTGGCTCCAAAAATGCAATGTAAGATATCCAAGTATTTTTTTGAGTTGCAAAAAGCCATGTGCTGGAAGAACTTACATCCAGCTTATATTAGAGCCATCAGTTAATATTACAGACCACAAATCTCTTCTTTGAGTGCAATCATAATTAATTTTATTTCTGTGCACTTATAAATTATGACAGTTAACTAATTATACTCCTTCGTTTTTGAAGAATGCGGTTCTGGATATTCAGAAGAGATCTCTTACATAGTCGGAGCTAGTATGTACAGAAATCTAAATATTGTTAGATAGCAGAAATGTCCCTTGTTTGCAAATACACCTCTGCTCAAAGAATACTGCATGTAAATCTGTGGACCAGAGTATTTCTCAGCTCTTGTGGGAAATTCTCTTCAGCATTTTTATTAATAAAGTACCTGAGAGCCTTGGTCAGAGATCAGGATCCCTATGTGCGAGACTCCATAAGTTCACAAAAATGAAATGTTCTATCCAAAAGACCTACATTCTAAACATCAGGCAAGATAGTAAATGTGTACAGACAATCAAACATGCCTCAGGAAATAGAGAAGCAATAGCATCATGGCAGAGATGAGGATGCCCAAAGTATACTATAAGAATGGTTTGGCCAAAGAATTATTGCCCAGAGGCAGTAGCTGACGACACTGACATTTCAGCCAGGCTCTTGCTGGAGTTATTTGTCTGCTTTGATACCATCACATCCAAGCTGCTTATCCAGTTTAGTTTGACTTTGAACCTTAGCTGAGTATAGCCAAGACATTTCAGCAACTCTTTTTATGATTTTCGTACTAAGACAAGTGGGACATTGATTAAGTGACTGATCCTAGACAGTATTTCAAATCAGTGCCTATCTTCATAAAGTACCTGGGCTCTTGAACTCTCCATTCATTTCTCTAACCAGAGGAGTCTATAAGAAGCTACAAAACTGATATTTCTTTTTGCGACAGGGACTTCCCTTATGGTCCCTATCAAAGAATATACTTTGATTGTTAACAAACAGAGTGTATTGTTATTAATTTATGGTACCTATAATTATCCTTGTTATGTTAATACTGTGATTTGATAACAAGAGCGAAACAGAACACAGCAACTTCAAATGACCGCTCAAATATGCGATAGGAATCAGAAGGGGAAGTTTTGTATATAATTCCCACACAGAAAAATGTCGTGAAGTACAATGTTTCTCTAGGGAACTCAGTCCTGATGGTTCAGAATGACCAATAGTAGCTCCCTGGAAAACTGTGCTGCCAGTGAAAGACAGGGTTGGTGCTGGGCAGGAGGCAGCTGAGTTTGCCCCTCTGCCAGGGCTGGCACTTCCGCTTCCCACCATCCCCCAACAGCTGCATCTCCTGTTTTTGAAATGTCTCAAATCCTTCCTGAGTTGTAAAAAATTCTGCCAGAGGACTGCTGCATATAGTCCAGAGGCTTTCAGTTCCTCTCCCTGGATTTGATAGTGGACCTAAAAGCATAATCTTACAACAAATTAAGGAAAACAATCAGAAGGGGAGAAAAATATACAATGGTTAATAAATAAAATTTGCATGGGCTTGTTTCACTTTAAACTCTATTTAGCTTGTTTTTCCTCTGTGGATTTATAGAGGTATCTGGGAAGAGAGTTTGGCCCACAGACCACAATACTGAATAGGTTTGCAAAAGGAGGCATTGTGAAAAGCAAAAAGCCGGTATTGTAATTAATCCCCAAGTTAACCCTCTGGCTACAGAGAATACATTTGCAATTTACTGATAAGATTAAAACAAAATAAATGTTTTCTGCTTCATCACAAGAATTTTTGCAAATGTAGATGGTTTAAATACTCCTCTAGTCCCCATGTAGAGTGTTCACTGTTGCCTGGCTCCCAGCTACAGAGCTTATCATCCTGGGTCAGTGCAGAGGTCATAAGGATAAGTAAGATGTCTGTAGAAAAAAACATACAAGAGAAGACACCAGGCACATAGATGGGGAAACACCCTTTGGTTCAGGACATTCCTAAACAACGGACTGCCTGAAGATGGAGGATATACTAAAAATGAGTAACAGTATTAATTAAGTAATAAGTAATTCCTGCTTTCTTTGTTCTTGCATTCTTTGCTAAAACTTCTTCTTGCTGGCCATTATTGAAAACAGAATACTGCTCAACCTTTGGCCTTACACGGTACAGCAAATTTATGTTCATATTTCTACATTACTGTCTTCAATGTATGTTAAACTGACCCATGTTAGATCAGTAGCTGTATGGAGCCCTGTGTGTTGAGAGGGTTTGTACCAAGATAGATGAGGTGGAGGTCAGATTAGCAGTGAGCTTGGTTTATCTTTCAGATATGATTTATCTCCTTTATCTTTATTTCATAATGCAATGTGCATTTAGAGGAAACTACTTTTGTCAGAATCCTCACATTTCCCTCTCCTGTTCAAATTCATAGAAGTGAATTTAAATCAAGCTGTTTAAATTTCTTAATGTCATTAATCTTTTGCTAATAGAAGACTATTAATCTGAAGCAATTGTCATTATTTCACTCTTGAAATTTTTTATCTGTACTGACTCACTGATGGTGTGTATGAGAAGGTAGATCCAGAAAGCCTTTGCTCTGGCCTTCATCTCTGGGCACAGGTACAGATGCATTTCCCTTCTCTAGAGCCCTGCCTATGCAGTCCCCTATAGGAATGTCTCTGATGAAGACAGGCAGTGGCCAGGGCTGTAGACTTAAAGGGATCTGTTAAGCTCTGTAGAAAAAAGCTCGAGGTCACTTACCTGTCTTCCTCATCAGCCCTTCAGCTCTAGATGGGCCCTTTTAAACATCTATCTAACCTCTGAAGTGCAAGATAAAGTACATCTTGGTATGCAGACATTTACAGCTGTCTTAAAAGCATTCAAGCATTGCTCTGTTTCAAATTGCAAGCCTAAGTGGATTTCCTAAACTTTATTTTCAAAGGGAATCCAGGCCCTTTTTACATTAATATACTTGTTTGAGCAAACCTTCCCATAGAAAGCAAGGCTGGAAAGCCAGACTGTGAAAGTGGATCAAGAAAAAAAAACTGGAAAGAGAGAAAGGTTTATATACCTAGCTTAGGTGTCAGCTCTGGAGACTTTAGAAGCAGCTAAACAGCAGATCTAAATGCACATAGAGGGATCCTGTCTCTAAGAACCTAAATCCCATCAACTCATAAAACAACTTAGGCACGTAAGTTACCCTGGAAATGGAACTATGTGTTCTGAAGTATATGAGCTACAAGGATTTGGGGTCTGTACAGGCAGTCTTAGATGGTGTGACTGAGTGGAGCCATTCTGCCAGCTCCCTTTGGAAATGTCCATAGATGGCGCAGCTCTGTTGAGCAACAATGTGAGTCTGGAGGTTTTACATTCTTCAGAAACTGCTGCTGTTCAGTAATTTCTTCAAAGTGCACTAACAATTCATTTGTCTGCTTAGAAATCTTCCGTGTGACACTTGCAGTAGTTTAAAGATAATGAAGACTAAGTCAAATAAACAAGAAATGTGCTTTTTTATCTTAAAGTTGACAGAGTGTAGTAAACGCCTCTTTTCCCAGATGTTCCTTCCTGTCTTTCCCAAATGGCAAACTCACCAGGAAAGCACTCATTGTACTGATTAGTCTTCAAGTCACAATAAAAAATAATTTTCTCTTATTGATACCGTCTGAAGATACTGCCCATTTACATTGCAAATATTCCTGCCCATGTCTTTTTCCAGGTCAGCTGGTTTTGTTTAAAGCCTCAAAAGAGTATTGAAGGATATTAATGTGTGAATAGATTATGTGTTTGCTTGTTTGGATTTAAGGGTAGTAAATGATATTCCTTAAATGAGCAGCAGTTTCAGGAGGGAAGTAGAGTTTGTGCTTAAGAGATTAATTATTATGGAATACATGAAGCTAAATTGACTTACCTATGAAAAAAACCCAACATTTTTTCTATCTAAAAGATAAAAAATCTAAGATCCATTATTAATTTGTATAACCATATGGCTGACCAATTAAATAGCAAAGAATTTCAGTTAAGCAGTCTTTAAAAACCACTTCCTAGAAGCTATTGATGTAACCTTGCACCTCTCCATCCTCATTGATTAGATCAGTTCTCCTAGATAGGCTGTTCTCTGTATAATACAGGCAAGCACCCTCTGGGCATGCTGTAGTGCTCACCAAAGAAGTGAGCCTTTCATGTGCTGGGAAAAGTAACCTGGCTTTGCACCTGGACAAGAGGTCTAAATTGACAATGATGGTGCATGGCTACAGCTCCTCCAAGGTGTCATGGAGGTACTTACGAACTGAAATCCTAGAGGGGCAACTCATACAAGTATGACAAAAGTATTTTGCACATTGGTTTTTTTCTTAGTTTTCGAGGAAAATATACAGCAGACAGAATATGTGGGGTTTTTTTAACAGTTCTTCTTGGCTTACCTTAAATAAATGCTTTATCTGAGCTCCTTGAGTTGTGCATTTTTTTAATATGTGGAGCCCTAGCAGTCAATTCTTAGAATCATAGAATCACAGAATAGATTGGGTTGGAAAAGACCTCCAAGATCATCAAGTCCAACCTCTGATCCAACTCCAATTACTATATCATGGCACTAAGGGCCACATCCAGTCTCTTTTTAAAAACCTCCAGGGATGGTGAATCCACCACCTCTCTGGGTAGGCCGTTCCAATGCCTGATAACCCTCTCTGTAAAGAATTTCCTCCTAACATCTAACCTAAACCTCCCCTGGCAGAGCTTGAGCCCATGTCCCCTTGTCCTTATTATTCTCCATTCTCTTTTCCATTTTCCTATTCTTTTAATCCCTTTTGTTTATATTCATTGTAACTTGGTTTGAATTAGCATGTACATTAATCAGAGAGAGAACAGGTCATCCAGGACATGAGACCTCCAGTATGAAATAGAGCAATGCTGCAGTGCAAGGGGATAATAATAGCAATAAACAAAACTTCATTCAATTAAAGCTCTCCCGTCTAAAGAAAATTAACCATAAATTAGTAAACATTTGTTCAGCTCTTTGAATAAACAGCTCAAATAAGCACAACAAATTGGCATCTTCATTTATTTTTACTTCTGAACATTTGCCTCAATTTTCAGTCACGCTGGAGACACATATATGTGACTATGAATGAGAAACAGAGCTTTATGTTGCCATTCAAACTTTATTGCCATTCAAATTTTATTGAAGAGAGAAGTTTGCGTGACAAAATGCAATTTGATTGTACAAATAATCTACAGGAAAAGATGGGAGGTTGTATAAGCTTTGCATTTTTGAACAGTCAGTTCCCGTAGTTGAGCAGTGTAGCCTTATCGAGGGCAGAACAGCAGTGAATTGGCAGTACATTAGAAAGCCTGATTAAAAGAGGGAAAGTTGAAACTACACTCGTGTCAGCTATTTTCCTCTACAGGATATTGAGCCATTCCTGTCCTAACCAGATACTGATTGCTTAAAACTTAATCCAGAAGTACTTGTCAAAACTGTTTCCTCAGCTCGTTTTAACCTGCTGAGCTGTGAGTAGATCCTTAGAATTTTTTGCAGTTTAGTGCTAGAGGTATTGTCCTGCTCTCTCTCATGGCTGTGGGAACAAGATCAGACCCCCTGGAGAGAACATGAAGTGCCTCCAGTTTCCAGAAAAGCTATTTAAAACTTTATAGCTGAGGCTCCTGATTAGTTTCTGTGGACTCAGAGAAGGCTGGATTATGCTGCCAGGTGCTGCAAGGAGGTTTCTTGTAGCTGGGAAGCTGCAGAGTATTGGAAGTCTTGCCTCACAGCAGCCATATATTCCTCTTCTCCTTTCAGTAGGCACACAGCTTGCTGTCATCCCTTCTAAATGCCTTGCTCAGAATCAGAGGCATCCTCAGACTCAGAGTTTTTCATCAGTTTTTCAAGTGATAAATAAGTGGAGAAAAATAAAAAATAAACAAATGGAGAAAAATAAAAATGCAGCACTGGAATATTATGAGGAGAGCTGTGTGGCAGAGCAAACATGAGCAGAAGTGGCAGATATTCTTTACAAGATGCATACTTCATCCTATTGCCTCTCTTACAGTCCTGAGCTTAAATATATTCAATCTGTCGCTTTCTGGTGATAGGTATTAGCTTCAGTGTTATGTCCACATTACCCCCTGTAAATGAAGTCCTTTGTTTGGTGAGATGGGGCTGCCCATACCAATGGCTACAGGATTTGTGTCAGGTGCAGATGACTGCGAGACAGAATAGAAATAATACAAATATCAGTAATACTAACCATTTAATTGTTAAGCATGTTTGTGGAAAATTGGGCTAATATCTGCCTATCTGTCCAGGATCTCCTCTTTGGAGAGGAAAAATCAGAGCCAGAGGAAGGTTAATCTGTGAAAGGAATAAGGCTTTGGAAACTAGGCCAGGAGCCTATAGAGAAAGAGAGGTCTACTGTTCCCACACATGATAGGAGGTCAGTAGGTAATTTCTGGTGTTTTAACTAGCACTGGTATGTCAGGAGATAGCAGGAAAGGGGGGAAGATCAAGTTTTTCCACCTGCACATCCAACTGCTGAAGGTACAACTCAGGTCTTGAATTTTTTGTTTCGTGTATCGTAAAGTCTTTGCAAAATGGCCAAACATGATCTGAGCGGAATAGATCCTTCAAGGTAACAGTATAAATTTAGACTGGCCATAATGCAAAGTAAATCAGTCACTTTATATTCATAGTTACAGATTTTCTGTCAAAATCAGTTTGTATTCCTCTGCAATTTTTTTTAAGTAAATTATAGACATAAATAGTACTGAATCTTTAACTCATTTAGAGATCAATTTCCTTCATAGAAGACTACCTATGGCATTTGATTGCAAAATTACTTAAGAAATAACACAGATTTAGGGAACTTTGGGTTTTAGTCCTGCTTCTAACTCCAGTTCTCCTTTGGTCTTGTTAATTAGTTTACTGCAACTTCTGATTTTTGAGTACTTCAGTCTGGGTGTGATATAGATTTGGTTTGTTGAAAAGTATTGATAACCTGAGGTCTCAGTGGATTCCTAAAAAGTGCAGCCCTTGTTCAAGTGAAAACCAGCAGCAACCCAGAATTGTCAGCAGGTGAAGCAGAGAGTATTTGAGAAACTAAGTTTTCATTGTGGGTCTGCCCACAGCATCTGTATGACAGTGTATAAGGCACCTAGGAGTGTAAAAATGAAAAGTACAATATATGTAATAAGTACTGTTTGAAAATATTAGGATGACATTCACACAGTTACCTAATGATTTTTAATTATTTTCTCAAACTAATACTGATGATATAGATTGTTCTTTGTTGAAATCAAGAGTAAATAGGAGGATAATTATATTAATGGGTATTGTATATTATCGGAACTCATGGAGTTTTCTATCAGAATATTGTTTAATATGTGCTGCAGCACAACAGAAAACTGAAACTAATGAGCTCTAAATTTCTAAGAAAAGAATGTATACCTAAGAAGAAATACATCTTTGCTGCGGTCCAAAGGGGGGATGGGACCATGGCACAGCATGGGTTCGGGAGACAAGGTAGGGTGCAGATAGAATGGTTTATTGAGGCATGCGCAGGATTCTTTATCAGTTCAGGCAGGGAAAGGACCAGAACATAGGGTGGGGCATCAGACAGGCATCAGGATAGGGGCACAGGCGAAAGAGGGAGGAACGTGGAGGAACTGGGGAAAGAAAGGGCGAATGGAGGCTGTCTCCTCCCTGCAGCTTCTCCAGCCAATCCGCAGGAAAGCAGGGAAGTGGACAAGCCTGAACATGCCCGGGAGATACAAATTCTGGGGAAGCATACAATGTGTATATACATAATAACTGTAAAGTCTGTATCATAAAGTCCTTTCAATCGCTGTACATCTTTTTCCACCTCTGAAATTGTTCCCATTCTGATTCCTGGTCCTTCACAAATCTTTGTTTTTCAAATTGAGGTGATCAATAATGGATCTTTATTGCATGCTTAGAAGGCTTGTTTGAGATAGTATGCTGATGGTCAGAAGCAAATCAAGAGATCATGATACCCATTGATATAACCATACTCTCATTCATCTCTACTTTCCCAAGATGTCCAGTCATATCAGCAGCACATAGTGGATATGTATTTCAGGATAGCAAGTACAGAGCAAGAATCATATATATACATTTTTGAAAAATATCGAAAGTGTTTTTAGAAGCAACTATTTAACAATACTGTGAACGTTACTTTAAAATTTATCATATTATATTTCACTTCAAATGAGAGCCATCTCTTAACCTTCTGAGGACTGTCTGTAATGGATATTATAGATCTTCATTTGTGAAGAAATGTCTCAGTTGTTTATTAGAAGATCTATATTAGTTTTTGCTTGAGGCTGGAAGGAAACAGCAGTATCTTCAGTACTTTGCAAAGATTATTTTAACCTCTCTGTACTTCTGCTTTTCTACTTTTTCTTTTTTTCAACACTGATTTTTTTTTTGTGAAGTCAGAGTTTGCTATTTTTATTTATTTTATGTCAACATTAATTTCTTTTCTCAGTTACTCTGCTTTTCACACATCACCACAGCTTTACATGTCACATTAGTTCATCTATGTGACCATGTTTTCTCTTAGCTATTTTGCTAAAAGCAGCAAGAAAGCCGAGACCGGTATTTTTTCTATTTTTTACAAATTTGCTTTCTTTTTCCTTTGAATCGCTCTACTGAAACATAAAACTAGATATGCAGCTAAAGTCTGGCACCAGTAAGGTAGTAAGTGCTGGAAAGCATGTGCCTAGTTGTGCTCTCCCAGTGCAATCACAGCAGTGCAAAACCCACCTGCATCCCGTGCGTTTGCGGCTGAGAAGGAGCAGCAAGGCGAGAGACTCAGGACCCATGTCCAGGCCTAGTCTGTGAGCACCACAGAAACAAGATGCACAGGGGAATTGGGGTGTTTTTCTCTTTAGTAAAACCCAGGGAGAGTATCCCTGCAGAGTGTTCCTTGGTACAGGCGGGATCTGAGGACTCAAAGCAAACTCCCTCCCCAGCAGCCACAGCCAGCGCCACTCTTCCTGTTAATTAATGGTTTTCTTCCCCCCACACGCCTGACATGGCTCCCCCCTTGGCTACACAGTGGCTCGGCCGAGAGATGGAGGGCCAATGGCGCAGGAGGAAGCACCTCCCGTGTCCACAGCGCGGGGGTCAGAGGGCAATGGTTTTTGGAGGGCAGCAGCCACCACCGCTGCTTCCAAAACCACTAGAGAGAAGGAGAAGCCAAGGTTCAGGAATCTGGGTGTAGCGTTTTTCAGGAGTGCTGAATAAACACGGGAATGTGTATTTAAAGAAACTACCTAGCTTAAACAAACAACTGGGAAAACAGGTCGGGCAATTGGATTTTCATCATCACCATCTATGGCTTAATTTTAGGGTCAGGGAAGACCCGGAAATGACCTCACTAATGATTAATAGGCTTTAGTAACCTGTTGGCCCTCTGAGGTGGACAGGTGGAGTTTCCTTTTGAGTGTGTTCAAACAAATACTGCATTTTAAAAATTTTTTTTATCGTAGTCTGTAATAAAATCTGCTTCCATAAATGTATTATTTAAAATACTCCAGGGACTTCTCATCAGTGGACTTGTCTGTGTTATCCAATTGAAAAGAGAGCTGTGAGTATGTAGTAAAACCCCTCTCTGGGATTCTAGACAATACACAGACACCAGTGGTTTCCTGACTGCACTTACGTACCCAATAAGGTGGCTGTCCCAGCTGCTGGATGATTTTAATGTAATGTTGTTGCAAATGTTTACAATTCCTCAGACTCCTCACATGGTGCTCTTCCCCATCAAGACACGAGAGGATGCTAGGAGAGGTGTACTGTAACAAAGTCTTCTCTAATTTGGCCCGGACTATTAACATGGGGAACATAAAGAATATAAAGTTATTTAAATGTTAAAAAAGGTAGAAAATATTAATAAATAAGGGAAACCCCATGTGTATGGCTCCCTTACTCTAATTTAAAGAGGAAAAATACCTGTATGTAGTAGGAGTAGGAGATACACACGTACACATACACACATATATATATATGTGTGTGTATATATATCTATATCTATCTCTCTCTCTATATATATATCTCCAAGAAAAATGAATTGTCTGACTTGAAGTGTCAGTGGTATGATTGTGAGTTCTTTATTCAAAACCTATTGTAGACAAGAGATACTTACTAAAATGGGCTTCTTGTTGCTCTGTGGCCTGCCTTGTGCAATCCCTTCCAATAAGGTGGGAAAAGGTGACCTCACTACATAAACTCTTTCCATCGAGGTAGTAAAAGAGAAGAGAATTTTTGCTTTCTATTCTTCAACAGAAGGTGAAGACTTTAACTGTTGGAGGAACACAGAGAATCCAAGGAGTCCAGAGGAGGATCTGAGACTATAAGCATCTTCTATTAGAACATACAAGCATATAGTAGGCTCAGGCCCTCCCTCATCTTTCAAGACAATGCAGTATGTCTTGTTTTCAGCCCTATTCCATAGCATAAAGAATGCAGTAAAGAAGTTTGCATAATTAATGCTAATATTGGTAATAGTTAGTATTGCTAATGTATGTAAACATTATTTAAAAAAATTATTAACTGAAGCATATTTCAAAAGGATTCTTTGAGATGCTCATATTTATGGAAGAATTACCTTTAGAGCTATTTTCTATTATATATCCTCTTATGGACTTTCTAAAAGGATTTGCTATCTTTCAGGTAACTATTTCCTGCCCTATATTCAGATTTTATTCAATCAAAAAATGTAGCTTTTAATGCATTAAATATGTACCTAAGAACTAGTTCTTCTTTCCAGAGTAAGTTATTTGATCCTCAACACCAGTATTCACCAATAATCCCCATAAATGGTAAAAGATATAAACTCACAGTTATAATTAGATCAGGTATATTTTTTGTTGTTGTTAAAAAGGAAATAGCCTTTTTGCCAAGACTGTCAGTTATAACAATGTAAAAGCCAAAGAAAATATTAACATTTTCACTGTACTTTGTTACTGGACAATGAGAATATTTTTCCTCTATATTAGGAAATCCCAGTAGGGTCTCCCAGAAGTATGTCTGGGTCTAAATTGCTACCCATTTCTCAACCAAAGGTAGCCTAGACAGTTTCACAGGTATTCATTGCACAGCTCTTCTTTGGATTTCTGGATGGTTTTCAAAAGACTGGATTTGGGATATATACCCTCAGAGCCACCTGTTTGAGAGACTGCCTTTTTCCATGGAATAAATTGCTAGTCACAGTCAGAAGAGGTGCTTGTACAGGAGAGTTTTTATGACAGAGAGGTCTAACAGGATGTTTTCCTTGAGAAATGACCTGGAGCTGGGGACTGACTTCTCCCACAGGCAGGAGTAGTAGTCCCTGGGGAAATGGGATGGGTATGTGAGCTAGCACCCTCCTGCAGGGTCCAGCTGAGAGCAGCCACCATAGCCGGCTCATGGTGTGCCCACCTCCCAGGCTGTCATGGCTCTGGATTTGGGCATTAGTGCTGGTACTGCCAGCCAGGGCTTCAGTGCCATGCAGGGTGTGTAGCGAGTCACAGAGCAATACTGGTATTTTTTGCATATATCAGTTACTCGCTATTTCTGCTATGAATGCTACTTCAGTTCTGCCTACCTTTTAGCAAAATAGCAGAATCATACCCCACACACTTCCTTGTGACAACAGAAATTGTCCCCATCTACCCCTGGAGGCAGCCAGCCACTTGCAGACACCTCGGCTACCTCTCGCCCCTTCCACCTCCACTTCCATCACTGACTCACTGTTACCATCTGTGGGCCTAGGCAGCAAAGCCTTTGCTGCCACCCACCCATTGCCTAAGCTGAAGTAAAGCTGAAGTAGGCTTGTGAACGCAATGGCACAATGTGAGATTCAGTGATTCCACCAGGTGGCCTTGTCTCTTGGCCATTGTTGCTTTTTGCTGTGCTAAGTGACAGGTGAGTGACAGGTGACTGGAGTAATTTCTATTCATGCAGACTGACATGATATAAATCTTTTCATTTAAAAAAAATTACTGTTGAAATGTATAAGAGGAAGAAAAGTGCATCAAAGTTGTGCCTGAACAAAAAAGATGTGTTATGCTCATACGGTTACATTGCTCAAATGTGCATGCAAACAAATACCTGTGGGCCAACAATGAATAATGAAAGAGCAGTAAAATGCAAGTATTAACACAAGCAACTTTTGATGTAGACCAGAGGTGGTGAATGGTGCTACATCCAGTTGGCAGCTGGTCACTAGTGGGGTTCCCCAGGGCTCAGTATTGAAGCCAGTCCTGTTTAATCATAGAATCAAGGAATCATAGAACCAGCTGGGTTGGAAAGGACCTCGGAGATCATCAAGTCCAACCCTTGATCCACTACCACCGCGGTTACTAGACCATGGTGCTAAGTGCCACATCCAGTCTCATCTTAAAAACCTCCAGGGATGGTGAATCCACCACTTCCCTGGGCAGCCCATTCCAGTGCCTGATCACCCTCTCTGTAAAGAATTTCTTCCTAATATCCAACCTAAACCTCCCCTGGCAGAGCTTAAGACCATGCCCTCTTGTCTTACTGATAGCTGCCTGGGAGAAGAGAACAACCCCCACCTGGCTACAACCTCCTTTTAGGTAGTTGCAGAGAGTGAGGAGATCTCCCCTGAGCCTCCTCTGGGCCAAACATCCCCAGCTCCCAGTTATCTTTATTGATGATCTGGACGAGGGGATTGAGTGCAACTTCAGTGAGTTCACAGATGACACTAAGTTGGGCAGGAGTGTTGATCTGCTGGAGGGTAGGAGAGCTCTGCAGAGGGATCTGGACAGGCTAGATCGATGGATGAGGCCAGCGGTATGAGATTCAATAAGGCAAAGTGCTGGGTCCTGCACTTTTGTCACAACAATCCCAGGCAGTGCTACAGGCCTGGGGCAGAGTGGCTGGAAAGGGGTCCAGCAGAAAAGTACCTGGGGGTGCTGGTCAACACCCAGCTGAACATGAGCCAACAGTGTGCCCTGGTGGACAAGAAGGCCAATGGCATCCTGGCTTCTATGAAAAATAATGTGGCCAGCACAACCAGGGCAGCACTGGTGTACTTGGCACTGGTGAGGCTGCACCTCACCAGTCAAGTGTTGTGCTGTGTTCTAGGCCTCTCACTTCAAGAAAGACATTGAGGTACTGAAACCTGTCCAGAGGAGGGAAATGAAGCTGGTGAAGAGTCTGGAGCACATGTCCTGTGAGAGATGGCTGAAGGAACTGTGGGTCTTCAGCTTGCGGAAAAGGAGGCTCAGGGGAAACCTTATCGCTCTCTACAACCACCTGAAAGGAGGTTGTAGCAAGGTGAGGGTCAGCCTCTTCTCCCAGGCAATCAGCAACAGGCAAGAGAAAGTGGCCTCAAGTTGCACCAGGGGAGGCTCAGGTTGAACATAAGACAGAATTTCTTCACTGAAAGGGTTGTCAAGCACTGGAACAGGCTGCCCAGGGAAGTGGTGGAGTCATGGTCCCTGGAAGTATTCCAGAAACAGGTGGATGTGGCACTTAGTGCTATGGTTTAGTTGACATGGCGGTGTTTGATCAAAGGTTGGATCAATGACCTTGAAGGTCTTTTCCAACCTTAATGATTCTGTGATTTTATAGAGGAAAACATTCCCCCAGTATTAGTAGCACTTGCCTCACAGATACTATCTGATGATGTCTGTATCATATTTATAATATTATGTGCTATTACTGTGAAAGGGACAGTTATATCTTAATAACACTCTAGTGTCCAGAGAGGTGTGCAGTCACACTCAGCCAGCAGAGTTCTGCAGAGAAGAAATGCACCCAACCAAGCAGAGTTCTAACATAAAAACTGGAATTACTGGATAATAGATTATTCAGTGGTCAAAGTTTAGAGTTGTATTCTGATCTAGCAGGATGACTATTAGGAGAGACTTGAGACAATCTTATGTTTTCTTGTATATATCTGAGCATGGTAGAGCAGCTAGAATCCAAAGAACTTCCCCATAAGTATACATGAATGGAGAGGTATACATATGCAGAGGTAGGAATCAAACTGGCATTGTCCTATCTCTGTATGGGCATAGCTGCTTGGTAAATGTTACAGACTTTTACACTGAGCTGAGCGACTTTAGTCCAGTTCAGACAGCTGAGTCTGTCAGTCTTATAGTACTGATATCTGCTTAGTAAACACAAAAACGTTGATTAATGCCTAGAGATTTGTGTCATCACAATTCACAGAGCATAGATCTATTGCAATCAGTATGCCTAAAGTTAAGAGTTGAGTAGATAACATTTGATTGATGGGTTGAAACTATGAAAAAAAGACAGTTTTCTTAAACATTGTTTGGAGAAAGCCACAAAAAGAATAGGGCTCATACCAAGCACAGTGGAATGTCCTCTATTTGTATTTTCACAGCTCAGAGTTGTTGTTGAATCCAACTTTATTTTCCTGTAGAAATTGAATGGGATTGTCCTGCAAGAGACTTTTGGCATTTCCAAATAACCCCTCTAAGTCTGTGACCATTCCTCCTCCTGGGACACAGCTTGTTTATTGCCTTGCCCTTGCCTCCTACCTAACATGACACATTTTCTGCTGTTTTAATACTCACAATGTTTACGCTGGCTTTCCACTTATTTCTGCTGATTTTATAAATTTTCTCCCTCCATCCTATGTATTTCAGTAGATTCTTAAACATACACCTGACATAACTGTGAATTATGTTTCAGGTTGTTATATGTATCAGTTAGAAATATATTCCCTGTTTTTTTCCTGTGAAACATTTCTTCCTTACTGAGATATCACTTTCACATTTGACGTTCATAATGATAAGGTAGCATATAGGGAACAGCTCTGCTTCCAAGAATAATCCTAAGAGTTGCTCCCTAGTGCACTGTTCTTGCAGGTTGTTAGGTTGTAGGTAGTATGTATAGTCTTGGTTTTCTGGCCACTCAGTGCTACCATTGAAGCCACTCTTGCAGTCTTTGCATACCCAAATCTATCAGGGGCTATACAGAAAGTCAGGGTGCATAAATAATTCAGGATCAGCTGCATGAAAATGAGACTTATGGTAACACAGATCTCGCATAACTGTGTTAATTATTTTCTAATGCAGACGAGGGTCCAATGTCTCACTGACTTTGGATATGAGCAGCTTGGGAAGTGTTGAACCTTTCATCACTGTGCCAACCCCACGAGAAAAAGTAGCGATGGAATACCTACAGTCAGCAGGCCGCGTCCTGACACGGCAGCAGCTTCGAGATGCAGTTGCATGTTCTCATTTACTTCAAACAGAATTCATGGTGAGTTTAACAACAAGCTTTAAATGAGAATTTTTGACTTAACTGGAACAACAGAAACTGTGGGGAAAAAATAGTCAGGCAACACTTTAATGTCAAAGTACAACTAATTTCCACAGGTCAGATTAGACAGTTTCAAGGTGGTATTTATGTTTTTTGTCAGTCATATCCATGGATAAAACAGATTCCTCTGGGCTTGAAATTCCATTCATAGATGGGATAAATGTTGTATTAAAGCTACAGTACAAATGACCAGCACTGTAACACTGTGACAGTTTCAAAGAGATCATGAAGGCTGTGGTGACAGAAAACACAGTAATAATTGGAGATTTTGTTTATTCCCATGTAAACATCATGTATGTTTGCAATTTGAGCACTAAACTTTTAGTCACTATAAATTACTTTTTGGAGCAGACAAAGACACCCACAGTCCCTGTCCAAAAGGTGCTTTTGTCTCAAGGTCCAAATATCTTTAACAAACATGCCATACAGCAGCCTAATATACTCAAGACCAAAAAAACTGAAGTGCTTTACAAGGTAAAAAGGGTAAGAATCTAAAATGAAGAAAGTAGCTAGGTAGAAACAAGTCAGAGCAGAAAAACTCAGTCAGGGAAAGCACATTACAACATCTTAGTTGGAGTTGAAGGTGGCCAGAAATGTAGGGGACAATAAAAAGAGTTTTTTCAAATACATTAATGGAGGCAGTACAGAAATATCATCAGCCTTTTACAACATGGGGATGGTCACCTCACAAACAAGGACAGAGACAAGGCAGAGGTGTTTAACACTTTCTTTGCATCTGTCTTCATTGTGAGTGCTGGAGGACCATGACTGTGAGAATGATCAACTCCCAGTCAATCCTGAAATTGTGCGGGATCTGCTGCCTCAGCTGGATCCCTACAGATCTATGGGGCCTGATGGGATTTATCCCAGAATCCTCAAAGAGCTGACTGATGTCATGGCAAAACCTCTCTCGATTTTTGAGCAGTCTTGAGAGTCCGGAGAGGTCCCAGATGGAGAACATTGTCCCGATTTCAAGCAGGGCAAGAAGGAGAACCCCAGAAACTACAGGCCTATCAGTTTCACTTCAGTGCCTGGTAAAGTTATAGAGAATAATATTATTCCGGAAGATATTGAAAGACACCTGAAAGACAATACAGTCATTGGTCACAGTCAGCACTGCTTCCTGAGAGGAAAGTCCAGCTTATTCAACCTGATTTCCTTCTATGACAAGGTAACCCACCTAGTTGATCAGGGGAAGCCAGGTGATGAAATCTTTTTGGATTTCACTAAAACTTTCGATACTGTCCCTCACTGGATCCTTCTGGACAAAATGTCCAGCACACAGCTGGATAAACACATCATGTGGTGAGTGAGCAATTGGCTCACAGGTCGAGCACAGAGGGTAGTAGTGAATGGGGTGACATGAGACTGGTGACCAGTAACTAGTGGGGTTCCACAGGGCTCCATCTTAGGCCCTGTGCTCTTCTACATCTTCATAAATGGCTTGGACCCAGGATGGAAGGGATGCAAGTTTGCAGATGACACAAAACTAGGAAGAGCTGTTGACTCCCTCAAAGGCAGGGAGGCCTTGCAGAGAAACCTCAACAAGTTAGAGGACTGGGCAATCACCAACCATATAAAGTTCAACAAAGGAAAGTGCTGGATTCTGCACCTGGGATGGGGCAGCCCTTGCTCTTTGTACAGACTGGGGAATGAGATGCTGGAAAGCAGTGCTGTGGAAAGGGCCCTGGGGGTCCTGGTGGACGGCAAGTTGAATATGAGTCAGCAGTGCCCTGCAGCCAGGAGGGCCAACTGTGTCCTGGGAGGCATCAGGCAAAGCATCGCCAGGCAGTCGAGGGAGGGGATTGTCCCCCTCTGCTGTGCACTGGTGCGACCTCACCTTGAACATTGTGGCACTACAATATAAGAAAGATATTAAACTGTTAGAGAGTGTCCAAAGGAATGCAATGAAGATGGTGAAGGGCCTTGAGGGGAAGCCATGTGAACAGCAGCTGAGGCCACTTGGTCTGTTCAGCCTGGAGGAGACTGAGGGAGGACCTCATTGCGGTCTACAGCTTCCTTGTGAGGGGAAGAGGAGGGGCAGGTACTGATCTCTTCTCTGTGGTGACCAGTGACAGAACCCAAGGGAATGGTGTGAAGTTGTGTCAGGGGAGGTTTAGGTTGGATATTAGCAAGAGGTTCTTCACCCAGAGGGCGATTGGACACTGGAACAGGCTCCTCAGGGAAGTGATCACAGCACCAAGCCTGGCAGAGTTCAAGAAGCCTTTGTATGATACTCTCAGGGACATAGTATGACTCTTGGGGAGGGTCCTGTGCAGGGGTAAGAGTTGGACTTGATCCTTGTGGGTCCCTTCCAACTGGGCCTATTTCGTGATTCTGCGATTCTGAAAAAAAGACTGGTAATGCAAACCACTCAAATGAAAGAAGCTATCAGAAAAAAGGACACATCTTTTACAAGGGAATAAGAAAAGAGCATAAACTGATGCCAGTTGAATGTGAAAGCTGAGTAAGGCAGGCCAAAACAGATTTTGAATTAAAAGCATCATAACTTCATTTTTAAACAGATCAAAAGCACAAAACTTACCAAAGGGTACAAGGATCAACTGATGACCAAAATGGCAGAAAAGTGATCTGGAGAAGTTGAAGCAGTAGGTGAGAAGTGACTGCATTATTTACATTTGTGTTGACTATAGAAGAACTTAGGGAACTTCCTATATCTGTGGCAAGAATAGGTTTAAGCAGATCACTGGGGGATCTGTTTGAGAATGAAGCATTAATGGAAGAGATTCTAGAACAAATCAATAAAATTAATGGAAGCTTAATCACTGGAGTAAGCTAGTGGTCACTAACCCTAAAGGAGTTCATATGTGCATTTACTGATGTATTAACCGGCCAAGTGTAACCAATACTTATGCTTCAGGAGATGAGGAATCAGAGGGCTAGAGGCAGCACTTTTTCAGAAGGGCTCCAAAAGAGATTCAGAGAACTGCATGCCTAGAAATACAATGTCTAAATCAGAGAAACTGGAATGAATCAAAATAAAGAAAGAAGCCAATAGATATATGAATAAATGCAATTGAGTGATGAATAATCAATACAGTGCAGCACCAGAAGGATTGCTTGCTTCTCAGTGTAAAATGAGGTCACAAGTGGAGTCCCAGAGGCATCTGTTCTGGAGCTGATACTGAGAAGGATGCTCATAAGTCATCTGGCACATGTAATAAATAGTTAGATGGTGAAGTTTGATGATGACACTGCATTACCTAGAGTAGTAAAATTAAAAATAGACTTCAAAAATTTACAGAAAGATTTTATGATGGTGATGAGGCAGAGGAAATCCAAGATTGATAAATAAAATGTTATGCATTTGGGAGAAAATAATTTTGTATATTTTGATGGGTTCTGAAATAGAAAGCTAAGAATCTTGGGAAAATAACTACAGGATAATACAGAATCTCTATGAGATTGGAAAAAATCTATAATGCATTCACAACTGCAGGCTGCTCCAATCTCCCCATCTCAAAGCACATACCGAATATGGTGAACATAACTATAGAGTAGAGCAGCTTCTGTATCAGGAGATACTAAATTGACCAGGACCCAGGACTCTTCTGCCTAGGGAAGAGACTATGAGAGGCCCTAACAGAAGTCTATAGAATCCTAATTGCAAGGAGAAGGTGAATATTCATGGTTTTTCATGCCAAAAGAGCAGTATCAGATGATCAGTGCTATATAAAGAAAAGCTTGTCCTGTTCTAGTTCCCTTAGATACCTTGCTACCAGTTGCTATCAGAGGATACCAGAGAGGAGGAACCTAACATGATCAGCTACTCGACCTAAGCCTAACTTTTTTTGCTTTATAAGTATTACTTAACAGGGCATGTAAGAGCTGGAAGACATATATAACCCCTTGAGCAGACTACAGGTCTAAAAAAGACATACAAACAATGCACTTCTTATTAAACATACTAGAGCACATGATTCCTTGGCTTTCATTTTTTTCCCAATTTTTGCATGTAAGTCAATAGATGATGAATACCGTCTTACTCTAAAAATCACTTTTTGTTGTGAATAATATCATCTTAAAAGCAGCCCTTTTATTAATCTTTAAAAAAACAGGGTTTATAATAAAAGTAATTTGCTTAAGAAAAATAAATCCCTCAATTCTTTTACCAAAAAGTGGTCAGACAGTGTACACAGAAAAAATTACAAGCATCCAAAATACTTTTATCACCAGTTATGCCATAGGTTCTCTGCCATTCTGCTGCTTAGGCAGGAAAGTCAGAAGAAATAACTTCGTCATGCTTAAACCCCCCCATGTTAGGAGACAGTTTGTACAGACAACTTGGCACCTTATAGAATCCTGTTTACCCGAATCCTCTCACACAGCATTTGTGCACAGCTTTGGGTAGACAGAGAGTCACATTTTATTTGTCTCTCAGTGGGGCACAACATGACTTTGGCTGTTCAGTGTTTCCACAGAATTTTATTGAAAAGATCATGACTTGCCTATTCCATTTTTAATCCATTTTTTGCAACATATTTCAAGATGAAGCTGTTGAACTGTATCTGTTTACTATTTTCCTTGCTACAGATAATAGCTTTAGTAGGAACTTGAGGCATGCAAAGAACGCCATATATAAGCCTCACCCATTCTGCTCACTCAGCTTGTTTTAACTAGCTAAAGAAATACAGTAAGACAGTCTTTTGGACATTAAAATTATTAGCTCCCATGGAAAACTTCCAAGTGTGAAAAAAGCTGAAATATGTTCAAAGTATCTCTGGAAAACTAAACATGAGCAGTTTCAAGTTATTTTGATTTCTTTAAATAAAACCTAATTTTTTATTAACAATTAAGGGGACATTACTTATTTTTATTGTAAAAAAATTTAAATTACTTGCAAAATATTTTTCCATAATATTTATTAAGCTATATTCTTGTTTGGTTTTTTTTTTTAATAATGCTGACAAAAAATTGGGGTATTTTTAGCTGGGAGAATATACCTGATTTGCAAAGAGTAAGAAATATAAATTGCCCAGCATATACTTATGTAGTAGCCTGAGCTGCTACTATTCAAAAGACAGAATATCTGAAGTTGGTGACAAAAGATAAAATTTATTATTCCCAAAATACTGGAATGTCAGGAAATACAGTCCTGAATGGAAAAGTGCCAGACTGTTAAATTTATAAAAATTAGTCCTCATAAAAATAGAGGTATCAGTGTAATGACTATCTGCCTCAATTTTCCTAAATTTTGCCACATTTTCTTTCAGAGGCCCAAATAATATCTCTTCAAGTGTATGAACAGTTGTAGCATTGAAAGGCTAATGTGAGCCAGGATAGTTGTTATTAGAAGAGTATTACTCAGAGAGGGAAACTAACCCATGAACAGTATGCACACGCATTTATAATTGCATGTGAGTGAGTTCATCAATGTGTGCAGCTTATACATTATTTGCAATTATTTAATTAAATATATGCATTTAGTAAAACAATTCTATATATATAGCCTATACAGCTACAGACTTTGTATGCTGATTTTCACATGTTCATGTTATTTGCAGTCTGCTGGGCTTATTTGCTCCCCTGTTAATAAATAAAAATCCTGATTTATTTTATTTTCTAGAATAATCTCTTGTTTCTCACAGCCAGTTTCTGAATAAGTGACTTGTCTGTGGCTGTGATCCATGAGGTATTGTCAGGTTTCTGTCTGTGCCCTTGGCCTCACAAGTGCTTACAACTGGGAGGAGCCCACTGATTAGAAATTGTTTACAAGACGTAAGTGATGAATATTATTAATGGACCTTGTTGGCCCAGAGAAATATGTTTCTGTTTTCAACTTGGTGGCATCTGTCCGTAACTGGACAAACAATGAACTATTGAAAAATTTCAGCAGGCGTAGCAAGGGAGACAACCGGGCAGCTGGGAGAGCCTCACTGACCACCATCGCTGGCTGGGCAGGCAGAGGACTCTCTCTTCCTCACACATCTTTTTCCAGTCTCTGTAGATGACAGACATAGATCACATTAAACACAGGCTTAGCATCTTGCTCTCTCTTGGTATATGGTTCAGCAGGGAAACCTTTCAGAAGCCATTCACTGGTGGTCTTTATACTAACCCAGAACTGAGGCAGGGAAGTTCTAGGTCAGCCACTTGGAACAGTTTGGACCCCAAGGGCCAAGGCTGAGAGTCTCATGGAGATCACTGTTGGGAAGTGGTAAAAGTCAGAGATAGATATGAGGGTGTGGGAGCTCATTTTGTAGTTCTGCAGAGGAGAAAGTGGCATCAGAAGCAGGACAGAGGTGACACGGTGAATCCGAAAAATGAAGAACTGCTCAGAGACTTTTGTATCTTTAAGCAGCAAGGTATTTGTTTATTCAACATTGGGAGCAGCAAGCACCGGACAAACTTGCTCGACTTGGAAGTGCAAAACCAAGCAATTTTATACACTTTAGATACATAGTTACATCATTTAACATACATATTAATAAGTAGGCTAGTCTCTGGGCGGAGTCTTTCTAGACATGCCAGTCTTCTGCTCTGGGGGTCTTCTCCTCAAGCCTTCATCCCTCTGGTGGTCGCCATGGACGTCTTCCTCAATTTGACCAATTAGGTGACCTGAATTCTTCAAGCTTGCAAAATCCTGGCTCTGGGCCTTCTAGATCTTGTTCAAATGTCTAGTTTACCTAATTTATTACCGTGTGTGTACTACTCCTGTTCTTTCTATACTAAGGCCTTTGGTCCAGTGAGCAGAACAGAATATGATATTAACCAGTGCTCCTAAAATGTTCTTCTAGCAAAACAGGTATTGGGGTTTCTTAGCAGGCCAAGATATCTCAGTTAACTCTTTTAGGCCTGGCTCCTGTTTCAATGGTTTGACTTAAGGTAATAGGGATGAAATTTATGCAGGCATGAAGTCTTACAAGTGAGAATATCCCATACATAGCAAAAGCATCATATAGATGGCAGTACAGGGAGCTGAAAAAGGACTGGGTGAATTACCTGCTAGGAAGGAGTATCTTAGCAGCACCACTTTGGCTGGCCTGACACAGCAAGTCTTTCTTCTGAGGAGTCAGTTGAAAAGCAAAGAGGAGATTGAGGAAGAAGAGGGAGAATAAAGATCCACAAAGCACATCCATATAAGGCAGAGAAGGTAGAAAAATAAGAATCAATACAGACTCACACAGTATCATGTTGGGAAGCCAAGTTGGGAAGCAGAAACAAATCACAGCATTTCATTATAAACATTCTAAAATTTTAACTTTACCATCTCTTTAAGCAGAAAAGCGAGAGGAGAGCTTTCCCTGTTTGGTGAACCTGTGTAAAGGTCTGCTGTTGGTGCATCCTTGGTTAGAGGCCTCATCCCAGTTCCTCTAAAAAAAACCCCTGCAGAAGTCAGTCATGCTAAGCAGGACCAGAGTTCGTGTCTGAAGGACAGTGGCCATGCATCTCATCTGTGCCAAAGTCCTGGGCAGGCCTACACCTGTAGAATTAGAAACCACATGATTTTGAAGGAAAATATTTGAGTAAATTTTCCAGTGATTGAAGCCAAAAGATCCTCCTCATGTTCCTATGTGGCAATAATTGCCTAGAGGCAATTATTTAATATGCTGTTGTCTCTTAGGATAAATGTCCCAGGCTAGCATGAAATTTCCAAATCTCTAGTAATTGCTGTTCTTTTAAGTAGAAGTATTAATTTACTGAAGATCAAATTCCAGCTTACCCTAAGATAGTTTAAATAATGGTGGCCAAAAAAAAACCTCAGTAAAAAGACGAAGATTTGAGTCAACTGAAGAATTTTTAATGTGATTTCGCCAGACTGTTTTGGTTGGTAAAACATCCCCCACAATCAGGAAAAAAAACCCCTATATATTTCATCTTACCATTTTAAAAGGGTTGTTTTTATTCAACTGTAAAAACACTGGTTTGGGACCTCAAAATCAAAATTATTCTTACCCTCCCTTAAAAGAAGTTAAACATTGTGTTCATGTAAAATTGGGGGATTTCTTCTTTTCATGCTGACAAACAACTTGAAAAACATTGATTTTAAGTTCATTGGGAGTTTATCATTTGTATATTTTTGGCACTTCAAGGAAACTGTCACATTAGTTACTTGCATATCTGCATATTTAAAGAAGACAGTGCAAATCAGTCACTAAATTATTTTCAAAGTTCCTCCCCCAATTATGTAAAAAATTCTCTTTTCTGACACAGTACTGCACTTTTGAACTCCACTTTTCTAGAACTATTGTGCATTTTAACCTCGCTCCTAATCCCGTAAAAACTTTTTTTTAATAATTCATCAGAAGTGTTCCTTGGAAGTCACCCCTTCAATATGCAACTCCTTGTGTTTATTAAAGGAAGGGTGTTGACAGGCTTGAGGTGGGAACCACTTTTTTTCTTAATGACTTTGATGTCAAAAGACAGTTGTGTAACAGCAGATGGCCTTCTGGTGATAATTTCCTGCATGGCTCGTTTGGAAACATCAATCTGATTTAATTTATTTTTTATAGGAAATACCAATGAATTTTGTGGATCCCAAAGAAATTGACATCCCGAGTCATGGAACTAAAAATCGCTATAAAACAATTTTGCCAAGTAAGTGAGTTAGCCCATGGTTTCCTATATGACGTTTAGTCCTGCTTTGGGAACGTATTGCTGTGAAAATCCAGCTGTCTTTATATTTGCTTGTTGTGTACCCATTCATACTTGTATTTATAATCTACGTAGAAAGAAAACAGAAGCCCAGTGCTGTAGGACAGGCAAATGCAGAACTCTCATTGGATGCCTTAGTAGGTACACATGTTGGCAGCATCCCAGCCATGTTCTGAAGTGCTTGATGATTTTCTCTGAAAGGCAACTCAGGCAGATGAGTAGAGAGAGATGTACCATACCTCGCAGTAGCTCATCCATCACAGCACAAATTGTCTTGAAGTCGCTGAATTCCCTCTGGTTGGAGGAAGCTACTTGGGACTAAAAAAACTCAGACTACAAAAAGCAAGTGCTACTTATCCTTTGTTCTAGTGGGTTTCCATCTTTTCAAATCCTCTGGTGGTTGGAGTTTTCTTCTCTGTGTGCTAATTGTCTTTGGGGAAATCTGTTTGCAGGAGTAAGAAAGCCACCCTCACACAGTGCTGTCTCTTTGTTGCTGTAAACTTGTTACTGCCTTCTATACTGCTTCTTTATTTTCATTGGCCCAAATTCATATAACAGTTGCTTTGTTATAATTAGAGGTGACTGAAAGCTTTTCAGTGGAAGTTTTCCTTCAAAATACATCTCTCTGAAATGCAGCTATTTTCATAGCATTTGTTGGCAGATAATAAGATATTCCATTTCTCTTTTATTAAGCATTTTGGTTTTGTGTTCTGTTTCAAAATAGGCTGCAGAAGTTTTAACATTGCACTAAATATAGACATGAATAGTTGAGTTTTTATAAATTTTGACATCACCAAAGTGAAAAAGTTCAGCGATTCAAATTTTGCAGAACACTCCCACAGAAAAATGTAAACACATCTCTTTGCTTATGTTTGGAATGAAGAATACTTTTAAAATGACAGCATATCCTATCAACTAGAAATTTGTTTTCTAATCGTCTCTAGATTGTCCTTGTGGGCCTATGTTACATGTTAGTAATTCAAATTCAAATGATGAAGTTTCTCTCACCAAGCCTGAACACATTGTAATTTGTTCACATCATACAATGGCCTTGCAGTTAAATTAATGAAAACTGGTGACCTTCAGCCTCTAGAGTTGTCTCAGAAATGTGATATGTAGCTGGGAAAGAAACTTGTATAGAGTCCTTGCTTCTTTTCAGCCTCCAATAAAATTTCCATTGTGTTAAAGGATAGTTCATCTGTTTAACCAACAGCTGTGTGCCTTTGAGTGCAGTCAAGAAATGTTAAAGGGAATCAAAAAAAGAAAGTAACTTAATGCAAGTTATATACCTAACAGTCAGAAAATTCAGCATCCCTTAGAGTCTGGCCCAGTGTCAACAGGATGTACATGGAGGGTGAAATCCTGACCCCTTTGACGACAGCAGGACTTTTGCCATCAGCTGCAGTGGAGACAAGATATCACCAGGCCTCCCTCCACCTGACTGGCAGATTTTTGAAAGGAGTTCTCTCTTCCCTTAGCATCTCACCTCCCAGCTGTCCCAGCCACCATCAGGTTCACCTTCAGCAACACCTGGCAAATGCGATGAGTCCTATTTCACTGCAGTATGTATTTTGAACTGGAACACAACAGCTGGGCTGTGGTTAATGCTGATGAGCTTTGAGAACCAGCGTGCCTGTGTATCTCCACCTCCAGTTAACTGAGATGTGCTACCAGCTCCATGGCACATTTTGAATCCAAGCATGCTGCTGGTGTGCACCACAGCTACTCACTGACAGGCCCTTTGTAACTGTCTTTGACAGAAGTCAAAAGGTCTGTTGTGCGTTAGCACCAGACTTTTTCAAAGAAGATATTTTGAGAATTGAGGCACATGCTCATAATAAATACTCGCACGTCCCACACCCAGTCTGAGAGGGTTTGGAAATTATTTGAGTGATTAAATAGAACAGCTTTTCTGGTTTCCTGCTCAGATGATATCAACCTGCTGCTTCATACACCCGCATCAGCTTTTCCATTCCCAGCACTGGGTGCGTCTCTTGAATCGGGGCACCTGTGATGACAAGTGACATTTGAGCTGATGGATTATCTCCTAAAAATGCCCAGTCCTGCCAGCTCCACCCTCTATGCTTTGGAGGATGTTCTCGTTTTCCAAGAGATAATTCTGTGACAGGGTGCAGATACTACCCAGCCAGACACGCTCATGTGAAATAAAACTAATGCCTATTGAAAAGTGTTCTGTATAGAAAACTATAAACTGCAGGAAATGTTACATTGCTGTTAAAGATGTTTCAGTTGCAGTATAAGATAGCCAACACTCTTATGCAAACACTGGGATGCCGCTTTAAGTTTTCTAAATGTTATTTGCATTATAATAATATTCTAATTTAACTAATGACGGGCCAGTGTGGGATCAGAGGCAAGTGGCTAAGCAGTTCCTTAAAATTCACTGTTTCTCCAACCTTCCTCCTGACTGTGACCCCCCCCCATTGCTCCTGTTAAACTGTGCTCCATACCTTCTGCTGCATTCCCTCTGCACAAGTCTGTAGTGTGTCTCTCTCCCTCTGACCAGGTTCCCAAACCTGCACACAGATTTCCCAGTCTCTCACCTGTGGCAGAATACCAGCCCTGCTGCTCCTTCCTCATCCTCTTAGTCAACATCTTCACCTTTGCCTGCTTGTCTCCTGCAGCCCCCACTACATATTCCTGAAGCAGGACGTCAGCTTCAAAGACCTCTATGTTTTCTACTTCCTGTCTCACTTTTCTACATCAAACCAGAAGCAGAATTCCTGTGGTACTTTAGACTATATGTGGACTTCTGCTTACAAAGGAGCCAGTGCCTTAACACTATTCTGTGGGTATCTATGTGTGTGTAATACATCCAAGGTACCTGGTTACCCTTCCCTATCCCTTTCTTAAGAATAATCTCATGTCAAAAGTCTTCATGAAAATGCCTTGGACAGAACAGCAGATTCACAGTAACATGAAGATAGAAAGGACTTAGGGGGTCAGACCACAAAGTCTACAAGCTCTTGCTTGAAGTACTTGTGCTAAAACTGTCTCTGGTACTCCAGCTGAAGGCAAGGGGAAAGTTAAATTTAAATCATATGAACAAAGTAATTTATTATGAAAACATATAGAGAGATGCTAGAAAACTGTTCTTCTGATGCTGAGAATTTTCAAAATCCCTTACACTCCCCAGTCCTGACTACAAACAGTCATATTTGCTCCAGTTTTGCTCCATAAAGAAGGCAATAGGGCCAACAGTAGACTTTCAGAGACTAAAGAAAAAAAATCATATATACAAATCAGAAGAGAAAAATAGTTGAATCTTAGTAGAATTCAGCAAGGGTTCATCAATGCACTTTTACATATCCATGTGAGTCAACAAAATGTGTCCTAGTTGGGGTCACCAGTAGCATAGCATGTATAATATTTGTAAATAGCTAGTATTATAATAATTCATCTATATTAGACTACATAGTAAAAAATATAAATGGATATTAGGCAGACCATATTTTTAGTAGATAAAAAGATTCCCTTTGCATGGATGAAACTTTATTTTGTAATGCTGAAGCATGTTTTAAATGCAGAAGCACTCACCATGATAAATCCGTTAAGTTTTCAGTTGAGAAATCCTGAATTATATTAGAATTACCAGGAAATAATTCAGACTGGATTAAAAAATGGTGCATAGTTTACAGGTGTTTTATACATGAGTTGTTTTGAAGCAGTTGCATTATTTGCAAGTCTAATAGCCTGTTCCCTACCTGGCAGAGATTTGGAATGCAGTCTAGTATGATTCTTCAATGTTCTGTGTTACAATATTTGCCAAGTACCCATGATTTATTTATACACTACAAGCAAAACTAGGCAAAATAGAGAAGAATGAATTTCAGAATGGTTTAGTATCTGAAAAATTTATGGCCTTTTGGGGTGCAAGTGTGAGAGCAGTCTGCCTCAAAATTTTTGTCTTCCTTTCCTGCTAAAAAATCCAGAAACATCTTAAGGAGAGCCTTTCTTACGGTATTTCTGTCTTGGTGTTGTTTAGGCAACTAGGATAGGACTAGGAGTAACAAAGGACTTACCTTGGAAATGCTACGAATGCAAACATACCCATGCCCTAAAGAATTCAGTTCATAGTAGTTGAAATGGAAGAAGGAAAAATGACCACAGCACATTATACCCACCATGCAATGAACACAGCCTTTGCAATGGGACAAAACCCCATCCCTTCATGACAAAGTGACATCATGGAGTGGATGATCCTCCAGTATCTGTGGCATTGCAGGAGGTTGTCCAGCCCTGATTGTTCCCTGCACTGGGCAGACTCATGGGGGCAAGCTACAGACCCTTTAAGACCATCCTCTTGCTCCAATGTGGTAAGTTCAGGACAATATTGATTTGTTAAAGATGGAGTTAGAAAAAGCTTCTTCTACTCTTATGGGAAAACTACTCCAAACTTCCTAGATACATGGAAGAATACAGGAGTAATTTTACCTCTGTTAAAATTGTAGAAGATGTATTTTATTAGTAATATTAAGTGCTTAACACCTCTGCTGCATTTCAAGATGCTTTAAAAACATTGATGAATTCAGCCTTGCAGCCACCATCTGTCTTTCTCCTGTAGCTTCAGACTCTCAGACTTTGCCATCCTTGGGGAAAAGATTATTACCTCCAAGGTATTTGTCATTCAGGAGGAAGCTAATGACTTTCATTTATGTCTGATGATTGCTTAGTGGCTCTGGATCTTTAGCACTGCTCAGGTTTTCCTCATCTCAGAGCTCAGTTTACAGCACTTGCCTATTTCTTAACTGATCGTGACTGTTAATTTATAAAAGATTCCTGTTCGGAAGTTTCCTTGATTGGAGTTGGAAGGAGGTCTCAGAAACTGTGAAACTGATTTAGCTGCTCCCTAGTAACAGAGGGATTTATCTCAAGGCATGGTAATTAAACTGGATGTTGAGGCTGCTTGGAAGAGGTTTTTTAAGGTAGAGGTCAAGTGACACCAGAATCAGAGGCATTGTGTGAGCTAGAGGAAGCGGGTGTTTTTTCAAGGCCACGTAGCCTGAGGCATTTGTGGAAATGGCTAATAACCACTCTGCTGAAAAGGAATGAGAAGTTTCCTGTCCTCATATTGTTAAGAGAAAAAAAAGCTCTAAGTGAAAAAAGTTGTAAAAGCTAGTATGAAGAGATTTTAACACAAGCTAATTAGGGTTCACATAGTGCTACTAACTGCAGAAGACAAGACTTCCACGTACAGACGTTGAATTAGAAGTCATGCAGTCATTTGCATATTTTAAGAAACATGCTTTCAAAACATCAGCCTGGGTTCTACAAAGGCTCCATTCCTGTCCAAGATGCTCCTGTGACCTCCAGTGGGAAATTTATGTTTGGGATCATCCCTCCTCTTCCTTTGATTTGCAAAGGTTTTATGTAGTTCTTAAGAACAGGATGAAAAGTCACAAAATAAACCCAAAAACAACTCTGAAAATACCAATTTTTGCTACAGCATATGTACATCAATTATATATTTCTTATGTAAACAGCAGGACCACACAATAAATAGTGCTTTCTTACCACTTTCCAGCTCAGCGCCCGCGTATGTATCTTTAAACACATAGCCTAGATTGCACTTAGTGAAGCAGCTATCCAGAGACTATTTCCACACCAACAGGTGTCTGTATACTGTCAAAACCCCACTGATTCTAGTTAATTATTTAAGCAAATTGCCAGAAGAAAAGGTATTTTTTCAGCACAGACATATCTCCATATCATTTTGTTAATAGTAGAATATTTTTTCAGAAAAGGTGTGAAGAAAGTGAAATTGTGTCTCTAGACACCCACAACATAGGCTCACCTTCTCACTCCCCTTCTGCTTACCCCTTTCTTTTTTATTGTGCACTTGAGAATTTACTGGCTTTAATTCCAAAATGGTATTACATGGGGGATCACATCATCAAAATGAGTAAGCAAAACCTTCCTTTGTAGGAGAGATTTAGTAACCTCCAGCTCTCTACTCAACAGAACTGGCCCCTACTCCATTCTAGATCATCCAAGACTAAAGGAAAGAATAGTGTGAAGAAAAATGTTCCTGTATTTTGGCATTGTGTCTCCAGTCCAGTGCACATGAATGATCACAAATTGTGTCACATCCTCGAGGACACAAGACTGAAGGGAATTATGTGGATTACCTAGTCCAGGCCCTTACAGTGAACTTGAATTGGTATAAAAAACACATATCTGATTTCATCCCAGGCAGAAGGAACTTTTCTTAAGTCCAACTGCCCAATGTAGTCATTGAACACTACAGCTTCAGACAAAGATAATTGAATTGGTGTAATTGGTGTAATTGAACAATGACATGACAAAGGTTTCAGAGTCACAGTCTAGGCAGGTCAGCTTGATGCTAGCATGGGCAGACTAGACCTTGCTGAGCATTGCCTGGACCAATGTGCAAAGCTTGCTGAGATGGTTCTCCACAGTGCAGCATTGTGCAGTTTCGGGGTAGCTTAGCTACAGGTGATGATCCTTTGCAGAGGGAAGAGTTTGGTGCATCATGCTTTACTGCTTGGCAACCCCAAGTAATAGTAGATTCTTTTCTTCAGCAAGACTTTGATTCTCTGTAGAAGCCTTCTAACTATGAGTTTTCTTTTCACTTTCTATCTTCCTTGTGCTCTTAGATCCTCTAAGCAGAGTGTATTTGAAACCAAAAAATCCATCTGACTCCTTGAGTACCTACATAAATGCTAACTACATTAGGGTAAGTAAATGTACACTCTTCATGACCTTTTGAGACAATATTTTATTTGACGTGTGAGTAGCTGACTTTTCCAGGTGCCACTCACTTTATTCCTACCCATCATCATTCATAATTTCAGGTCTGTCTACATAAGTGTGCTAGAAATAGTTTCATGAGCCATTTGTAACAAAGATCACATAACCATGAATGTACTAAAATGGTTGCAATAAAAGAAAATTATCAAATAGTTTATAAAAAACATTAAGAAATACATGCATTACTATTTGTTTACTTTGCTATTTACTGTTTAATATTGTCTTACTGCCTTATAATAAAGAAAAGAGGGTTACCTTTTAACAGTAACAGATACCAATATTTTCAATATATCAATTGATATATTGAACTGAAATCAACAGTTAAGTAATTAAATAAATACTGTAATAAGTTTGTGAAAAGGAGCATAAACAGATATGTTAAATATACATATGTGCCCACAACACACACAGTTGTTCACATTTTACTCCCTGTATTGGTCACATGACACAAAGCCTTCCCCAGCAGGAACCCTGTTGGAAAGCATTATTTCTAAGTGTCAGCTATGTTATAGTCCTTGATCTCACACACACACAGAGCTTTCTTGAATTCATGACACCATGTATGCTAAATAGACTACTAAGAAACTACTTCAGTCATGTTTTAGGAGTGTAGTCCTCTTACCTGCAAAATTAAATGTTGTGATTAGAGTTATTATCCAGATCCTCAGCTGGAATAAATGTAATACTGCAGCAGAAATTTGGCCCCAGAGCTCTACAACGGTGTTGCTTATTTAAATAACAGTACATTAATATATACATACATCCTCCATACATCCCCCATACCCCTTACCCTGCCTCACTTTGCGTCCTGGACTTTCAGCATTCTGTAAGAAGGCATCATCATGTAACTAAGCAGAGCAGTTCTCTTTGGAGAGCAGCTCTTCCATGAGCTGGTCACATTTTGAGTCCTCTGAGGTCTCCCTTTTCCCCATATCACCACTCTTCAGGCCCACATATGGTGATTTCTCCTGCTGCTAACACCAGTTGAACTGCCAGCAACTGTAGAAAAAATACAACCCAGCAATGAAATGAAATTTCCCACCCATGTATGAAAAATCATTAGGCTTGCTGGATCCTGACAGACCTGTCTTGGACAAAGTATGTTCGGGCAGGTTGGTGAGTAGAAGGACAGCTGAGGATCTATCCCATTGGTTCATGCAATGAGTAACAGCTGTCAGGGAGAAAGGCACCCAAAAGGAAGAACCAAGGCTAGAGGCTCCCACACCATCTCCAGCTGTTCTCCATTCACTCGTTCCCTTCAGACATTGCCAGGCTCTCCAGCATTACTGTTGGGATCCCTGTTATTGCACAAACTCATAACTTCTCCTTTTCACCCTAAAAATAAGAATTCATTGTCTTGTTTTTCCCATTTCTTCTTGGCTTTCCCTCTCCTCTGCTTTCCCACTATTTGCCTAACCTTTCTCTGACCTCCTACACAGTTGTGTGTGTCTTGGGACTCCCTATACTGATATGTTGTCCCTCCTATAAAGTCTCATATAAAGGCACTTCTCCCTTAGCAAAGATGCATAGCAGAGCCTGTAACTCCACAAACATTCATGTATTTTAAATCTTTTTTTTCTGTCGTGAATCTTTGTAGAAACCAGTTTTATAGTTCTCATTTTCTTTCCTGTATCTTGTTGACTATAAGCTATCTTGTAAACACTGCTGCAATATAAATCATAGGTTAAAGGGATGGATGATGGAAAGCCCCAACAACTTGGAGAATGGAGTAAGCCAAAAGAAACCAAGTAAGCAGGTAAATTTTAGAGGATTAATGTGTTATCGAGACCATTTAAATTCATCAAATTAGTAGTTTCCAGAGGAAAAACTCTTCTACTGAAAAATTTCTGATCTGCTCTACTGTTAGTCATAACTGCTTTCAGTTCAAATAACTTTTTTATTTCAGATTAATTTTTCTGCACTTTTAGAACATTCATCTGCAATATTGATTGACCACATGAATTTAAAGTAAATGCTTTTTTGTTTGTTTCTAAACCAGGGATATGGAGGTAAAGAGAAAGCTTTCATTGCAACTCAGGGACCCATGATTAATACCGTGAATGATTTTTGGCAGATGGTTTGGCAAGAAGACAGTCCTGTCATTGTTATGATCACAAAGCTGAAAGAAAAAAATGAGGTATGACAACTATCCAAACTGAGAAATTATTCCTACGGCTGCATACTGTATAAAGGACCTTAGCAGATATGGAAGGAAGCTAGCAGATAACCAGCTCTTAAAGGATCTGTTTATAGTCTATGCTGGGGTAACCAAATACACCAAGTGCAATCATGTAGACACCATAAGAGATGTATTAAAAAAGCACAAAAAGGAATTCCATTTTCTATATCTGTGCTGTTGGGTTTGTAAATTTATAAGAAACACCTCATTTATCTGTTGGTCACTTCTGTACTTCTTTTTACTTTCTTGTATATAAAGACTAGATGGTTAATATTATGATTAGAGTTTTCCTGATGTGGTGGAAGTTTGCACTTTACTATAATGTCAAGTTTTTAATCCATTCCAAATGTTACAAATCTTCTGGACCATCCCAGAAATACAGTTTGGGCTCCCAGATGACAACACTGTGGAGGAGCTTAGGCAGAATGGAAATACATGGCTCTTTACTTTAGTACCAATTAGAGGTGACAATTGCATTTTTGTGGCTAATGGCCAACTAACTGCCTGGTATACATTCTGTGGCTTTTGCATCCATTCTGAACTACATCTTCTATAGCCTTAATTAATATTCAGGTAAATTTTTGTCAGGCTTTCCTTGTTTGTGACAGAGTCCATATTTCTGACTACCAAGCATTAGGAACAAAAATCACTCTCCCATGCAGAGGGCCAACACAAAACTCTGTTTTGGAAGACTGAATGTTAAAGGAGTGGTTTACAGGGCTTGAGGACAAGAGTAAGATAGAAATAAAGGAGTTGGACTTTTTTCTTGAGTCCAAAATGCTAGACTTGGTAACAATTCCCAGCTCTAGGTAGGTGCCTCAATCAAGTCTCAGCACTTTGCCAGGTAAGCACCAGGGCTGTGTTGACCCTGCTACACTCACACCCCTGCTCTTCAAACTCATGTGCATGTTTATTCAAGCAAAGTTTCCAGTTTCCAGTCTGAGTGATCAAGGGACCCAGAGTATAAGTGTGTTCCCAGAGCTCAAACTCACTGCCCCATTTAAATGTGGACTCAGTAGACATACTCTTCAACGCTGTTTGTCACTGTGAGTTTGGACTTCTAACACAAGCTTAAAATCCAGAGGATTTTAAGAACCTGTATGTAAAAAGTAGGTTGGTCCTGTAAAATGTCCCAGGATTTATTTCCAAACCAGGTACCATTTTGCACTAGACTGTTCAAACAACTGTCCAGAAGTCTACATTTAAGATTAAACATGAAAGCATAGCAAACTTAGCCCAGCCTATCCAACCAAAAGAGTAAGTATTTCAGTGAGGAAATGCTGACTGTTTAAACACTCACATCTGACACTGTGTAAGAAGAATGACTTGAAAGAAGTGCCCAGTGGTTTTCATCATGTCAGGAAGCCCTGTGTTTACCTGAGTTACGCAGGCTCTAGGCACTGGTGTTTATCGGCATTGTTGTGCCTGGCAATGGTAATTTCCTCCTAATAGAAAGGGTGAGGAATCTCAAGGCGTTCCCAGGCTATATAGAGAGGCTGTGTTTGTGCAAGCTGTCCTGCCTTGTCTAGAAACCTGAGGACTCTCCCACTGTTAGCAGGTTCCTCCTGAAATTTTTCTTGCTATTGAAAAGAGAACAGCTTAGTTATTGGGCATGCTCAGCATATTGTCTTCACTGTTAAAATATTGTTCTCTGTAGAGAAGGTAAGAACAGATGTTATTTAGCATGATAGCACTTGATATTTTTTTCTTCTCCATGGTCTGCTTTATTTCCATTATTTTCAGGAAGGTAAATCTGCAGTATACACACATACAAATACCTTCATATCTGAAAGCATATTCATCCACATCCACCCCTGAACAAATAAACCTCTATACCTGACTCTCGTGTATAAACCATATTCCTCAGTTGGTAGAACACCAGTCAGCCTCCATTTGAGCTCTAATGTACTGTAATGTATGAATTAATGTATAATGAAGAAGCTCTCAAATGAGAGACACATGAAAAACCTTAATCTCAACAATAAATTTATTTATTTTACATAAGTAAAATTTTTAGACATTAGTGTCCTAGTTCAATATATCGATGTAACGAATTTGTGTGAAATGATGATGAATAAAGGTTTCTGTAGATTTACTTCCATATATCGGATGAAAAAATGGTTAAGATTTGCTGTGGTAACAGTTTTTGCAAGATGGATGAAGATATAATATGAATGTAGAGTGCTGAGCAAAATATTAATTTCAGCTGTACAAAGAAAAAATGCAGCATTAAATGATTGGATTTTCTTTCTTTTTCATTCTGAAGTCTGATTAAAAAAAAGAGGATTGATTTGTAAGGAAGGATAATGCTGAAAGAACTATGGGCACTCTGATATTTTAATCAGAATTTGTAAAACCTATCCTCAAAACTACACAATGTCTGAACAAAATGAAGATCTGCCTGTGTGAGAGTCCATAGCAAAGGAGCTTCTGCCTGAATAACTAGTGAGAAACTTGGAAACCTAGGCTGTAATTTTAGGGTTAATACTGGGAAAAACACATCTCATCTAGCAATCTAGGTATCCCCCTTGCTCACTGAAGAGCACTAGTCACCTCCAGAGTGTGATCCATCCCACTTTTAAGAGGATGAGGTAAATCACTAACTGAAGGCGACCATCTCTAATTCCGTAGTAATATTTTAAGACACAATCTTACAAAGCTTTATTTACAAGGCAAATGTAATCTTCATATATTACTGAGTTTATTCAAGACAACTCAGCTGTTTTTTGTAGTTATGCTATGTACTCCATAAATAATATGCATTTAGTCTGCCTTCAAAACTTACCAGCAACTTTACCTGTTAACCAGGAAACCTATTTGGGGAAGCATAAATAAAGAATACAAGCAGAAGGGACTAATACTGACAGATGCATGTTTATTCAACTCAGACAATGTAATTTTTTTTTAGCAGTCAGTAATTATCTGGTACGATCTTGTTAACTCACTGTTTAAAGCTCATATATTTCATGTAACACTTTGTCCCTCAGTTTGTCTATAGGCATACATAGCTGAGTAGATTTGGGAATTTGGAAATCCTACCTTCTACCTTTTACACATAAGCCTCTTTGAAAATTACTTATTAGTTAAGTTGAGTATTGGTACCGTAGCTATATCTTAAGTTTTAGAAGAACTTAAAAAGGATTTGGTCCTAACTTTAAAGATTTTAGTATATGAAGGCAAATCCTTCAATCCCTCTTGAAGTATACCTCTCCTGCTTGAGTTAGTATGACAGTAAATAGACGGCAGGAGTAAAAAAGGATTCCAGAATTGAAGCTTTGTTGTTATTATTTGTTACTGTTGTGTATTGTCCTGCTTATTGGGACATCTAATGTGTAAACTTGTAGGCATAGCTATATGGAAAAATGCACAAGAAGCAGAGTTGAAGTAAAGCAACTGCACGTTTAAGAATTGTTAAACTAATTTTGTTCAGGGTCCACATCCAGGGAATGTAAAGCAGGTAAATAAAGCAGGTAAATGTCGTGTCACATGAGAGAGCCTTCCTCCATCCAACAGAATTAGGGACCAGGATGCAATAGGAGCACTTCTGGCAGGTTAAAAACAGATTGTGGCAAATTGCAAGTGCCAGGCCCAAATCAAGGCAGGGCCAGATCCCACTCAGTTATGGAGGTCCACTTCAGGACTGGTCTCATGAAGCTTGGCACCCAGCAAGCATGGGATAGAGCATATCAGGAAACAGGACAGGGAATGCAGGGAGCCTAAACCTGCAGACCTGTTACAGAGGGAAGGACGAAGGCTGAAATCAATTAAAAGTCATGTGAGATACTGTTTCTTGTATAAACTTTATGGTTGTCAGGGAATTTTGGTTTATTTAAAAAAAAAGTCAGGCACTAGATCGGAAATAAGTAATCATTTATTACCACGAAGTTAACAACTTTAAAAGATGGCAGGAAGATGAAAACTTCCACATGAAAGTAAGAAGATTCCCAAGGGTGCCTTACTAGTTGGTTAGAATTTTTCCTTTTTTTTTTAAACTAAAGTATCTTTCAAAAAATCCTACTCATAGCTATTATTTGTTTGCTGACTGCAGAGGGGATTGTACACTCAACCCCAACTCACAAAATATGTGACCTATTTACCTAGTTAGAAAGTGCTGTATAAATCAATATGCTAAAAGGGAAACTGCAGTCTGAAAGTAGAGCAAGGAACAGAATCAGGACCAGCAGAAAGAGCAAAGAAAGACTGTGAGTATAAGAACAGGTGAATTCTTCCTTTTTTCTGATATATACAATATGCAATGAGTTTTTACTGATTGTGGACATGAGGCTGAACACCAGACTTCTCATGCATTGTGTCTAACTTTTGAACAGGTTTAAATATACCTACTGGAGACCTTTACAGTTTTCTTTTATGTTCAAGTATCAATGTGAGGCAGTTTACTTTTTTTTGGACAATGGTCTTGAGATTTTGCATATTATTTTCCTTATGTCTGATAACTTTATCCCTCCCATCTCCATCTTTATCCCATTTTTGCAATGAACTTTCAAAAACATGTTAGTTCCCCAAATACCTATCTCCTTAGAAATGCCTGAACCAGTTTATCAAACCTGTGTTTTCAAGGCTATTTTGGAAAGCAGTAACAAACAGTATTTTTAAAAGATGCACAACAACAGTGTTAAAAATAATCCATTGTATCTCACTAAATGTAGATGAACTGTTAAATGAAAGTTATTTTAATGAACAGCCACATTTCATTGTCCACCCAGCACAAGTTGCCAATTCCATTTCTGGGAAAGAGTCAAGAAAAACACTCTTCTGGAGTGCCTGAAGGCTTTGTAGTGAGCAGTCGCTGCTCACATTTATCAAGAAGTCTCAGGAGTTTACTCAACTATTGTTGATTGTCAGGGTACAATTGTGTATTTAGACTTTTCTTTTTCCCATATTAGCACTGAAAACTACACTCCCAGGGAGGGGCACGAACTGCAGATCTGGCAGATGATAGTAGCTATACATGTCACATGGGTAGACTGTGGAACTTGTGAACATTCTTTTTCATTCCAATTTCTGAGTATTTTATTGCCATTCTTGATCTCTTCGGGGAGACAGCAAATTTAGGATGTTCGAGTAATTCTGCAAAGGACAGGATTTGAACGAAACCAGTCAGAATGGTCAGCATTATTTCAGAAAATGTGGCATTCACACACCTTACACTATTAAGGTAATGAGCATCTATTTTTAGAAAAGTATTTATACAACAGAGGTGATTCAGTTCAATTCGCTATTGGGTTATCCAGTAGAATAGTAGCTTAAATATTACACCTGGTGGTAAAGCCTTGCATTTCACTGACTGTTTTTCTGGATCATTTTTAGCAGGACTTACTGGGAGTTATGCTTTATGGAAATTAATTATATTAAAGGGATTGTTTCATTTTTATGCATAATGTAAGCTGCTGTCTACATGTATGCTAATTGCTTCAGCAACAGTTTGTGAGGAAGTACAGACAAGTTCTTTCTGGGATTCTTAGTGTTCTCTTAGTGTTTCGTTTGGTTTGTTTGTTTTTGTGGGTTTTTTTACCTGTGCACTGGATATTAAAACAGAATGTTTTCTTTAATTGTTGGAGTGTTTTTCTTATTTAATGAACAAGTCAGACTGGCCAGCATTATTTCAGAAAATGTGGCTTTCAAATATCTTACACTCTTAAGGAAATAAGCATCTATTTTTTAGAGAAGCATTTATATGACAGGGATATATGTTTTCACATATCCCTGTGATATGTTTTCACATATCACAAATAGAGATACTCTAATTGAAATGAAGTTGCAGTTGACTTGAAGATAAGCAAACTATTTCAGGGGGAAAATAAAGTGGTTCATATTCTAAATACTATTTCTTCATCTTCTTTTTAGTTGAGGCTTGTCAGATACATTGCTGAAATAATATAACACTACTGATTCATTAAGAATTCTGTATACAGTTTTGTGTAGCTCTAGTAAGATTGATGGATTTTCTTAACATTCATTTCCAGAAAGTTCTATGGTAAACAACTCAGATTCTTCAAAATACTTGAACATGCGTATTGAATCCCATTGAATTCACTAAGATCTAAGGGCACATTTACATGCTTTCTTGTATCAGGGCCCGGGAGAGTAAAGAGGATAAGAAGTCCTATTAGGAGAGGAAAAATCCTGAATCTCTTACTGAGAAAGACATCCCCTTTGGAAAGAGAAAACTTTATAAATTTAATTTTATGAATTAAAGAATATTCTAGGAGGTTTGAATGTAGAAAATAATTCCTTTAACTGAACTTCATTGAGGTTTTAAGAATAAAAACAGCTGTTCAAAGTGTTCAGTGATAGAGATCTATATTTGAAAAACTCAAATCCTGAAAACCAGGCCCACATCATTAAGAACCCTGCAATATCTTATTTAGGAATACTTCAGACACATCAGAACTTTCCAGAAAAATACATTCTGTGTAAAAATTAGATATGAATATGGCTCCAGGATCCAGTTTGTTGATGACATTTATGCTTGCTTTACAGAAATGTGTGCTTTATTGGCCAGAAAAAAGAGGAATCTATGGGAAGGTTGAAGTCCTTGTTAACAGTGTACAAGAATGCAAGAACTACACTGTCCGTCAGCTTACAATAAAGGTGACAATCTGCATCTGAGAGACATCATTCATAACTCTTTATTTTGTTTAATGTTAAATGATGTTAAAATGTTGGTTTGTTTAAAGGGCATACGTTTTTGCAGGAGGAGTAACTGAGCTATGAAGCTCACAGCTGAAGGTATTGTTGAGACCAAAGTACTGGAATACTTATGGTATTTCCACTTTGTATCACTCTGGTAATAAAAAAGGCTTCAAAAAAGAGTGAAAGTTTCACTCTCATAAATTACGTTTGTTTTGGGGCCCTTTTAGCATTGCCAAGGCAATGTAAAGGGATTTTAGTTAATGAAAGAACTAGTATCTAAAAAAAGATACACTGCTCATGTTGTGTCCTGAGTGCATCTAAAACCCATTTGAGAAGCTAAAAATACAAGTAGTATATAAGGAAATCTTCATGCTTTCATGATTCTGACTAAACATTAATTGTGCAAAATAAGGTAGATGCTCCTATTCTGGGTTACTCTCCATATTACACTTACCTGCTATCAGACTGATCTGCTGCTCCTGACATAGCATTACAATAAGTAATGGATTGGGAAAATTTATTTGGTGTTGCAGCCCCAGCACTGAGAAGTGAGCAGAAATCACATCATCCAATACAAATTACCCAAGCCCCTTTGCTTGTTGAAGTAAGTGGTAGCAGCCTCTCTTGGAGAGAATAACTGGACACACTGGGATGTCTGATTAATCTAGAAGGGCAGTTCTTCTGCATCTTTATCTTAAGTACTCTTAATTTTAATATCAGACCCTTAAGATAATGACCTTAAAAGGTAGAAATATATAATAACTTAGAAATTCAGAAGCTTAGATCAAGCTATTCTCTCTAGGTATTATTGCTGATATAACACAGTCCTCCAAATATTCCCAGTTGAAAATACAGTCATGAAGTCAGTAGTTAGATGCACAAAGCAGAACTTACACAACTGTTAAAAAAGAAGTTTTGAGGTGCACAAACCCTTCCCACAATTGGGTGCCTGGAAGCGTATCTGTTCCCTGCAATTGCATCCTCCAAGTCTAACAAAAAAAAATTGTTAAATCCATCTTAACATTTTTACTGTCTTTTTACCATAACGTTGAAAGAAATAGAAGAAATTATTCACTACCAATGTTCTTATACAATCTTCATGTTATTTTCAGCAAGGGAGTCAGTCCCAGAGTGTGAAACACTATTGGTACACATCCTGGCCGGACCATAAAACCCCTGACAGCGCTCAGCCTCTGCTGCAGCTCATGTTGGATGTAGAAGAGGACAGGGTGGAATCACCGGGCCGAGGGCCTGTCATTGTGCACTGCAGGTAATTAGCTGCCCAAAGCAAGGCCACAGCAAATCACATCAAATAGTCCTTCTAAGCAAAGAATGTATTTGGAGAAGAGCAAAATTCCGCAGTTCCTCCTCATGCTAATTGACTTTTTCAGTTCTTATTTGAGGATTTGAGTCTTGGAGAGAATTCCCTTGTTCCTAGCAAATCGCTTCTGAACTGTTCCCTGTTTCTGCTAATGAACTCTGCTTTTGAAAGACCAACTGGAAAAATTATTTTCCTTTTGTTTCTTATTTAGGATTTGCTTACTTTTTTGTGTTGTTGCATGATTACATACCTAATTCAGATGCAGTGCCCTGTGACAGGTTGGCTAAAATATTGCAAAGCAAGTCAATTTTAAAGAGCAAACATCACGTACAAATTTGGAGACCAAAACACATCAGTACTACAATTTGAGAACATTTTCACAAAGGTAATTGGTTGGATATTCAAAGGCAAAATGTTATTCAGTACTCAAGAGCAGAGTGTAACTCACACAAATTGTAATGCACCAGAGAATGTCCTTCTAATAGTTCTAAATTAATTCTATTTTATTGCTTTATATTGATTCATTGCCCCATGTTGCAATTTAAGTAGTAGAAGGTAGCACTGGATTTGTTATACTGGTGGAAAGAAGTAGAGGAAGCAAAATAGAAAGTAAAAATAAAACCAGTGTTTCCTTACTTACTTTGTTTCCTAACTGTGATGATACATCTCTTACAGTTGGGATAGTACCTTTTTTCCTAAAAGTACATTAGAGCAGAACTAGTTAGCAGAACTAATCTTGAACAATTTCTTTTCAACTCCATATTTAGGAGATTTAGAGAAATGAAAGCCAGATTTGAACCACCCATTATTTTGAAATTTTCAAAGCTAGAATTTGATGAATAAGCAGCTTTTCCAAATTTTATGTCACTGTTTTTATGAGGAATTGTAGTTTCCCTGAACAACGCACAAGTCCATGGATGGCTACTGAAAGTCCCATTTTTCTAGTAAGGATCTTCAGTAATGAAGGTCTTCAGGAGAATGGCATGTGTGATATGACAGTAACGTCTGTAATCATGACCAGGAATTTATTAATGATTAAATACAGATATCATCTCAGTTGTGATTAAAATTCATAGTTCTTCAGTGACAGCTCAGCAATATATATATTCACTACACTATGGTCTACAAAACTCAGTCGCACTCCATTTCCTAGTCAGTGTGACTAGTCACACTCCATTTTCTATCTGAGTGAGAGGGTTATGATCTAGAAGCCAACTCCATGTTTTAACTATTTTCCTCACGTTTTCATGCTATTCAGTGTGACAGCAATGAGCTGCACTAAGTTCCACATTACTTAAGCAAGAAACAGAGTGGGGCAGAGATTCTCAAAAGTGTTGAAGGCTCAGGGATAAAAATAATGCCAAAATGCCTGTTTCCCAGCAGGCATCAAGAAAACCTGGAGAGCTACAGCACCAAATCCTTCTGCCTCCTGCAGAATCACATGAGAGAGAGTTAACTTCATCAGCACGGGTCTAGGTTCTTTTTGCCTTCATGGTTAGAGATATGGTTAGTGGAACTCCTGTATACTTTGAGGGCTTTAAACATAAAACCACACTGACTTTTGCCTTTAGGTGGGCTTTTCCACCATAATGATGTGCATATCTCCATCATTTGCTTGGACTGGGCCAGAGAATACTTGGACTTTGTGGTGCTAATGAAGATTGTTTTTCTTACCATACGCTTGTATCCAAACTGGAAAAATGTCTCGCAATTACCCACAACAACTGGATTGCTGGAACAGTGCACACTTTCATTTCACTCAAAGAAAGTGAGCTGAGAAGCCAGCCTTGCTGGTCATGCACCCAGGAACTGTGGGTTCTAGAAATTCCATGTTTCATATTTTTAGTGTTTTCATATCTGTTTAGTGTTTTGCACTTAACTCCTTGATCTGTGAATTCCATTCCCCTATCAAATATGCCTTCTTTTCAGTGCTGGTATAGGCAGAACTGGATGTTTTATTGCCACGGCCATTGGTTGTCAGCAGTTGAAGGAAGAGGGAGTTGTAGATGCATTGAGCATTGTCTGCCAGCTACGAGTGGATCGGTGAGTTCCAGAAGAACCATAAATCAGTGATCATTCTGAAATGATTCTGAAATCATCACTGAAACGATTTAGTAATGATCAGTAATGATTCAGTAACGATTCTGAAAACCTTTTCACAGTTGAATGTTGCTTTGCATTCTGCTGTATGCATGATCTCAGGACACAAGAGATGTGGGGCAGTCTGGAGATAAAGGATTATCATCAAGCCTGGATTGACAGGGACATCCAGGCTCACTCAGTGTGTGGTTTCTTTGAGCACTGGAGAAAGGCAAATCTGGTGCTGTTGCTATTCCCTCAGCTGTGCTGGGAGTCCTTTTGAATTGAGCTGGCAGATTTCCTCAGCCTAAGAAAATAGCAAGGCATTTGTTGCATGGTTTTCTTAAGTCAGTTCAATTCCCTGACTGAATTCACAGCTTGGGAGCAGGAACAGTGTAAGGCACCATTGTTGCAGAGTGCTTTGTTTTGTGAAACCATGGCTGAAGAGAGATTTGTGTTGGAAAGGAAGATGTGGGTATTGTGCACAATGGAAACTATTGGTTTGGTTGTATGTTTCTTTCTTATTCTGCCTAGGGAAACAGGTTTTTTTATAAAGTAAATAAACAGGATTGAACTAAGAACAGAGAAGTCTCCTCTCCTACTCACCTTGCAAGTATCTTAACTGCTCCTGACATGCATTTCTTCTTTAAATGGAAAAAACCCATATGAGTGCAAATGCTGAAAAAGAGCTTAGGTCAAAGGGGCAATACAGAATTTTTGTGTTCTGAAGAGCCTTGAAAGATACTGGAACCATGAATTGCAGAAGGACTGGAATCCATATAGGTGAATGTGTTTATGGATCACCTCCTCTGCCTTCCCCTCTCATGCGACTCCATTGTACTAGAGATCGTAATGTGATCTTTACAGGGCAACATGAGCCACTTGGAGTGTACAATTCTCCAAGGGAAGTTACTGACCTAAAAATCTCAGCAACAAAATGAGATGGAAATGGTGAGGGAAAAATGCTTAATCTGTTTTAAATTATCAACTCCAAATTTCCAACACTCTTTTCTGATTATCTGTTCACCTTATTGGAAAAGGTTTGTAGTGTTCTCCTCTGTTTTAGTATTTCTATTATGAGATAACCTTTTTCTTGTTGCTTTTACACTCCATTGTAGAGAAGTGGAAGCAAACTCTGGTTTCAGCTGCATCATTTTAATGTCATTATTTCAGACATAAAAAAATAAGCCAAATTTTCAGCATTATAACTGACAACACAATTTCACTGAGTGGATCTGACTAAAGAACTTTCTTATGCATATTAGTATCCTAGATAAACTTGGAAAGAGAATGGAAATCTGACCCAGATATAACACTCATAACAGCAATCTCTGTGACACAAAGCTTGTTATAAAGCATTTTTTTTTTTCAGATTTCTGTATTTTTTCAAGTTTCAGATTATATAGACTCCAGAGATCTTGCTTAAAGTGCTTCATATTCTCAAGCATTGCCTGAGACAAAGAGTATGTTCCTATTGTAATTTTTAAAGACATTTTTCTGCGTAAAACTCAGTAACCAAAACCTCTTTTTTTTTTTTTTTCCAATTGGCCATATTGCAGAATGAATCTCACTCACCTGGCAGTCAGTTTATAGCAAGGATTACTAAGCAAAGCTTAGTGGCCCCTAACACTACAGTAGCCATTGCCAGCCCTAGCAGACTGCAGGTCCATAAAGTGGCCAGGTATCACTGTTGCATGGACAAAGCTCGATGGGACCAGCCCCCCATGATGTTCCAGTCCTGACATGGTGGTTATTGGCAGGCAGTGTATGAGACAGAGTCTTTACATCTGTCATGAAGCTGGCAAATGAACTTAAAGCCCTCTAGACTTGGCTGCAAGAGCTGGCTGTGGCCATAGCTGTGTTGCACTTTATGTACCAGCATGACCAACATTAGCAATGGAATAGAGCAGGAGGAGTGCTGAGGTTGTCTTCCTCATTATGCTGGTGAGCAGCTAAGCTCCAGTCTATTCTTTGTGCATCAGATTGCCCTCATAAAAAAGAAAAAAAGAAAATTCAGCAGAAAAGGATGGTTTTATCTGACCACCTGGGATCCAGAAACCTGGCTAAGAGGTACACTGACTATTTCATCCATGATATCTGACCCCGACTAGGTTCCTCGACAGGCTGGCCTGTGCTCAGAGCTTCACCATCCAAATTCAGGTTACTGATGTAATGAGCATACTCAGGAATATCCACTTGTGTGTGATCTTTTTATCACATGGGTCCTGCCCACATTTCTACCAAAGAGAACCAAGCAATAGGAGAAAAGAGCTGTGCTTGTGGGACTCACTGTGATGCTGCAGTGACTTACCAAAACATTTCTATTGCCAGGATATTCAGTGAAAACCAAACAAGCATCCAGACAAATTGCATATGGTGGCAAAAAGTTATGTTGCAAAATAGTTTAATTAATTATCCTCCCTAGAAACAAAGTTTTAAAGGCTCCAATAGGGAATGAGACAGGACAGAGCTGTTCCTAGGTAAGTATGTCCAGGTACCACTTTCTTCTCAGCTGTTCAGTGTAAGTTAAGGGATTAACAAATCTGACAGTAATGGTCAGTGCTGAGCTAACATGAGGAAATGGAACACCCACTCAAAATCTTGACCCAGGATGGAAATACGGCCATGCTCTATGTGAATTTGTAGAAAGACAGAGCCACAGGTCTGCTCAGCTTGCTTTTTTTCCCAGTTCATTTTTTATGTTTTGCAACAGAAACAGGAAATGTTTGATGTGAGGCATCTTTAAGACTTACTGTGACATCGAGAAACTTTGCACATTCTTAACCTTAAAGGCACATTCTTGGAATGACATCCGATAACTTTGTTCTTGGCTCCTCAGACAGGATGAAAAGAGTTTCCAGTGTGCGTCAATTCATTGTTGAAGTGCTTTGACCAATCACGTCAGGTTAAAAAAAAAATAATCCCAAACCCTATATCACATTCATTCTGGAGCAGATTGCATCCAGCTACACTAGCAGCAAACCAGAGGGCAGGGTAAAGGACCCTTTACGCACTCATTGCTACCCAAGCAAAGCTGGTCCTGGTCCCCGAGCCCTCAGGATACCAGGGCCTGTTTCTTTTGAGCACCAGCCCAAATAGTCCCCAAGAAACTGAAAGCCCAGCAGCTCACAGAGGAGCTGGCAGTGCAGGTTGGCAAAAGTATGAAGGCTGCACACCCGGAGGTGCTGTAGCTGTTGGTATATCCCTTCTGGGCACTAGGGACATGCGAGAGGAAACCTCCCTCCTTGAGCAGATTTCCTCCTGAAATTCTCTTCCACACAGCTATTTGCACAAACTGATGTCTGGGGCTCACAGATAATTCCCTGCTGTTAGATGTCAGCCTTGCACAAGAACGAAGGAGAGAAGAACTTGGGGATAGTGGTAGATCAAAAATTGGACATGAGCTGGCAATGTGCACTTCCAGCCCAGAAATTCAGCTCTGGGGTCCCCAGGACAAAAAAGGCATGGAACTTCTAGAGTGGATCCAGAGAAGGGCCATGAAAATGGTCAGAGGGATAGAACACCTCTCCTATGAAGGAAATCTGAGAGAAATGGGGCTGTTCAGCCTGGAGAACAACAGGATCCAGGGACATATTTTTGCGGCCTTTCAGTATGAAAGGGGGCTTATAAGAAAGACAAAGAAAGCCTTTTTACCATGGTCTGTAGTGATAGGATGACTTGTAATGGTTTTAAACTAAAAGAGAGTAAATTTACATTGGGTATTAGGAAGAAATTCTTTACTGTGAGGGTGCCCAGAGAAGTTGTGGTTACCCCATCCCTAGAAGCATTCAAAACTGAGTTGGATGGGCCTCTGAGCAACCTTCTGACTTAGTGGAAGGTGTCCCTGCCTATGGCTGGGGGTTTAGAACTAGGTGGTCTTTAAGGTCCCTTCCAACCCAAACAATTCTGTGATGCTATGGTTCTATGAATCCCATGTATAACGGCACTGACAAGGCTAAGTTGTCTGAACCTCTGTATAAGACTCAAGTGTCCTTAAGCTGACAGAGGTGTGCATTGGTTTGCCTATACAAGGTTCAGAAGCATGATAACATTTCGGTTATGCTTGCTAACACAGAGCAAATGGGGTAGTGCTGGGCTCAGCCCAAGCCAGTCTTATATATACCTTCTTGTCATGTACTTCAGCAGAAGTAAGGAAGATGAAGGAGCAAGGATCACCACCTCAAACAGCCTAGTACAGTCAAACTTGTTTTAGCCTGCCCTTCCTGCTGAGTCCTTCTGCCTGGATATGTTTCCTTCCTCCACCCATTCCACACAGCTGATCTAACCTGGGAAGTGCACTCCCTTAGAGAACATCTTGCAGGAACGTCGATGGGGGAGACAGAGAGGGAAGCTGGCTGGAAAGGGATTGTGTGGGCAGAGCAGGATGCAGCAGTGATGAGAAAGAAAGGAGACTAGGCAGCACAGAGGACCAGAGCAAACCCTCCCATCACCTTCAGTCTCTGGCTGGATCTCTGGGTAGAGGACAAGCAAAGAGGCAAGCAGCTGAAGACAACAGGCAGCCAAGAGTTATGAATCTGTGTCTTTGTTGGCAAAGCTAAGAGTCTGCTGCATTTTTACAGAATCACAGAATATGCCAAGTTGGAAGGGACCCACAAGGATCATTGAGTTCAATCCTTAGCCCTGCACAGGACCATCCTGAAGAGTCACACCATGTGCCTGAGAGTATCATCCAAAGGCTTCTTGAACTCTGTCAGGCTTCGTGCTGTGACCACTTCCCTGGGGAGCCTGTTCCAGTGCCCAACCTGAGTGAAGAACCTCTTTCTAATATCCAGCCTAAACTTCCCTTGACACCACTTCAGGCCATTGCCCCAGGTCCTGTCACTGGTCACCACAGAGATCAGTGGCTGCCTCTCCTCTTCCCCTCACAAGGAACTTGTAGACTGCAATGAAGTCTCCCCTCAGTCTCCTCTTCTCCAGGCTGAAAAGACCAAGTGACCTCAGCTGCTCCTCATGCGGCTTCCCATATTTTGTGCCAGATGAAACCTGGAAATTTGTGATTTTGTTCCTAGGAATAGCATATCATAATAGACATGCAGTTCACTAAAAGATGTTCGACATTTGCCTGAGCTCATTGGGGGAACACAGACAGCTGGTCACGTGCTTAAAAAAGTAGATATTATTTTAATTATGATTTGCCTGCCACAGCCATTTACCCAGTAGCACTGAGGAAAATAAAAGGACGCTTTGTTGTAGATAAAGTTCTCTAATACTAAAGGACGATACTTTTTCAAAAAGTTTTATCATTTTTCAAGTAGCTTGGTATATCAGTACTGTATTTGTTGCTAGAGAGCTCATGGGAGTCTGTCCTTGTAAGATATCTGGCTTCAACAGTGCTCTGGATCCAAATATCTCACAAATTTGAATATTTCAATGAAGATATAACTGAAGCCAAATGCGATACATATCTTAATGTCTTCCTTCCCGCTAAGGCCATTTAATCTTTCATCATCACAAAGGTAACTCATTGCTCCAGGGTACACTGAGGATGAACTTGAAGCTATACTCCGTGAGAAGGGAGACCTGGAATATCTCAGTACTGACAGAAAGAGGCTCAGTTTAATCTCAGAGTTAAATGGTACCACTTGTAGTAAATATCACACCTACCTCCAGTATGACATCCCCTTCCTACCACACTGCAAGTGGCACTGACATATGGGACTTGATCCTCATACTTAGACCTGAAAAAGGATTGTTATCAGGTGAATGTATAAAATGTAGGCATTTAATCCAAGCTGGCTGTAACTAGTCCTTTTTATGGTCAAGTTAAACTCTTTTGTATTGTTGGTGGTGAAATGATTCACTGCTGCAAAGTGTCTTAGGCTGCTGTTCGGACAGGATGCATCGTAGGCGTTAGAAAGAGGACAGGAAGAGCTGTTCTCTGCAGGTCACCAAAGGTTACATTTTTAGTAAAGGACAAAAATGAAAGGCCAGATTCTGACTATTTCCTTGCTCCATCAGTGATAATGCTGCATCCAAGTATCTGGCCTTCCTTGCCCAACTGATTGAGAAAAATTCTCTTTGAATGTATTGAATTTTAAATGTATGTTTTATAATGTAGGTACCAGATGTTTTCTTCTCTAGTTCTTACTCTGATGGAACTAGGAATGCTTCTTGCTGGGCATGTGCTGGATGGCGTAAGTTATGAAGAAAGTACTTCTGCTTAGCCAAATCTCCCACTTACTTGAGCAAACTCTAAGCCAAAAATTGACAAAAGGGCTCGTATTATCTGGTGGTCATGGGGCTGTCAGAGGCTGGAAGTTGTTGCATTATTAACAATAAGATTTCAGCCCAGTGTGTTTCCTTTCCAGGGGTGGAATGGTTCAGACCAGTGAGCAGTATGAATTTGTGCACCATGCACTGAGTCTGTATGAAAGCAGACTTTCTGCAGAAGCTGTCCAGTGAAGCCAAGGAGTGTAAAACTGAATGTCAGTCTCTTGAGGTAATTTGTTTCATTACCTAGCAGCAGCTTCTTCAAGGAGTTTACTGCAGTGGGAAAGACAGCTTTGAGGCCAACTTCTGAAAGGATTGTGGACGGTTTGGCAAAAGTATGGAGATTGCTGGACCCTTACTATATATGAATGTATTGTGAGCTTCCCAAAAATGATTTATAAAGAAGGTTCTGTCCTGAAACTGCACACGGATTTTGTGTATGTATCTAAAGGTGGGTTTAATTCTGTAATGTTGATATCTGCCATATGGAATGTATGTATGTGCTACTGCTGCAGTCAGATGGACATTGGGACTTCTACAGAAGATATGTTTAACAAGTGTATAAATGCTTTGACGTTTGCAAACTGTCTTGTGAATGGACTGTCAACTGTAATGTAAAGTGCTATTACTGATTATGTGGTGAGCTTGTTTCTTGGCCACATAATATTCTTGCTGCTAAAATCGCAAGTGTTCAATTATGGATTTAAAAAAAAATGAGATAATAAAAAAAGAATTAAACATCTTGTTTTTGAAAATATTCAAAAGCAGTTAATAATTTGTATGGAAATATATGTTCTTCATACTGTTAACTATTAAATGTGTATTTACTGTGGGTCTTACAGAGCACAACGTTTGTTCTTCAGTGTGTTTGTATTTACCCTATACTGTTGATTGTCTTAGAACATGCTTCTGCTACAGACCTGAATCCAGTGTATTTGTAAATTGTGTAAGTCATTCTGCTTTTAAAACAAACTTTGTAGGATATATTAAATGGTAAGGATTTTAAATATTTGTATGTCTTTTATTAATATGGAAATTTTAGCATATGTTGTTTATCTGCTCTATCTCTTTCAGGAAGAGACAGATGCCTTTAGTGATATGGACTGATCCATGACAAGTTATACAAGAAAGAAAATGCTGCTATGACTGTTTCCTTTACTGTTCAGTATGAGTTTGTTTTTAAGAGATATGCAAAGTTGGCATTATGACTTACAGCACTGGGAGATCTGTTTACAGGGTATATTGAGTTTTTAATGCAGTGATGTTGACTTTGCTTCATACTGCTAATAAATTAAACTTGATATAAAATATTAACTGAAGTCTCTATTCTTGCCTAGAGTAGTTAATGCCTCACACAATCTTGTACCCCCATAAAGAGGTTCAACCCAGTACAATTTGGTTAGCCTCCCCCATGGCTTCATACCACTTGGGAACCAATCCAGAGGACACATGCAATAGCAATATCCCACTGACATGGAGCAAGGTGCACCACCTGATGGGAAGGCAAACCCAGCATCATTTGATTCCTCATGGGGAGTTTCTGTAAGACCTGATACAGATACCAGAAGTTTGCCTCCTCTTCTTCCCCTTCTCCCCCACCCTCCACTTGGCTTTTAGAACTTGTGGAGTTAGAAGTATCAGTATTGAGATTTTGCTTGATTGTGTATAGTTGCAAAAAATATGTGTTTGTTCCCAGGATATTACAGCATATATTTACCCTGCAACATCCAGATGACCTGCAAACTTGTAATATTTCACAGGCAAAAAATTACACAAAAGTATAATCCCCTTTCTTTTAGTCTAAAGAGATTCAATATAATCTCTAAGTCTCCCAGGTGTTTGAAAATGTCTCTCTCTGTTGCTTGTATTTTTCCAAAATAAACCAATTAGTACACTCTGAAGAATCGTATAAAAGGACAAAGTGCTGTAAAACTCCCGAAAACAATTGAATAGAAGGAAGTGCTCGTCACTGACTTTTTCCCCCTGTGAAGGCACATTTCCTTCCTAGCCTTCGCTTCACTTATCTGAGGTGGGTTTTTTTAAGAGAAGCATGGGGAGTTGCTAGAGGGAAAATGGATTCTTTATTTCACGTCCTGGTTTCTACCTGTCTTGCCTTGACATTCTCAGGTAAGTGTCTCTCCCTCCTTCCCCTCCTCTGTGTTGCTCCTTCTGCCACTGAGCAGAGCCCTCCAGCATAGCCGGTGACTTAAAAAAAATGAGTCACCTCTTTGCTGTGGTTCATACAAGAGGAATGGGGGGCAGGGCCAACATAGCCTGTTCTGTTTAGATTTCTTTCCAAAGGAAAACAAACTGTCTCCTTCTATGCTGGAGATACATCTTCTTTTTTTAAGAAGATCTCCTGATAGACAATCCAGAAGATGAGTTTTGGGACAAACTCTTTAAAGGGGACATTCCTATTTATTTAGACTTTGTGTGACTTCAGAGACAGGAGCTTTCTGTGATGCTTAGTTAGAAAATACTGAGGTCTGTGAAAATAGGGGATTGACAAATATCAACTGAGGGAAATAAATACATGTTTGGTTTAGCACTTTGTGACTAATGAGGCTGGAAATGTTTGAGTAACTGAGATTATAAACAGAGAAAAACCCAAACATAATATGGTAGGGAGACTGCATTTGAAATAATCATTTCCGTATTCTGTAACTTTGTGGGGTTTTGATGAATGCATTGTAGTTCTCTTCATTTGAGTATCTAGTGTTGATCTTTTAAGCGTGGTGACACAGAGAGCTAATCTTGCATGGGTTGGAAGGGTCACAAAACTAACAGCTAGAGACGTTGGAGTAAATCCAGTAACATAGATGTACTTCCTATCAGTAAAGAAACTCCATTCCTGTAATGACACAGGCACTGAGAAGCACACAGATTTGTGAATATGTTTTCTTATATGTTTCTTATATGTTTTCTTCAGAAACACTATGAATTTTACTAAAACAACTCCCAGGCAGTAAATTATATTTTAAAATATCTGTGTTGTAAAACTGAAAAAGAGACTGAGAGCTTGTGTAGATCTCTGTATGCTTTCAAGCAAAGGAAATGAGATATTTAGAATTGGTATTTGAAGTTAATAGTTCTTGGATTTCTTTTATATCTGGTTTAATTTTTTCTTCATTTTTATACATAATGAAGGCCATATTGACCTTACCACAACAGTTTTCTTTTTGCATTCTCATAATTTACATTACTAGCACTTGCATCATATGGCTAGTGTGTTTGTGTTTTTTTTTAAATAGGTTCAACTTATAGAATGTTGCATGAAAAGTTCAGCACATAGAAAATGAGAAGAGAGATTTAGTTGCTGATGTATTTTAAATCATCAAGAATTTGCTTTTTGTTAAATACTCATGTGTAATCTATTGTATTTTTCTGGAATTTTGCTTTTCCAGAAGGGTTTCTGATTATCCATGTCCAGAAACAGCAGTGTCTTTCAGAAAAGAGAGGAGTCATTATGGAAAAGTGCAATATGACAAACCTCAACCAGAAGTGGCGGTGGACAGCAGATGACAGGCTCCTCCATGTGAAATCTGCCCAGTGCCTGAGCATCTCTACGCGCTCTGCTCTGTCCTCTCGCAGCATCATCGTTGATTGTCCCCAGGCAGTCAGGTGGACTTGCCACGAGGATGGGCTCCTGAAGGTGGCAAACAGCTCTCTTTTTCTCACAAAGCAAGGTCAGAAGGTAATGGCCAAGCAGAGTAAAAAATACCTTCATACATGGATGCAGCTAGAAGCCAGTGAGACGGGAAAACCTGTTTATGTAAATCTGTGCTCAAAGCAAGGTGAGTTACTCCTTCAAGGAAGTATCCTGGAAGTTTTGGCAACAAAAATGTCTCTGTTATGCTAGCTCAAATGTAAAAAATTCTGATGTTTTATTCATACAGAAAAATGCTTTTGATAGTTGAAAGTCATTTAGAGAACTACAAAAGAACAGCTGAGATGAGTGCTGTCTTTGTCACAACTGGTGGAGTTTTTAAGCCACTTTATATTTTTGGGATATCTCTCCTTTTCTCTACTCGCAATCTTTGGATCAAAGTGCTTATGTGTAAGCTCAGCTCACTATTATTGTGTCATTTCCTTTTTTCATTTCTAAACAGAATTGTGGGTACTAATTCCTAGCCCTTTTAAAAAACTTTATAATCCTCAATACCTACTAAGAATTTCATGAATGTAAGAAACTCATAAAGAGTGAAAATAGTGCACAGATATTAGTTTTTGAAATAATGATAAGTACTACAAGAACAAAATCTAATGCCCCCAGTTCTGGTCTTGGTATCCATGTACATGTCAAAATTTTCAATGCTGAATGTGCAAAATTAGTCTTCTAAGAACATCTATCTGTTTTCAGTAAAAGCAGCAGTGGATTAGCCTAAAATAACATATTTGGTCTATATTTATCTAAGGTAGTAAAAACTGAGCAAAATCTTTGGAACTGAGATGGCTGTTTTTCTACTCCTGACTAACACCATATTTTGATATAATTTACTCTCTGTTTTCATAGTACTCATAAAAATAATTATATTTTGGCATAGGAGTAACTCAGTGAATTGCATCCTAAACATCTTATCAGCCCAGACAGACTACAAGCTCCAAACCCAACAACTGCAACTACCTTTTTTTCTGGACCTTCCTAAATGTCAAACATAATTTTTCTGAGCATGGGGAAAGGTTGAGCTTGGATTTGGATTTCCAATCAACCATCTTAGATGTATCTGGATGTACATGTTTTGCAAGAGTCCTGACCTCAATGACCACTTGTGAAAATCAGGTTCAGTCTGGGGATGTATCCCATCTCTGTTCACTCAGAGATGATTTTAAATCTAACAGCAAACAGTCCTTCTCACACAAACCCATGTTTGAATCTGACCTCCCTTGAGAAAGTAAGGCTTTGTTTCCCATCAAATTCGTGAGGAGATTCTGGGCAGAGAGAGAAGTAGTCTCAGGAGTGCTAAGGCCTTCTTTTCACCAGCCCACTTTTGGGTTCAGAGCTTCTTTAAGCCCAGAAACCAGGAGAAGGGACAGGAATGGAAACAGGGAGGAGGAAAAGATGGGGGAGGTGAAGAGGTAGAAGGCAGGATGATGAAGACTGTTGCAGGTAAATAACACTTGCAGAACAAATGCCTTCTCTTATCTGGAAAGCACCCAGAGCACCACTAATGCTGACACGCTTACACTGATGTCACTCCTGACTTGTGTAAGCAATTCTTACAAGCTTCTTTTGTTCCAGGTAGGTTAATTTCAATAAAATATCCAATTAAAGAATAGATGCAATGCTACGTGCCAACACGCCTCAAAACCACTGCGACCAAAAATTATTCACTAAGTGGAGAATGACTTCAAATAGGGAGACACAATGCCAAGCTGTATGCTGCAGTTATACAGAGATCTAGAGACTGTCACATGGGCTGTAGAGCAGTCTGGATGCAAAAGGTGGCATAAACTGTTTTGTAATATGATGCTTTTCATTGCATTTCTCTTCTATCATATCGTACATGGTAGGGACAACCCTAGAGCTGTGGATATCAAGACATTCAAAACAGTAGTTGATTTTGTGGAGGAGAAAGGTTTTATTACTTACTGTTATGTGCCAAGCACTTAAGAACCAAAGTGGGATCTACAAAGATATAAAACATGTAGGACAAGGAATTAAAATAACAACTAGAGCATCTTTCTCTCCCTTGTTTTGTTTTCACTCTAAAATAGACAAAATATCAGATATTACATATGAGCCGAAGTCTGATGTGCGATCTGACGTTCACACTGTTCCTTCCTCCTTTTCCACTCTTGTTTCTTGCCCAGTATCTTCTCTTTCATGTGGACTTTTCTCTTTCCCTTACTCCTTTTAAGTTTATCTACTTCATAATCAGAACTGCTGATGCTTCAATGGCTGAGATGGAGCACAGAAGATACCAGAGCAATGTACACTCCAAGCACACTCCCAACCACTGAAGCAGCAGTAGCAGCTGCAGAATGTGGAAAGGGAAGACACATCCATTTTCTTGGGACTCCTGGGAAGGTGGAAGAACACCAAAGAAGGGTGGCAGAATCACAGAAAAGGCAGCAACTCTTACCCGTTTTTAAGATCATGTAAATATCTTTGGACTTTAATTTTTCCACACCTTTAGTGTTTGTAGTGACTGCAATAATCCATCCATAGGTTCACTAGAGGTTGGATTTTTGTGTGTGTATCTTTTACAAAAATTCTCCAGGATAAATTAGAACAGTGATAATCAATATTTTCGTTCCACCTTTGAGCTGACCCAACATTAAAAAAAATCATAAGATAAATCAAAATAAATGTGGGTTTAGATTTTTTAAAAAGAAATGGAGAAATCTACAGTGTACCTAGATCTCTGGGTTTTGTAAATTTTCAAAGTCTCAGTGAGACACAGCACAAAAAATATAGAACAAAATCAGCTCAGATACCTTCATAGGGAAAAAATGGAACACTAGGAACAGCTTCCCAGAGCAATCAGGATTAAGGCAAATCCTGCTTTATGATTTCATCTTCTCCTGGAAGTACAAACAAAGATGCCAGTTCCAGACAACCCTATTGGTATTTTTCATTATTACATTCTCTCCCTTTATTTTGTGTGGACCTCTCTGTAGAAGCTGGAGAGGGTTTGAGGTGTCTAAATATAGGTGTCTGAAGGAAGGGCTTATTTCAGTTGTCTCAACATAGGTGCTTTTTGTCATTTGAGACGCTCCAGGATATTCCACCCGATCTCTGACTGCCAGCCCAGAAAGACATAGGTTTCCCATAGGTGTTATGAGAGCCCTGAGCAGAGGGCCTGAGGGCAGTTCATATTCTACTAGATTTAGGCAACTGAACCAAGCCATAGGTATCTGCATAGAGGTAACTTTCTGAACTCTCTTCAGTAGACATGTATGTAATCCATGGAGTTTATGCAGTCTAGATGCGTTTCAGTGACCAAAAATCCACTTCAGCGTGAGCTGGGACTATCCAGAATGTCAGAAATAGGGTTGGTACAGCAGTGGTGTTATCATCAGAGATATATCTGAGATGTTCTGCTACCACTGGTGCTGAAAGAGCCTCTAAGTGGCTACTTCAGCATTTCAAAAACAAGCAAGTAAAAGAGCAGCTCAGGATTAGACTGGAGTTTGGAGACATTTAACCTCTGACATGAGATACAAATATTGCTAACTTCTACAACATTCAAATAAAGAAGGTAAAAAATTTTCAAGCAGCACAGATTTTGAAGTTTTTGAAAGGTCTGCATTGAATGGCAAAGAAAGGACATTAAGTGGATTTTGTTCTTCTGTCATATTCTTACATACAACAGAAATCTGAACTATGTTTTTTAAATAGTCTTTATTTTTGCAATCTATTTACAAGTAGTTAGCTAAAAAGATAAAGGGAACTTAAAGCAAACCCTTCTAGTTTCAAGTCCTGCTGTGAGTTATACACAGTCTTATGAAGTATTTTGTTTCTTATGCACTAGATATATGATTAATTTATGTTTCACTTGCAGTTCAGCCTTAGTTTTCTGAAACTGTGCTTTAATAAGGTAGGTAGATTGGTGAAATGCAAGCTATTTCAGAAAGGTACCCTGTGCCAGCTTGGCTAAGTCTGAAGGCACCACTGTAGGGTTCTCAGTACTTGACAACTAATCAGTGCTCTTGCTAATCATACATGAAAAACGTACGGACTTCCTTTTCTTGTAAGCAGCCTGCTGCTGTGCAGACGGATGCAGTTTGCAGCGCACCCCATGGATGAAATATGCATTTAGTCAGAATGTCATAATTTCTCCTGGGTGTGCTACTGATGATTACAATGTTATGTTCACACGCTGTATATCATTCAGCCACTAGTGATCAACGTCAGTGTCACTGCTGCTGTTCTGTTCTCATAGGCAGTTTTATGACTGATTTCCAAAGAGACTTCTAGAACAATGCTAAACACTTCTGAAAAATCCCACTGTTGAGATTTTTGTGTACTTTACTAGTGTCCAGAGAAGAGGGGAGTTTTTTCTGGTTAAAAAATTTGGAACTCAAGTTGTGTAGAAATCTTCTTACATGGGCCTTATAATATGCAGGGGTTTTTTTAAAGTGCCTGCTATTGAAGAAGGGCTATGAGAGTCCTTCTGCTGGGACCACACTAGTGTTTTTACTTAGAAAGAGAATATAAACGTGGATTATGACTTTCTTGAAGTGAGGGCAGATATGAACCCTGTTAGTCAATCCTATAGGATCTTTGGGAGATGCTGTTACATACATCTGAAGTTCCAGCATGGCCATACACATCCATGTGTTACAGGTAACAGGCTGTAGTCAGTCTTTGCTGGGAAAGATTCTTTATCTGGAAACCCAGAAGAGCTCCAAGCTCTAACGAGAGGAGTTAGGTTGTACAGTGACCAGATGCTTGTTCCTGGTACCTCCTTGGGCTGGTGGGACTTTCCTGAGGACCAAGCATTTCACTTCCACGACAGTCGAGCTCTCCCCTTGTCTCCTGCACCAAGAATGCCAGTTATTCCTGGCTGCTGAGTCCCATAAATGTTGCTGGCAGCACCAGCTTCCCTTTTATGGAGGATCAGCTCTCCTAAAGCACAATTGCCCTGGAATGCAAAAGCCTTCCTGTTGGAATCACAGCTATTTGTCTGTAAATTAAGCCAAGATTTTTTTCTTTAATGTTTTTTTTAAGTTGGGTGTGTCAATCTATATTTAGGAACCCAATTGTGGCCTTTTTTCCTGAGCCATTGCTTACTGCTCAGGTACTTCTTCTTTGGCTGTCTTTCTATCAGTAGGTTCTACTCCCTGCTGAACTCAGAGATATCTGGGAGGCACAGAAGCACAGGCCTAATTCTTTCCAAGTCCTCTGGGCTAGGATTTCTAGTTGCCTACTGCAGACTTTCAGAGACCCACGACTAATAGGAGATTCCCAGAAACAGCGACTGACATGGAATTTAGACTGAGTCTGGGCTTTTGTCAGCTAATGGGTTTGTTGCAGCAGCTGATGAGAGCTTGAGCACAATTAGACAAAAGGAGGGTAAACATTTAATCTGGGTATCAACCCATTCCAGTGAACCAACATATTTCAAAAAGATCCAGAACCATGGTAAATGCACTGGTACACGTCAAGCACAGGAAACACTTGCATGAAAGTGTCTCATACTATGGTTTACAGTCTCAGTTTTCTTTCTCAGTGCAAATGAGAGTGCTGCAAATTTCTCTATATAAATGTGTTAGCATATATATTTACACATATACAAGAAAACTCATCATGTAGATTTCATGGACACTCATCTACTGATCCTTTGGGTAAGAATTAAACACACACTGGCCTGCTAAGACATCATAATTTCAAACCAAGTAATTGCATTTGGAAGCTTCTGCTGCAATTTAACCCAATAGTTTCTTTGTTTTTAGAGGATTTGTGAGCTAAAATTGTTATAAATGGCAACCAGCCCAGTGGATCAGCAGCAAACAAGGTTCTGTCAGGCTGGAGACCCCAGTTCAAGGACTGACAAAGTGTCTTGGGCATTGAGCCAATGCACGCTCGCTGTGCTACAGCAGTGGCAGGGCAGCTTTTTGTGAGATGAGGCCAGTGTGTAATTCCAATTGCTTAGTTGAAATGTGATGCTACCAGATGTAGAGGCCACCACAGCTTGAACCCTGCCCTCACAGCCACAAAGAAAGGATATTAAGTACATACCAATGGGGAGGAAGAGCCATGAAAATGCAGAGGAAAAATGTGTAGTAAAATCTTTCCTGAGCTTTAATTGCAGCTTTGGCTTTCTCTGAAGGGTACGTGACTAAAAAAGCAAATCCACCATCATATTTACAGATACTTCAGTGAAGTGATAGATTGTTATCTGAGCCTTGGAAAGGCAGCAGTCAGGGACTAGCATGGTCTCTGCATAGGCCTGATTTTCAAAAGCAAAAGGAATGTAGGCACAAGGAACTTATCTTGGGCAAATATCTCAAACAAAAAAAAAATTATCTCAAACAAATCATCTTGAAAGATTATCCTGACCAAAGCCATGTTTTAAACTTACACCAACAAAAGGCAGATGAGAATCTGGCCTGTGCACTTAGAAAGCAGGGGAGGGGGTTGACAACATAAAGCTGATCCTGTGTGCCATTTAATAGGTCCAAGCAAGTGAAAAAGCTGTGAGTGAAAAAATTGTGCTGTTAATGAAAAAGTACAACCTTTCTTCACTTCAGAATCACTGATGGACTACCCTTAAAATGAATGGTATGAATGTTCAGGGAAATTATTTTCTTTCTGTTTTGCACAGACTTTGGTATTGATGCAAAAATACATGTTTGCACTGAAAACAAACAAAACACCCCATAGAACTGACAGGTGCACTTAAACTACTTAGAAGTTGTATCAGCCATATTTATTGAATCTACTGAATTGTTTATAAAAATGTTGAGCTGATTTTAATTACTTTTCCTTGTTTGTCTTAGATCTCCAAGATGCAGACACTTCTGTATGGAGTAGTAGAACTACATCCCCCTCTTCAAATGCTGTTACTTCTAGGCCTGAAAATATGCTGAAGAGTAGCACAGAGATGTTCATCAGAAATGTGACTGAACGATTCAGTAAAAATCCCATTGAAAAGCTCTACTTTGACTTGAAATCTGCAGTAACAGAGAACGCCTGGATTCCAACACCCACTCTTCAATACTACAGCACTACAGAAGAGGTAAGACAGAAGAATTACTGACTTTTATTAAGCCTCCTCCACTCTGCACCCTGATAGCTATTACGGGTGGATGTTGGTTAAAAACCAACCAACCAACAACAACAACAAAAACCACAAAAAACCCCAACAACAACAAAAAAACCACCAAAACAAAAACAAACAAACAAACAAAACTGAAGAAAAAACAGCTACAGGACTAAGCTGTGTTCTTTTTTTAGTGGGATGCTTTGTTTTGATATTCATGCTGACAGTGCCCTTTGCTAGAAGCATAGCTGCAGAAAAATTCTGCCTCTTCTGTTACAGCCCAGTCCTGGTATGCATAATGTATTGGGAAAATCTCTAAGCTCAAGGGATTTTATCAGGATATCTGTGGAGCAGTGGAAAACTCACAGATGTGGCAGAAGCCATAGGAGCCTGGGTATCTGCTCTCAGTGACCCAGGCTCTGTCACTGGTTTGTTGCATGACTTGAGGGTCTAGCTCTAATAACACACTAAGAATTACAGTATGCAATGACTTTATTTATGGATAATTGAGTCCTAAAATTACAGACATTGTTTACAGATCAAAGCAAGAGAAATCTGTATACTTTAACTTGCCTTAAAAGGAATCCTGGCCTTGGACATGGCCAGCTTATCTACTGACCAACAGGCAGAGTGGAGACACACAGGTGCTTCTTGATCTCTGCTCTGCTGAACCACAAACCGCCCTGGCAGAGCAGGGGAATGGGGCTGCCAGCCCCAGCTATAAGAGGAGAAATGACAGGTATTCAATACCTCCAAATCAATTTCCAGTCTTCCTTTTCTGCAAGACTTAGTTCAGTAATCTGAGAGCAAACCTGGAATCACCATTGGCGAAATGTGCATGGGCAGTTAGAGCTAAAGCATGCAGGACATTATTGGTCACTGTATCACTATCATCACATAGTGGTTTAGAACTGAAAATCTCTAAATTCCCTGGGGCTTCTTTTCCAGGAGACCACACTACTCTCAATGTATTGGGTCAGGCAAACATGTTTTCAGTTACTACTATGCGTTGCTGTGGATAAGACTAAGAAATGTGTTTTGTATTTGGGAAGGCTGTGGAGAGTGTCAGGGTCTGTAAACTCAACGGTTTATGGACCCTGACACTGCTGTTCTAGTGCTGATGGTGGGAAGGGGCTGAGCTGATGATGGAAGCACTGCACCCCATTTCACAGCTGATGTAGGCAGTCCTTGTAAAATATGATTATTCCGGAGGCAGGCTGAGCTTATTTCCTCATGTCTTCTGTCCACATAGCATACCTCCTGCACCAAATATTGGTTACTTCCAAATGGAAATGTTCTATAAAATCTGGTATTAGCCAGACTGCCTCCAGCATTCCTACTAAATAATACAACCAGAGCTAGAGGAGTGGCACCATTTGAACTGCAGAAACTACTGCCTCCTGTGTTCCTACCCCACTTCACCTGCTGATGACATCATTTGCGCTGAGCAATTGCTTAGGTCAAAACTTTCAAACTATAATTTTGATGATATGCATATCAACGAAAAAAAGAATAATAGCTTTCCCTTGGAGCCTCTAGCTGGCTCTGGACATTTGAATCTAGATATACCAATCAGATATACCAATCTAGATATACCAACACACAAACTTAAAATCTATGGCCTCCATCTCTGTTTTCTAGTCTTTAGAATGGAATCAAAAATATTTTTTGTCAAACTAGCAGGAATGTTTAGAGGATTAACTGGATTTAACACGATACTTCAAAAACACGTAGACTGAGTGCTGAGTATTGTTGCGAGGAAGACAATACCTCCTATGAACTGCATTTGCCCAAGCTGGGTCCTCTTGTTTGTAACAGTAAAGCCTCGATATTATTTGGCTGTGCACATACCCTTTTTGGGGGGACAATAGTGACATTTCAATTGAACAAAATGTTTGATTTAGAGCTGCCTTGGATTTCAAGTAAAATTGCAGCTTGCACTTTGAATCCATGACAAAAGCTATGCAAAGCCCATTTCCTCTTGATTAGAGAGACAGAGAGGCTAGTGTTAAAAAAAAAACCCAACTCAGGAAACCTTGGGAAAGTGTCTGAAAGGGACTTTGGAGCCTGCTATTAGAGACACGTCCGGCAACTCCCAAAACTCACTTACAGTTCTTTTTTCTTTTCTAATTAGTTTCTTGGCTTGCCACACAGATCAGTAAGTGTTAAAGGCTGTGTGACTGCTGATCTACTCAAAGCCCATTTATGCAATACCAGTCTGGAAATAATTACTTGCATTATGTTGGCTATTCTATATAAATATATTGCCACCAGTGAATGATGGACCCCTCCTGTTTTACTTCAGTGCTGGCATAGGCATCTGTGTCAGACCTTACCCTTGCAGCAGCTTTTGCTGGATAATATACAGAAGGAAGTCTCAAAACCAGTAATAAACCAGTTCTTCCCTATTAATACAAAAAGATAAAGATTCTATGATTGCAAGAATAAGACTAATAAAGTAGGAACTTCTAAATTACGAGCACTTGTGAGAAGCAATAGCATAATTTTTCTCCACATATTATCTTACATTAGCTGGAAGAGACAAACAAATATTTCTTTCCAAAACTCTTTAAATTTTATTTGTGGTAGGTTCCACTTTTTTCCCTGAATTTTATGTTTGCAGTGTTGATTATGTTTTTTCCCTTTCACATATTATATCGGCTTAAATAACTTATACCTAAATATCTGAATTATATCTTCCCTGCAAATTCAGATTATGGATGTTTTCAAAACTCCTTATAATGATGTGAGCTCTGCTTTTGAAGAAAACGCAAGTTACTCTCAATGTTATAATCTACAGAGAGGAGTTTCAAGTAATCCAAACATCCCAATAAACCTTCAGATCTCTGCTTCTCTAAGTGCTGGAAAAATACTAGTGTGGTTTATGCCATTAGGTCCAAAAACCATGATCATCTAAAGATGGAATCACACTGTAAAACTCTCTCACCTTGAATGATTACCACACATCTATATCATTTGAATTCCAGTTTAGGTCTAAGAAATACACCTTGTATTTCCCATCAATGGTATGTTTACCCCTGTGCTAGCTCTTTGGGGCTTGGTCCCTCCTTCTGTCTAAAGTATGTGAAACATCTCTTCTGAGGGAGATCATGTTCTGTGATGGACTTGAGAATGGCATAATCATCAATACATATTTATATTGTCACTTAAGGTGATGTTCATAAAGTTATTAATCATCCTAAGCTTTGCAGAATAGAGCCCAGCACTTTCAGTACTGTGTACTTAGGACCAGGCATGGAGTTCCACTGGGACAAATGAAGTTTTCCGTAAGTGTGGGTAACACCCTTGAGTGCTCAGACCTTTGGTTTCAGAACAGAAGAATGAGAGCTAAGGTTTTTCAGACATTTGTATCTTGTTTGACAGGCTGATTGCCCAGAAAAATCCTAGAGCAGCAGCTCCCCTAAAAGGCAGACTAGCATCTCTAAACCTAGAACCTTTTTCTCCCTAAAATGGGGCAAAAGTGATAGAGACAGTGTTCAATTTGCTTGAGGTACTGCTTTTAAAAGTTTAAATCCAACATGCATCATGCAGTACAGAAAGACACAGAAATGTGCCATTCCCACTGAAGAAAGTAAATGTCAAATTCTTTCCCCTTTATGCAATCCTAAATTCACTCCATGGCTGCTATTTGAATATCTGAAGGTGAAAAACACTTCTGGCTACATTTCTTTTCCCTCACCCCACATACATATATACATGATTTTTAAGAGGCTGAAACCTAAACAAGGAGGAAATGGGCATGCATGGCAGAAATGGCAAGTTTCCATTTTTACAGCAGCCAACTCGGAGTTGTGCACAGCTTTTTTGGTGCAACGTGAAAAGAGAGAAACTTTCTTGCTTTCCATGGTGTGTGTAATTTTAGCTTGGGAGTTATTTGGGGAATGTGGGAAGGAATTGTTTCAAGGACACAGGTTGATGCAGAACAAAACAAGCTGAGATGACTGCTCACAGACAGACTACTCTTCTGCTCCAGACATCAGCTCAGTGTCAGGCTCTGCTGGGACTCTCCTGGACACAAGGTCTCTGGTCACAGTGCCATAGGGCCAGGGATGGAGGCCTTGGTGGTCTATGGCTAACCCCTAAAAACATCAGTGTTTGGGATACAGGAGCTGGATTGATGCGTTAGTGATGGCTGAGGCCAAGAGGAGGGTGGGCTAGGAGGTGGGGTGGCTGTGAAGAGTGGCAGGCATGAGTAGAGCAGGCATGGGACGTGAGGTGGCCATGGAGCGAGGCAGGTGTGAGGTGAGGTTACCATGAGGAGTGGCAGGTGTGATGAGGAGGCACATGAGGCAAGGCAGCTGTGAGGCAAGACAGGCATGAGACGAGGCAGATGTAAGGTGAGGAGGTTGTGAGGCAATGCAACCATGAGACAAGGCAAGGCAGCGTCAAGTGAGGTGCAGGCAGCGTGAGGTGAGAGTGCCACCCCCCAGCAACAACAGCACCGCCTGAGGGGCCCCCATGCACAAGCAGGAACGCTTGGGAAGACAAGACCCAGGGGAGAGCCGGCATGCAGAGGAAGCGTTGAGGAAGGAAGAGAGGTGGGGTGGGAGAGGAGCCGGGAGGAAGGTGGGATCCTTAAGGAGCGAGGGGCGGCACCCCGGGGCTGGTCGCTTGCCGGGTGGGCGGCAGGTCCCGGATCGCCGCGCTTCACCCCCCGCAGCGAGACGCGAGGAAATCGCCTCTTGATTGCGGAAGTCGGCGGGAAGGGCTCCGGCAGAGTCAGCCCGGGTCAGAATGGCAGCGTGGGAAGTGGCGGCCGCCTCCCCCGCCTCCCCGCTCCTCCTCAGCCACGGGCGGGCAGCCCCCCCACCCACGCCGGTGTCAGGGAGGCGGCTCGGCGGCCGGGGCAGCCCCGAGCGCATGCAGCAGGCGGGCGGCCCGGCACAGGGCTCGGAGCCCGGCGGGGAGCGGGGGGCCCCCGGGGCCCGCCGCCGCCACTTCACTTCTTCGGACCCCCCCACCCCACCCCTCCGTCCCTTCTCCTCTTCCCCTCCCCGCGAGGGTTTTCGGGGTTAAAAACTGTCGGCGATGCTGAGCTATGGAGCGGGATTCGCCCTGTGGACGGCGTTGGCCCTGACCAAGGTGAGCGGCCGGGAGGAGGGGGGCGGTGCAGGGTCTCCCGTCGCAGGTCGCAGCTCGGGACATGCGGGTGCGTTCGCGCCGGACCGGCACAGCTCGGGGACGGGGCTGGGGGCTGAGCCCGGGGGGCGCCGGCGGGTCTCTCAGAGCTCTCCCCGCTCTCCGCAGGCCGCGCTGGGGCAGGCGGGATGCAGCGCCAACCTGACGGAGCAGCGCGTCTTCGGGCAGAGCGTCCGGCTGCGCTGGAGCGCCGCGGGCCGCGCCTGCAACTTCAGCCTGAGCGGGCGCTCCGAGGACGGGGAGGCGGCCGGCTGCCAGCCCGCCCACGCGGGCAACGGGACCTACGACTGCACCCTGCGGGGCCTGGAGGCCGGGACCTGGTACCACCTCCACATCGAGCCGTTCTCCGGCGGGGAGGCTCTCAACATCTCCGTGCAGACAGGTACGGGCGCGGGCGCGGCAGGTGCACGGGGAGGGACGCCGGGCTTTTCCTTCCCGTCCCCTTGTTTCGCCCTGCTCCAAGAGGAGGAGGGCGATGCATTTACAGCTACGGCAAACGGACAGTGTTTGCTGAACATAGCAGCCCTGCGCTTGAGTTCTCCTTAGCCCACTGCCAGAAGAAAACACTGCCAACAGTTAGCCGAGCAGGTTTGAAAGGAGAAGGTGCTGTGAGGAGACTTGGTCAGAAGAATGCTTTAAGAAGTAGTAGCCCATAATATTCTTTGTGCTCATGCAACCCCATTCTCTTCGTAGTTACTCAAGTGACAGGTTGTTTACTGTGTTTAAAATACAATCTATTTCATAGCAGGTAAATCCTCTTCAAGGATAGCTTACCGTTTCAGCCCATTTCCACACTTTTGTTTTGTCCAACCACAGTTTAAAAGTCAGAAAGGCTGAAACTTCTTGCTTCTATTTTTTTCTTGGATATCACCAGTGAGGTGTTATGATGTACAGTTGTGTGCAGAGCACTTATAGTGTCACATCCATGACTGGCTGTAGAAAATGAGCCAGTAGTCTGACAGAGTGCTACCAGGGAAGGCTCCCTTTTTGCATTTGTGTTTGTGTGTGCATGTGAACAATTCAGCTGTGAAGAAATGGACAGCATAGGGCCAACAGCTGCAGTGTCAGAACTGAACTCTTTCTACCTGTATCAGTGGGGGTTTTTTTTACGATGCTGAAATATAATATTGTCCAAGCTCTTAATGGTGGTAGTTCAAGACCCAAAACAGAGATGTCTGTAAAGGAGGTCCATCATTAAATACCTCCCTGATTTGCTCCCGAAGTGTTAGTTTCAGAGAGATACTTTGCAGTATTAGTATTGAAGATTACAGTAGCCAAATACTTAATAATTACCTGTTCACAGATATCGCTTTCTATCAGAGCCTTTTCCCTGCATTAACTGTACAAATGCACTAAATACCCTCCGTTAATTTGCTTTGGTAAGTTAAAAAACATTTAGTGACAAGTCTGCTGGTGTGATAGCTATACATTAAGCACAAGTCAAGTCACTTGGTAAAAATGAAAAATGGTTTCTCTGCAAACAGTGATTTAAATCAGTGTTGTGCATCATGCCAACTGTTTTTAATATTGATGACTTGTAATGTGAAAATTGAAAGAATAGATCAACTGTTATCAGAGTGATGGGTACAAATCACCACCATTTCTGTATGGTAAAGTTCTGTTATTGAACACTTGCATAGAAGTAGAGAAAAACATACTACCTTAGAACGTATTTTGATTAATGCATAATCGTTTAGACAGAAGCTTGTACATGCCATTTATTAATTTTTTATCACTAAATAGATTTTGCAAGGCTGTAAGATGAAAGTGATTGATAGCAACTGATGATTAGAGTCATATTTCATAGCTGACATCAAAGTGAAAAGTCTGATATAAGTTGAAATACTGCAGATTAGTGGACCATAGTTGAAGTGAGATTTGTGTTTGGATTTTGGATAGCAGAGATCAGTCAAAAGCAAGAAATAAGAATAGAAGAACCGTGAAGGTTTCCTGCAAAAAGCGGTACTCATGTTACTCTGTGGTTCCTTTGCTTCCCTTGATTCAATCACGAGTTGCATTGCTTGATGCTGTAAAATGCACAAAATCCAAAATTTCTCATTTTTTCCTAAAGAATGGTTTTGTTATACCTGTCAACAACCCGTATTGTACTGTACTAAGCTTTTCGATGAAGAATTAGAGGATTATTCCTCTGTAAGTTTCCACTAGGGGCAGCATTTTAAACCAGTTTTCTTCAAGCTCTGATGTCAGTAGTTTTAGTTTATGGTCTACTGAGCCTGAGTGACCATAGGCAGGTGTTTCTGGAAATTGTCCTGTGAGTATGGAAGTATAAGCCATATGTTCAGCCATATTGTAAACAAAATTTCCACTGATTTCAATGGTAGCAGAACTGAGCTGTCATGGGCTGTCTAAAAATATGTCTGACCTTGGTACTCAGTGAAGTTCCGTTTCTGAGCTTTTACTAAGGAAGATGGGCTAAGCTGTACTTTGAAGGTGCCCAGCTTTCTCCACTGACTATCAAAGGAAACTGGGTTGAACCAGGAGCCTGAAGTTTAGTTGATTGCAGGGAGAGGAATCCCATCTCATGTGTTTATCTTTTGCAAAATGAGATTTGAACAACTATGTCATCTTGATACAATAAATGCAGACAGAAAAACTTTCAAATTCGTTTATATGCCTAGTTCAAAAACTAGCTTTTTGCTCAGATTCAATCCTGTTAAAATTTTCATGTGTCAGTTCTGAGTTCATTTTCATCAAGTTTCTTATACAAAGTGCTTGAGTAGTTAAGTGCATAACATTCAAAATATTTTGTTAAATTTTGCATGTAAACTTTTGCAATTAAGAACTCAAGGTGAAAGCGATGAATAATGCATACTGTAGTTGCAGTGGTAATGTGAAGGCTTGGAGAGGATCAAATTCCTAATTTCATTTGGCCTTTGGAGTATGTAATGTCACGTTAAAATCACAATCTGTGTTGTTTGGAAGTTTGATATTCCAGTAGAATAATGGTGCAGCTCACCAAGATTGCTTAAACTCTCAAGTAACGCCAGATTCACCTTTGTGAGTCGTTGAGTAGAAAAGCAGCTTCTATTTCTCTTATGGATGCAGAGATATGAAATCTAATAATGTGTGGAATACTGGTACAACAATCCACGTTAGACCACTAAAGTGGACTCTCTTTACTCAAGAAATTTTGATTGATGGGTTGTCAAAACAACAAGTATTTAATCCTGTAGAGCAGAAGTAAAATATCCAAAACTATGCACAATACAGTCACATATGCACTTTATAAGCCAGGTATACACAGACATGCAAACACACACAGTGGGGACAGTTGATATTTTAGTAGAATAGGAAAGAAAGAAAAAGCTGATAACACCATTTATCAACTCTAAGCTACAGACTAATTTTCCACTGCAAACCTGAGATTACAGCTGTTAGTAGGCACAAGTTTGCATATTTGTTTCGCGTTAATATTTACAATTACAATTTGTTATGGGTTTTTTATATACATGTATACATGAAGCATCACATAACACCATACAACTAGTCAGCACGCTTGACATTGTAAAATTGGGATAACACATGCATCTGTTGGTCCTTTCATGTTATATTCTTTATTGTTCTCAGTAAAACTATTTCTGTCACTGAGAGCTGCTCAATGACAAAAGATGGTAGAGTTCTGTCTTTCCTGATTTCAGATAAAATACATTTTAAGTTCTTAACTCTCCAAATGTCTGTGCACCAGTGTAACTGTGCATTTCGGTGAATGACTAGGTCTTTAATTAAAATTCTAGTTAAAAACAGTAGTATATGATCAGATCCTAAATTACAGTTAAATTTCTGAATTGAAATTCAGATTTGAAATATTGTCTTGAGAGCCATGAAAAACAACTTGGCAATTACCCTGCTTTCAAATATGTCTTCTAATGTAGGCTTATAAATGCTATTTCAAAATTGTTTTCTACAAAAATATTGCCGTGATATATTATGTTACTGCCTAATCCGAGCCTCCTGTACTGAGAGAACTAAGAGGTAAATAACTTTTTGTTAGAAAAACCATTAAATATTTGAATGAAAAGAACTTAAAAATGCTACCTTCTAGGGTGCAGACTGGTAGAGTGTTTCTTCATTGTAATATGTAACTCTGTAAATGCCAGAGGCATGCCTTGGCCATGTGTTCACTCCTGTAAATTTCAAATTATTTGGGACAAATCTGATTTATTAGCCATCTGTAGGAGCCATATGTGACATAGCTCTAACTGTGGACTGTATAATTCTATCATCCATAATCATGTAATGGTTATGATCATAATTTCAAAAGACAGAGTACAAGAAGTAAATAAATAACCATGTTTTAAAGATTTTTCGAAGTTGCATATCATCCCAAAGAAATGGATATTTGTACTTAAGATGATGCAATCAACCCTCTTTACTTAATCTTCAGAAAAGTCCTTATAAAGTAGGTTACTGTTTTATGAAGAGGGAAAACTAGGAAAGAAATCGATAATTTGGTAGGAAGATGGCTGGGACTGGCAGGAATTCCCCACTGCTCAGTCCTGGGCTCATATCTCCCAGTAATTTTTTCTCCTGCGTTATGCGGGTGTGTTTCTGTGCTTACAGGCTGTACTTGGGAATCATGTCATTGGGGTTGGACATAACCATATCTATCATGTCTATGAATTGGATCTGCAGCAGCTGTGCACACAAAGCACATCCTCTTCCCAAAAAGTGAAAATGGAGTTGCAATATAATTCAAACACCATTAAGTCTTCTGAAAGATGCCTTTGTAGACTAGGGGACATTAATTCATATATTATCAAATGGTATAAAAATATCTTTGTGAAAGTATTTCATTTCTGTGATGTATCAGTGTTGTATCATTGCCAGCAGAGACTTGTATAACAATGTAAATGGTTTTTTAAGTGTTTGTTTCCATCCAGGGCTCTTTCAGTCCAGGCACTTCCCAGTCTCATTGTTCCTTTGTTCTAGCGGATGTACAAAGCACTGAGTGTTTTGTTTTCTGGACCAGATAGATTAGATAAAGTCTGAATTTCTGAACTTCACCTTCTAGGCACGCAACTTTCTTCTTTGCTCATGCACCTTAGAAGACAGATTACCCAGGACAGTATAAGTGCTTCTAAAAATGTAGATATCTTCTTTTGTCAAATTTGGCAAATAATACAGATTACAATGTTGATTACTTTTGCAGGACTGAAGAACAGTCAACCTTATTCTAACTTTGTCAGAAAGAGGGTAAACTTCTTGACGGTTATCATGACTTTCTCTCGATGTCAGCCAAATAAAAAACTTTTCAGCTGGCTGTGGATCTGATCATATTTAGTGCTGGAATTTATTTCTGACTCCCAAAGTTTGACCTTTTTGATTACAACAATTGCCTTCAAGGAACAAGATTATAACCCCCCTTTTCACTTTTGCCAACATAATGGTCGTTAGTGGCTTAGTATATATTAAATAGGTGGAGCTGGTAGTCAAGCCTATTGTTAAGATTTCCTGGCACTTTTCATTAAAACCTCCTGTTTCAATTGCTGTAGTTGGGTGAAGTTTTATCTATTTGGCCTGAAGTTTTATGTGCTTAGTCTTTGACTTGAGTTTTAATTTTTTTTTTTATTTTTCAGATTTAATTTGGCCTTTAAGAAAGCAGTCAAGAAAAGACAGTTCATTTTATTGATTGATTTTTTTAATTTAATTTTTATCTCTTTTTCTGAAGAGCACTAACATCTCTGTTGTCCAAAGAAAGAATTTGAATTTAAGCAGAGACCTGGGTTCAAAGGGACACAGTATTTTTTAGTCACAGAAAGGTTGAGGTTGGAGGGGACCTCTAGAGGTCATCTGGTCCAAGCCTCCTGCTCAAACAGGGCCACCTGGATCCAGTTGCCCAGGACTATATCCAGTCAGTTTTTTAATGTCTCCAAAGAACGAGGTGCTTCTTTGGCATTCCTAATATACTTGATTGATAAAGCATACCACCACCAGTGCTTGGCACCACTATGTTCTCAGCTTTGTATGAAGCAATTACACCCTCTACACCATGCAGGCTTTGAAGAAAAAGCAGCTTAAAGAATCCTAGGCTCTCCTACCATTGTATTTGTAGGATGGGTGTAAGTTCGACTTTGTTATTTTAGCCCTTACGGTGTATTTTTTAATTATGTGATCTCACACCCTTTTGTCTGCTTTGTTTAGGGAACCAAGCAGCAATGACTGTTCTTGTTCTTCTGTGTTTAAGGTTCTGTGTTTAAGATGCTGGTCATATAGAGACTGCAGTTCTCAGCCTGGATGCACCATACATTCCCTGTCTAATGCTAGGGAAGAGTAGCACAGAGTGTACTGTTGTGGAAGGCAAATTTAGTTCCTAAATTGATGGGGAACCCTTATCCTTTAACTTCCCAACTTGTGAAGGCTTGATTTTGCTGCTTTGGGTTGTTTTATGATACCTTTTTAATAGGCAATTGCTTAACCTTATTGGGAGACATAAATGTCAAAACCTTAGTACACCAACATGTAATACATTTCTTTTTAGTTTGCATGAAGTCTTGGGAGTGATGTAATACACCTGAAGAATAAAAGCAATCAGAATCTTTTTGTTTGGTCAGTTTGCCATCTCTTTAGAGTGTATTGTATTTCACAGGTGATTTTACTTGAGAGCTCCTTAGTAAACAACATAATGAATGTTGAGAGTTTCTCGGAGAAGCAGTCCCAATATTAGTTCATGAAGATTTATCCAATGTACTGTTTGGGTTTTTTTAAATTTACATGAACAATACTAAATCAGAGCAGAAACACATTCTATCAGAATGTGTTTGAAGCAGTTGAAGCTAATACTAAAAACAAAGGATTGTTGCGCTTAAAATTGTATAAATGTTCACGCCCATTAGTGATAAAGTGTTTAGTGACGATGTTTAGTGTGAGTGCTAGGAAATGAAAGCTGCTGCTGCCATTGTATCTATAAAGCTACATTATGCTGAGGCACTGAGTGTAATTTGCTGGTTTTTATTAAAGCTGTTACAGTTTTACTATCAGCAGATTTCCAAGCTTGTAATATACATCCACAGTGGAAGTGTTTTGCTACCTGTGAGTGAGTGTAAAAAGTAACATTTCTGAATTCTGCAGGACTCTCTTGTAGACAGGTTTCAGTGATACAGTGTTTATAAATTGAAAGAAAAAGACATTTTGAAAAGTATTGGCAGCACGATGATGATAAAGGGAGAGTTTTGGAAGAATTTTTGTGCTGTTGTGTAAAATCTCAGACAATCATAATGCAAGAAATGGTTTAAGTTTTCTCTTTTTTTTTTTTTCTAACTACAGATCCCTTGCCGCCATCTCGTTTGGAAATTAATAAGGAAAAGACTACACTCACAAGCTTGGAAGTTCAATGGGATCCTTCCTCAGGAAAGGTGGACTTGTATAACCTAATATTATTTGATGATGATAATAAAAAGATACAAGAAGTCTCCGTACCAGGAAGCATTTCAAAAACAGAAAATACTTTTTTTAGTCTCATCCCTGGGAATAAATACAACATTGTCCTCAGTGCAGTCGCTGGAAATAAGACTACCCCAGAACTTCACATAAGTGGATATACTGGTAGGACTTTTATTACTGTAATTCATCTAATTAAAACCACATACAGTAGTCTGCAGTTCTGCATGTTGAAATTAGCAAATGCATATAATTCTTCTACATGGCAAGATCTTTATATATATTTTTGGAAGTACCTATTGATGATAAATAGAAATAAAACAGGAATATCTGACTAACATAAAGAATTGTTTGCTAAGAATGGAGTGGAGTCATGTTGGTATTGTATATTTGGGACTGGGTTTTCACTAACCCTAAAGAAACCAAACATCTTTCAAAAGTAAATCTATTCAAAATTGCTGAGATCCTGGAGATAACAGTTAGTCCCACCCCCTGTGAAAAATATCCAAGTCAGTGTCAAGACAGACGCTATCCATGCTTCATGGTCTCCTGGCTCTGGGCATGTGGATTGTTACAGGGTGGTGTTACTAGATAATCATGTCCCAGTTCATGAGATTCATCAGAAAGATTCTCTGACCTTCTACACTTTTTCAGGACTTACAGCAGGCCACCTTTATAACCTCTCTATCATAACCCAGGCTGCGGGATGGGAGAGCAGCAGTTTTCAGTCAGGACAGGCATGATTTCAGAATTCGTCACAACAAAACAAGAAGCTAAGGCCATAATCTAATAATATTATAGGACCTATTTCAGAATAAAAAGTGATTCGTGTTCCAAGTTGGAAACACCGTAAGCTTATTTAACTCCTTAAGTTACCACTCAACAAAGTTAGCAGGTAAATTAGCTCATAGTGTGTCTGCAGCTAATTTAGCTGCACTGCTTAATGTGGCAGCAGTTAGGTTTTAACAATCTGAGCCACAGTGCCCTGACTCCTGTAGTAACTTCTTCAGTGAATTGGGGCAGTGTGTAGTCTGGTTATTTCACTTAAGTGAAAGTACTAAAGACAGTTTAACTCCATAATTCATACCGATCTGAATGGGAGATATAGAGCTTGTGAGTTTTTTAAGAAAATATTTTCTGTGGCTTTTTCTCTCTGAATTTCAAAATAGCTGCACTTCTGAAAAGGAAGTGGAAAAAAATGTGTAGCAGCTTAAGAACTTTAAAATTGAATGTTGGTGGTTTTGGGTTGTTTGGTTGTTTGAGTTTTTTGTTTGCTTGGTGGCTTGGTTTGATTTGGGGTTTTGTGGGTTGTTTCTTTTCACAAAGAAATACTGATCCACAGAAATAGGAGTTTAGATTTTTTTTTTTAGGAAGGTTTTTCCAAGACAGTGTTATGTGGTCATTAAGATAAAGATAAGATGACATCCTACTAGAATCCAATACTTAAAACACTTACATAGGCAAAACCAGCCTTTGCTTTCCTTAATTTCTGGGAAGAGCAAGGTACAGTTTCTCCTACAGAAATGTCATCATGTAGACATAATTTACATAAACAATATTGTCGTGTCTAAGACACACAGATGAGTGCTGTTGTCAACTGGGCTGTTTTGGGGATTACTCTTGTTTCATTTTATTTCTTCAGACTTTTTTATTTCTTCCTGTTGTGAGGTGCAATAATTTTAAATCTCACAGGTATTGTTAGAATGTAAACGCACTCCATCTAGCTTGCAGCACAGTCCTCCATTTCAGTACCTACTGTGCCTCAGGCCTGAGTAATTAAGATACTGGAGGTGGCTATGCTTTTCTTTTGGTGGAGCATTTGAATAAAGGAGTTTTATTCAAATCCCGTTTAGACTGGTGTAAATCAGACATAGGTGCAGTAATGCCATAATGTTTACCGAAATATATGCAGGCATCTGTTAGGAGCGTGTGCACGATCTGTTTTATGGTCAAAGTGACTAGTGTGAGTGCAGACATGGCTAAAAGATTTTCTGTTCCATGAAGTAAGAGCGGTCATCAAAAGACATGTCTCTCTCAGAAGTACAGTGTCTTACACAGGGCTGGGTTCCGTATCCCTGTGAGCAGACTTTGCCCTTTTACTGTTCAGGCAAAATTGTTCCTACTCCATCTCATGTAACTGTTCAACAGCAAAACTCAACTATGGAAGTTTGGAGACAGCAGGTCTTATATGTTTTGTGGTGGATGTATTTTATTCTCTTTCTTACTTTCTTTTTTTTTTAGCCCCTGCTGAAGTCTTAGATTTGACAGTGACTAATGATGACAGCTTAGATGCTTTAAAAGTTAAGTGGAGAAAACCTTTGGGAAACTTCGATTTCTATAATATCACTCTGTCTCATCTTGGATCAGTTAAAGGACTCAAAATTGTGCAGCCACCAATCACCGAGACTCACTTTGATAAGCTAACTCCAGGACGTCTTTATCAGGTTACTGCCCGCACAATCAGTGGTGAACTGTTTACTGATGGGATGGCAACTGGCAGGACATGTAAGTCTTCTGCTTCAGTAAGAATATTGTAAATAATGCTATTTTTGCCTACACTGGCCTTGTAGAAGATCATTGTAAGAGAAAATGGTTCAGATTCCAGGCAAAATCAGATAAAGAGCACAATATTGTTTCAGGAATACCCCTTTCTGACTCTGGCAATAGTTAGAAAAGCTTCAGTGGTCCAGTGTGACCTGCAGCAGTAGGGCGAGAAGGTTGAGCATGTAAATTCAGGACCGTGTAAGTGCAGGACAGGATGGAGTAGAGGCTTTAACTGACCTCAGTTTTAACTGGTACCTTGCAGCTGGGAGGAATTAGGGCATACAAAGGTGGAAGAATCCATCTTTGTGGAATAAGCCATCAGACTTTGCATTTCTGCTGCTGAGGCCAGAATTTGACCCATAGCGGTTGAGGTTTTGACTTTAGGTGTGAAAAATTGATTGACAGTTTCTGCATGAACTTAAGAGCAGGAAGCAACACGGAAGCTAACTGAAAACCAAGAGATGCATCCAAGAAATGCACAGGGGAGATTTTGCCTGCCCTGAGAAGGGTTCCCCATTTCTGATGTCAGAAACCAGCAGGAAAAAAGTGAGTGGGTTGTGTGGGGAGAAGTAAAAGTTTTCTTTAAAATGAAGGCCAACCTTTCCAACAAGATACCTCACATTGCTCTAGCTGGTACAAGTACTTGTACAATAGCTATGCTGTGAGACAGGTTTTTCCAGCGTTCTGTTATGTCTCACCAGAAATACTCCACTTCAGTATTACTTTTTTGCTTTGTTCTTCCAGTTCCCCAGAACGTTTCAGAGCTTCAGGCCGGTTCTGGTGGCTGGCTGAGGTCTCTGCGAGTGACCTGGCTGCCCCCTGCGGGAGACTGGGAGAGGTACCACCTGCTCCTGTGGAACCGCACGGCCCTGCTGCTCAACACCACCCTCGAGAAGAATACTACCGAGTACCTCATCTGTGACATGGGCCTCATCCCTGGGAGGGAGTACGGCGTGGATGTTGTTGTGGAGAGCGGTGATTTGCAGAGCAAGACTAGTTGCACGGGGAGAACGGGTCAGTGTGCTCATCCAGGCAGTGTGAGAGTGCAAAATGTTCAGCTGGGCTGTGAACACTCAAAGACTACTTGGGAATCTACAGATGAATTTCACATTAATACAGTAAAAAGGAGCTCCCTTGTAAACTACAGAAATAATTGGTATTAGTTCTGTGAAAACTTTCAGGGTTATTTTTGTGGTAATTGTTTTGTTAGTGAAAGTTTTAGGACCTATATCGCCATTATGTCATGACTGGGGCATTACATCTGCACTTCACCTGTTATATTTTGTAGCTGATTGGAGGCACCCTATAAAATTCTTAAAGAGAGCAGCACAGGTCTTCCTGTATTGTTCATCAGTATGTTTCTTTGCCAGTCTGTATAAAGAATATCAGCAGTGTTAACCAAAGCTTCCTGAGGTGTATATTAGTGTGGCTGTTCCATAGCATACCAGTTCCTGTTCCTTTGCTCCATAAAGAAAATGAGGTTAGTCGGTTCAAGTCAGTCTTTCCAAAGGAAATCCACGTATACTTCAAGGACAGAGTGGAATTCTTTCGCAGTTTGTTAGTGAAAGCCACATCTGATTGCTTCAAATTTAAAAACTAATTGTGATATAGTTGCTAGAATTTCTGCTCTATGGATACAGAATAAGTGCAATTCAGAGGAAAGAAGACCTGAAGGGGGAATAACAGGTAAGGCTCAAGCCTAAGACTTACCTCACTGCAGAATGTGAGATTAGATAGGGCCACTCTATCTGCTATACCCTTACCTGTCATTCCCTGAGACTGTAATTTGTTAATTTCACACAACAGCAAGACTAGTAGAAACACAGAACTGAAGCTTTCTCTGACTTCTAGCAAATTTGGTCAGAGCAAGGCACATTCTCCCCTTCCTTACCTTGACATATGTTGCAAATAATTTAAGTTTATGGTGTTACTTTTAATTGAGTCAGCTAAGCCATTAATAGTTGGACTCAATGACCTTAGAGGTCTTTTCCAACCTAAGTGATTCTATGATTCTGTAATTAGGACATAGTCCATTAGATAATACCCAGCAGAGGGTGTATCACAGCTGTGTTTGACCCACAGTCAGGTCCACAGTGTATCTTTTATGAAGCATAGCAATTAGGTCCTGTTGTAATTTAATTTTCTCTTACATAAACCCACAGCCTTGGAAAGTGAGTTGTATTTCAACGTGAGAGGGACAGAATCAGATTGGAGACTACTTAGGTAACATGCCTGCTGTGTATGCATGCGCACACACACACACATGAACACACACAGAAGTTCACTGATGGAATTCTTTCTTTTATACCACTGTAAGTTTGAAATGTCTCTCAACTTGACTGAGCTATAAACCACTGCAAAATCAATGTCACTCTGACCCTATAGTTTGCATCCTTGTTTGTTAGACTTAAATTAGTGAAGATTTGTTTTATGGTACAAATGTCTTATATCCCTGTCTAGCACCCAGAGTTCAAGAGGAAGTTCACTGATTTCCCTGTGTTTCCATTTATACTAAAATATATATCCTTACGTAAGTTTAAACCTAAGCCATAAGCCATTGCTGAAGTCTGTTGCTACAGCCCTTTGCTGGAAGAGTAGCACAAATACTAGATTTATAAGAATGGCTTCCTAGAGAAAGGTAAAGAATCTCCTCTTGACTGCAAATACTCTCTTGCTGTCACATATCTGTCTTACGGAACAGATTTCTTACAGCAGCTCGAGGCATGGCAAGTGCATTCACTAAAAAGTCCTGTTCTCCTTGTGATATTTGTGTACCTTTACAGCTCCAGAGCCTGTTCTCCAGCTCCGTGTGAAGCATGCTAATGAATCTTCACTTAGTGTCATGTGGATGACCCCTGTTGCAGAATGGGACAGCTATGTGGTTTCCCTGGGAGACAGTGATCTTACTATCATAAAAAAAGAGCTTGAAAAAGAAGCTAAGGAATTCACTTTCACTGGCTTGGTACCAGGAAGAAAATATACAGCTACCATCACTACCATTAGCGGGACTTTAAGCAACTGGACTTCAGTGGAAGGAAGAACAGGTATCGTCTTGTCAAACTGTTTTAATCTTTTCTTCTGTTAACTATTAATGATTTTCCTTGCTTTGTTTGAATTAACTCGTTGTCTAAATCTCAAACATCTTGATCTTATGTTCATTTCAAAAGTGTTTCTGAACCTCTGATTTCTGACTGTCAGTTATCTTGCAGCACTTATTTAATATTTTGGGGAAATGGATGTGTAATTCCTGGCAAAACAGTTTTCTGAAGTATTATGTCATGTCTAATCAATCTACATTAGCACAATATTCCATATAAGAAGAAAAATTTTCGCTGTGTACTTTCAGGAAGGTCACTTCCTTGATTCAAAGCATTCATCATCTGGGAAAAAAACAAACATCACCACACAGAAAATGTTACTTTAGGGGGAACATTGTAAGGGTGACAGACACAAAACATATGTGACCTTGAAGATGTATTTTGAATCTTTCTGCTCTTTGGATTCCAGCATATGTATCTGTTATGGGCATGATTGCTGTGTCACAAGAAAGGTCCCATTCCCACCCCCTGCAGGGTGCTAATTTTGTGCAGGTGTGCAAGTTTTAAACCATATGTGATGCTTGACTTAAGAGTTCTCCAGTGCAAACAAAGTTTTAAAATGTAGCTCTGGTCTGGCACAGCACAGTGAAAAACAATCTGCTAGTGTCTGAATCTAATCATACCAATGGCTTGATAGTGGTCCTTGCTTAAAATTTGTTACTCCTTCCAAGGCCTGATAAGTTTAACTTACGCATTCATTTCTCTGCTTTGTGATTAGATAGCTGAAATTTCACTTCCATCTGACTTATGCCCCTTTAGGAGGCCTATTCAGGCATAAAGGTTATGGTGTCCCACTTTACTAGTATGAATCAATGCTTCAAAACCCATCAGACAGGGATAGTGTGTCAACATTACATTGAAAATGAGTTAAAAGGAATGAACATCAGTTAATTTGAGCATAGGTTCTAATAAGCATTCCAAACTCTGGATCCCTTTCCCCACCCACGACGTGGGGCGGCCCAGTTCTAGTTCCATTTCCATCTGAAGAACCATTGCGATGCTTTGAAGGATGGGGAAAGGGAACTCCAGGGGTTTCTCAGGGGTCTCTTCTGGCCCTGAGCCTGGAGGGGAGAGGTGCTCCCCCTCCCCCCCGCATGTGGCCCCATGGCCGGCAGGGAGACAGGACACCAGGCATGGAGAGGAGGCAAGAGAGAGTTTATTGTTGGGGATGCTACATTTATAGGGTTTAGGAGGATTCACAGAGTAACAAGTCTCAAGGGGCTTACAGGAACACCCAATCACAGGAAGAGGTTAACAAAGGCCAATGGGAAACACCTCAGGACACCTTCCCAGGACATTCCTGCATGGATAACATGGGGGGTGCTGGGAAGAAGAAACATGTGTTTGCAAAGAGACCACCAAAAGCCATTTTAAGACATGTTTAAACAACAGTTTTCCCATATAATGCAGGTTTAGCGCTACACCAAACCTCTGAATCTTCCTAGCAGCAGGACAGGCTTGAAAAATATTGCTGGGAATATGACAGAAATAGGTCTTACATGCATCCCAGATTGGGCAGCTTCCAGTGAAACTTGAGGTACCACTAAAAGTGCGTTTAGCGCAGAAATGTGGCACTTCAGTGTCTTGTTGGAGCTTACTAGGTCATGATAGCTGAAAAAAAAATGTAAAGATGATAAAAAACTGAATCAAAAATCCTTTCTGTTTCATAATGCTATGTGCCTAATTTTATAGCTTTCGTTAATGATTGCTAATCCAGTACTATGTATGCAAAAAGGTTGACAAAAAAGGAGATGAAGAGTGCTATCATATTTTATAAAGTTGAAATCTTCTGTATTTCAGTTGTGCTTGGTCCTGTAATCAGAAATACTTAGCAAGAAGTAACTGTATTTCCTTGCTTTGGCCAAATATTGTCAACTTAAATAAAAAAAGAGGATTTGTGGTAAAGTTTGGGCAACAAATTGCATTCCTTTGTTATTTCTTTATCCTTTTTGGTCTGACTAGATTAATGAGGTTATACTTGGATAAATGTTATGTTTGTTTAACAGTTCATCTTTTGATGCTATAAAAGTTTATATCCTGCTGATCTTCTGATGTAAAAAGTAAAACCAAAACCATCCCACTCAGTTATGCCCAAAATTAAGGGGTCTAACACAGCATAGATGACTGTGCCTGAGGTATTCCTTAAACAAGCTTGCCATTTATTAGGAATGAAAGATGGGAAATAGGAGAGGAAAGGGAGAATGAAAGACACATACTGTATTTGAAATAGTCATCAAAAGAACTCATGTGATTTCCTAAATTGATGGGTTTTGTTTAATGATATTTATAAAATGCCATCTCTTCCAGTTCCTTGATCTTGAATCATTTTGGTCTGGCTGAGAAAAGCTGTGCTAGAGCCTGAAAGACCTTTCTGTGACTTACTTAGTTTCCCATAGACCACATCCCAACAGACAGGAAGCAGTCCACAGTTAGATTATTTTTAGTCCTGTTGAGTCTGGCTGCAAATTGGAATGTTCTTTTGATGCACTTCCTCAGTGTGACTAAACTTGGGTTCTTTGGGGGATTCTGTTTTGTTTTGTTTCTCCTCAGTAATATTAAGACAATTTTATTTTCAGTGCCAGCCCAAGTGACTGATCTGATTGTGGCAAGTCAGGGATCAACCAACAGCTTATTCACCAACTGGACAAGAGCTCTGGGAGATGTAGACTCATACCAAGTGCTATTGATTCACGAGAATGTTGTCATTAAAAATGACACTGTTCCCAGTGAAACCAACAGATATCACTTCTATGCTCTGAAATCTGGAGGACTCTATTCAGTTGTTGTCACCACTGTCAGTGGAGGGATATCTTCAAGGCAAAAGATTGCAGAGGGAAGTACAGGTAAAAAGGAAAATACTCCGGCGTGTCTTTTCTTAGTTCTTAAAAGATGAATTTATTAAAGAGAATGGTCTTGTGATTAAGCCACTGCACTGAGAATCCAGAATTATGGGACTTTCATCTATATAATTCCTGTATGTGACCTCAGGCACACTGTGGGTCCAGATTCATGTAAACATAGCTTTAGGGAGCTAACTGCTCTGCCTACAGCAGGAATTCCATACAGCAGGATCACTCTGTAATAAAGACAAAAATATACCCTGAGAGTAATGTACAGCTGTGGTGGTGAATCACTCCTTGGAAGAGACTTTCTTGTTCCATTGACTACTTGGTAGTGTAGAGTGATTGCTCCTTACTTAGGTGTGCCAACTGTCTGCCTAAAAGTAGTGGGATGAATCTGTGTTAAGTTTCTCATGACCCATTCTTTTTCTCTAATGCACCATCAAAGAATGTCTGCCAGGGTTAATTACTCATTATGACTCTCTTCTGTACTGCACAGCACAGGATTTACTATTGCATCAAATTCTCTAAGTTTAAAGACTCGTAAAATATAGTACCAGTTGTTTGGATATTTAGATAGAGGAAAAATTTGACAACACAGTGCAATTTCACCCTTTGTGTGAATTTGGCAAAGGCCAGGCATTCTGCGGTTTTGCTCCAATGTTCTCCTTGAAAACAACTGTTTTCAGGGGAAAAACCAAAAACAAACCTGAAAAAACAACTGGAAAAGAATAATACTAAAAGGCTTAAAGTACATAAACATTCTGTAAAATCTGAGTTTTTTGTCTCTGACAGCTGATGGCCAGCCCCTCTACTGAGGTAAGTCAGTTCAGTGCATCAGAGTCCAGTGAAAATGTGGCAGTTCATTATTTTTAAGCTCTGCCAATGTAATACCTCTGAGAGTTTTGTACATGAGTGATGGTAGTTCTGGCAGTGTGGAACCTTTGAGCTCACCTTGAAAAACAAGTGGCATTCGTGTATTGGCCACTAGGCGTCAGAGAACTCACTGGAAATGAAACACATTCAGCTATGGGCCTCAAGGTCCTACCAGCCTCAGTAGTTATTGCTGTTACTGAGGAATGGCAATTTGAGAGGATAATTCAACTTCTGGGATTTTAGAAGTGCTGGGATCATGCCACCAAAGACAATTTCCTTCACTATATTCAAAAAAGCAGTTGAACATTGCTAAGTGGGAGTCAGTGCAGTACTTTTCAGGAGTCCCAGACTGCTTATTTTGCAGAGGATAGTATTCCAGGCATTTCTACAACAATAAGAATTGACTAGTTAAAGCTTTTTTGGTTTTTCCTCTTTGTTTCACAGTTCCTTCCAGCGTGACTGGAGTAACAGTAAATAACTCAGGTCGCAGTGACTACCTCAGTGTGTCTTGGCTGCCAGCTTCTGGAGATGTAGACAGTTACTTGGTAACACTCTCTCACCATGACCAGATTGTTCAGACTCTCACCATTCCCAAATCCTTCAGTGAATGCTCCTTCAGCAACCTTACTCCTGGAACACTTTACAAAGTGATGATAACCACAAAGAGTGGGAAGTATGAAAATTATACCTTCAGCCAGGAACGAACAGGTAAAGAGAGGCTCTGAACAAATCCAATCACTGTAACCACTTTGTATAGCCATTATCAATGATTTATCAATATCTGATCAATCTGGGATAGGTGCGTAGGGGTTGGAGGCTCAAACCATAAAATTACAGCTTTATAGACTTAGTTTTATTCTTGTGCCCTTGTTGCTGCTTTACGTCCTACAAAAATGCTTTAGTGTGAATAAAAATCGTGTCGGTCCTTAGGAGTGAGCAGAAATCACGTATCAGTTTTGGTTCAAATGCGTTGTTCTGCCCTTAACCCCTCTACTTGGCTCTTCAAGTATATCCTGCAGAGCATCTTCCCAGAAAGTTACTCAAGCACTGAAAGAACAGGTTAGGATAGGCTAACTAGTGCAATGTTAGCAAGGTATCACAATAATGAGTAACATCCATGTCAATTGGTTTTAGTGTTGTAACACACGTGTCTATGGTTTTGGTCATGCTGAGTTCCAGAATATTATAACAGGAATAGAGAAATCTCAGAAAAGGATGGCAATAATGATGGGAAGCTTTTCAAAACTTTCTCAAGGATTGAAAAGACTGAGACTTCGTACTTGGTAAACCAGTAGAATAAAAGAAAGATGGTAAGGGGTGTTAAAATGATAAAGAGTATCAAGTTAAAGGAATTTTAGTCTTCTCATGATGTAAGTGAAAATCCAGGGAAAATCCTGTAAATATGGAGGACTAAACTCAGGATTAGTGTGAACCTGTGGAAGTCAGTACTATAAGCAAAATTGACCAAGTTCCTTAAGACCAAAAATTGGAAAGGCAAACCATTGTCATATGATGTAAAGCAGCCTGGAAACCGCAGTTACTCTTTTATTGCTTAAATCCACATTGTGGTCTTTTTGCAACTTCCTTACAAAAGCCTGGTAATTACCACAAATATAGTCCACTACCTCAGCTCCAGTTAGTTCAGAAAGTTATTGCTTTATGGATCTTTAACTATGTTTTTTTCTTTCAGTCCCTTCAAGTGTTCAGGGACTTACTGTCAGCAATTCAGCCAGAAGTGACTACTTGAAGGTGTCCTGGTTACATGCATCTGGGTATTTTGATAATTATGAAGTGATCATCAGGAACAACAACGATTTCATCCAAACAAAAAGTGTCCCTAAGGATGAAAATGAATGTGTGTTCACTAATTTGGTCCCAGGGAGGCAGTACAGTGTCACGGTCAGCACAAGGAGTGGGAAATACGAAACTAGTGAAAGGGTCTATGGCAGAACAAGTAAGTGAACACCCTGGAAACATTCTGAGACACCTCTGGGGTTTTTTTTATTTCCTATACCCAGGCACAAAAATCTGATATGATTTTAACATAGAATGTTGCTGTGTCTCTTTGAATGTGTATTATCTAAATACAGAAAGCAGTATTTAGTTTATGACCAGCTTTTAAGTTGCAAACATATAAAAAGTACTGTGCTGTGATTTTGGAAAGCAAATCTTGAACCATTGAAACTGGAAAACAGTGGTACAGTTTTCCACGTAAGCTTACTATTTATAATTAAATTATGCTGGAATGTACAAGACAGTTTTTTTTTTTTCTGGTCGTGGAAATGTATAAAGAAGAAGATAGATTAGACCTTAGTCTACTCAAACTACCCCAAGAACTGAAATTGGAGAGCATGGAGCAGAGGAAGTAAGGTGGCTAGTTGTGAGCCAGCAGGGATCTGGAGGCAATCTACCTGTCTTCACCTAGCACTGTGTGTGAGTTAAGGAGCCATGCTGAGACAACTGAGTTTATTAACACAGATGTAGCACTGGGCAAAAACAACTGACCTGTGTCTGGCAGGAGTTGGAAACTGCGCATTGTGTTGCTGCATCCCACAGATGGATTGCATTGGCTCTGCGCTAGCTCAGGCCTCTTTGCACCATATTTGTTGTACATGAGATCTTACTCAGTTTCTGTTGGCTAGGCAAACTCCCTGCAGGCTCCATTATTATTCATTCATTATTTATATGCTGATAGATTGGGGACTCCTGTTCTGAAATGGGACCTTCCAGTGTTAGATTGGGTGCAAACCACCCAAATAAATGCAATATACTGCTTTTCCTAGGGAACTGAATGAAAAGTTTTAGCTTGGAAGCGTGGCTTCAGAGCTGTTAGCTTTTTGCTGTGATCTGTTAGTAAGTACTGAGACATGTCCTATCTGTCTTCTTACCTCTTCAGTGCCAGAGTCAGTGAAGGAACTGACTCTTAGTAACAGGAGCACAGAAGATCTGCAGGTAACTTGGTCAAAGGCTGAGGGGGATGTTGATAAATATGAGATTCAACTCCTCTTCAATGATATGAAGATCTTCCCACCCATTTTCCTTGGGAACACCATTGAGGAGTATTGGTTCACAGCTCTGACTCCAGGACGTCTATACAAAATTCTTGTCTTGACCATCAGTGGAGATGCACAACGTGCTACTTTCATAGAAGGCCTGACAAGTAAGAAATAATGTGGTATTTAAAATGTGTTGAGGCTTCTCTAGAATGAAGCACTGAAAATCAAAGGTGAACCATGATCTTATTTGAGCTCCTGTAACACTGGCTCAAAGACATCAGATCTCATTGAAAATAACACTAGTACTACAAACAGATTGATCTGTTGCTTAATAAACAAATGTCACAGTTACCAATATTTGATTATTGGCAGATCATCTGATTTGTTGCATGGGAATGGTATTGAAATGTCAGCATTTGGGTTTCTGTTTTTCCTGTGCACACCAGTTGTTTGCTCAGTATCTGTATTAAATCACTATTTTACACCTCTGTTACCCACCTGAAATGAATGGGTGAGATAATAACTGCAGAATGGCTAATTAACTAAGGGTACATGAAGAGCTTTGATTTTTTGAGATGTTTTCAAAATATCATTTGGACAAGAAGGAGGTTATGCAAATAAAAGGAGGCAGAAACTTTTTTGTTTATGTTGTATTTTCTTTACTTTTGCTCCTATGAAAACAGAGAATTGCTTTTCTAAAATGGTGTAATCCTGCACAAATGTCTTCAAGTTTACTTTTGTTTACCAGTGTCTGAAATTACTCGTACCTGTAAATGATCTTTGTCCTTTGAATCATTTGCTGTGGCCATTAAAAGGTAGAAAGTAGAAAGTCTGGATCAAACAGGAAATTTGTGAGCAGGTGCCTTTTTGTTCCCTTTTTCTTCTAGTTCCAAGCGTGGTCAGAAACATTCACGTGTCACCTAATGGCATGACAAACAGCCTGAAAGTGAGCTGGACTCCCGGAGGTGGAGATGTTGATTCCTATACGGTGACCATATTTCAGCAAAACCATCAGCTTGATTCCCAGAGTGTCTCCAAACATGTTTCTGAGCACACATTTCACAAGTTGGAAGCTGGGGAGCAGTACCGGGTGGTGGTGCAGTCGAACAGTGGCACCTTGCACAACAGCTTAGCAGCTTTTGGGAGAACAAGTACGTTTCTTTTGAGATAAGGAGCAAGTTGCATTATGTCTTCCCAGAAACTGATCCTTATTCAGTAATGTTTATGAAGGTACCATTGTGTATGGGGACACCCAGACTCATGAGTGACATATTAGATTTTATATCAAAGTCATGACTCTTGCAAACACTTAGCATGGGTCTGTTAATACCAGTGAGATGTGTCACGTGAGTAGCTTTACCTGGGTGAATGTGCGTGGAATTCAAGTCCCCAGCCCAAAGTCTACCTTCATGGGATGAGTGCAGTGCCAACCCTCTCGTGTTTTAGCAGAGCCCATTGCATGATCAGGGCTTGTTAGACAATGTATTACTCCAGTATCCTGCACGTCAGAACATATAAAACAATGCAACGGCTTGCTTTTAATCTATTCTCTCGCTTTAGCGTCTACATGTATTAATTATCTGTGCCTTGTGCAACAGCTGCTGGCTAACATTTTCTTTTCTGTGCCACTATTTTGCACCAATTTACCACTTTATTTTTCTCATATGCCTTTATTAACTGTTTTGGTCAGTTCATCTCACTCTCCTTCTCCCTCTTTTCATGATAGTTTATAGATATCTCTTGCTTCTCCATGCCCAGTTCAGATGTCCATGATGCTCTTTACATTTGTCTGATTGTATTTATGTCTAGGACTTATTTGTTTTGATCAACATATGCAGATATTGCTTTTCCCACAAGTGAACTTGAAAGTGTATGAAGTTATGTTCTATTAATTACTTCACTCATATTTGTGTATTGAATGGTCTGTATTTCACCTGGTAATGTCCTACCTTTAATTATTTCCAGTTCCAGCCTCTGTCCAGGAATTATTAGCTGATCATGCTTACAGCAGTCATTCCTTGTTAGTAACCTGGCAGAAAGCTCCTGGTGTAGCTGAGAGATATGACATTCTGCTCCTGAATGAACAAGGAGTCCTCCTGAGCAACAAATCAGAGCCAGCTGCTGCCAAACAGCACAAATTTGAAGATTTATTAGCTGGCAAGAAGTATAAAATACAAGTTTTGACAGTCAGTGGTGGGCTCTTCAGTAAGCATGCAGAAACTGTTGGCCGAACAGGTAATTAGAACATCTTGGTTTATTTATAGTTCCCTCAGTCAGTTATCATTAAATACATGAATCATCTGTATATCTTGATTCTGGAAAGATTCTAGTAAGGAACAAACTCCAGATATTTATGCATCATTTTTCTTGATATGTGCTTGGTATGTCAATCTGAAATTTGTTATCATAATAATGCGACCATGGTTCATAATAAGGATGTTAAACCAAAGTGCTGAATGATTCCCTCGGTCGGTCTGTTGTGAAACTACCTGAATGCTTTATTGTCATCAAGTTTTTAAATCATAATCTCGAGGCTCTTAGGGCAGGATTTGATGTTAATGTACACCTCTAAACTCAGAGCCAAGTGCCACGTCTTGCTTGCAGTCTTTACTCATTTGAAGATTCCTGTTGAAACTGATGGACAATTCTGTGTGAGTACAGGCTGGAGAATCAGGCCCACTGGAAAATACAAGTATTGTATTGGAGAAGATTCACTGGCATATCATAAATGCTTTCCTCTTGTTTCTGACAGTTGCTGTTGATATTTTTTAGCTACTTGTGGCTTAATTGAGATGTATTCCAGCCACGAGTTGTTACTTTACTAAAGGTTCAGCTTAGTGGCTAGACTCTTTGGTTTTACTCTTACATTTATCCTTCTTTGCAGTTCCAGCAGCTGTTACAAATCTGAAAGTCACAGAGAACACCACTGATCGACTGTCCTTCAGCTGGACCACCTCACAAGGGGAACTTGATTCATATGACATCTTCCTGTACAACCCAGACAAATCCCTTCATGACAGGATTTCAGGAGAGCAGCACCTCCAGCAGTGTTCATTCCAGAACCTACGTCAAGGCAGGATGTATCGAATGGTGATTGTTACCCACAGTGGAGACCTCACTAACGAGTCATCTATCTTTGGAAGAACAGGCAAGAACATCCAAGAAAACCACCTGTGCTCATGGGGGACACCAGTGAGCCGGTCTGAGTCTGATGCTCATACTAGATTAAAGCAACTTTTAGAAATATCAAAATTGTCTCTTATGTTTAAAAAGCATTAGCTAAATAAAAAGGTAAATTCTGAATGACATGGTTACAGCAGGAAAAATTAAGCAAAAAACTTTACAATAGTTCCTAGGAACTCAAGCAGCATATCAATGTATGCTGCTTAAGCCTTAAGGGGAAATGGCTGTCTCCCAACCTGAAAGCAGTATTGGTCTATGAGTGGAAAAGGCAAAAAGGCAAACCAAGTCGGGTTAATGGGATAAGCAATCTACTAGTGAAATAAAACTTTTTTCCCAGTGGGAGCTCTGGCTGCAGCTCTGTGTTTGTTCAACCACATGTGGGAAGCAGAGTTTTCTAAACAGCTCTAGCAACTCTAGCACCCTGTGAAACCTTTCTTTATTCTAGTGAGGCACTGTATAGTAACCCTTCCATAAGACTCTGTCTGTGCAGTGCTGTACTTTCTTCAACTATCTCAGAATTGGATGTTTCCAGACACTGACTGGGAAAAAGATGCTTAACACTTGAAAAACTGTCCATTATAAACATTTCAACCTCTCTTGGGAACAGTGACTGCTCAAACTAAGAATCAGCTCCTGATGCTACCAGGATGCTTCCTGGTGCTTCCTGGCTTTTTGGCCAACTGTGGTGGCTACTAGTTTTATTACATGACTGTTGTTACAGGATAAGTGTAAGGTCTGGTTGCTTCTTCTCACCCTAAGGATGTTCTACATAAAAAAATACTCGTTTCTGTTTTTTTCAGTACCTGCCCCAGTCGTTGGTCTCAAGGCATCCAACCGAAACATGACAGACAGTCTGTGGTTCACTTGGGGTCCAGCAGCAGGAGATGTTGACTTCTATGAGCTGAATCTTTATAACCCAAATGGGACACAGAAAGAAACCTGGCAAAGGAAAGACCTGAAAGAGTGGCATTTCCAGGGGCTCATTCCTGGCAGAAAGTACACTTTGGTTGTGGTGACTCACAGTGGTGACCTGATCAACACAGCAAACGCTGAAGGAAGAACAGGTATGGGATTTCTTTTTTTGTCCCATCTCTCTGAATTCATATTAGTTCACAACTATGCAACAGACCTATTCTGAGGAAGGATTTATTAAATAAGTCATTGAAAGTGAAAAGATAAAGAATAACCTTAAGTATGTTAAACTGATAGAGAGTGAAAGAAAAACAGTCATCACTGTTTTTCTTCCAAGGGCTCAGGAATATGTAATGTCCATGAAAGTGGCCATCATCAGCACAGGTGTGGTAGCTGGCTGTGTGCACAGGATAACACAGACTACTTTGTGCTGCATGAAGAAAATAATGCATGTTTCATCTTATTTGTCTTGTGTAAAAATTTGTTAAGAATCTCTTTTTCTTCTTTCCTTTTTTCCCATCTTTCTGTGTAGCACCCAGCCCCCCTAACACTGTATCGTTTACTGATGTTGCAAACACTTCTTTATCAGTCACGTGGCTGGGTCCTCCAGACTGGACAGACTATGACGATTTTGAGTTGCAGTGGCTTCCAAAGGATCCCCTCACAGTATTCAATCCCTACAGCAGCAGCAAATCTAAAGTACGTATCATCTATGGCCTGCGACCAGGAAGACTCTATGAGTTCAGCGTCAGAACCGTCAGTGGCGATAACTGGAAGACATACAGTCAGTCACAGTCTGCAAGTGTGAGAACGAGTAAGTAACAATTCCCATTGCACCCTAACACTCAGCTGGAGAAGATGCAAAACTGTTAAATCTTACCAATTTGTTACATAGTCAGTAATCTCTGTTAATTAATTCATGAATTCAGTGGTGAATTCAGCTACATTCTAAGCCCTTGCTGTGTGCAAGGTCAACTGTTTAAAAGATTGAAAATGTACATACATTTATAATTCTCACATCCAGATTGGGACTGTTTGGTTGCAGAGCCTGAATCAATCAGTTTCAGGGGTAAAATAAGGTTGAATATGCAAACTTCTCTTGACAGTAGGATATTGAAATAAAATATTTCTGAATGATAAGACAGGAAGGATGAATGAAACTGTGCCGTACTAGATTTGAAGCTGGAATCAGTATTTCGCTACTCTGCATTTCTGTCTGTGTCTGTGGATCTGTATTACCTCTAGCAACCTCAGTAACAGGCTGATTTGAAAAAGTGACCTAGAATTGTAAAAATAACTGAACCTTGACAAATCCTCGTGTCATTTGGGGTGGGATTCAGCTCTCAACTGATATCTGTGTTTAGTAAGCTGTATAGCTCTGTAGATTTAATTCAGCATATTAATTAAAATTTCACCTGTATTTAATCACTTAAATGTAATGTCTGCCATCTGAAAGTGATATCCTGTTTTTGTTATATGTCGCATGTTATAAATGGTGCTCCCATATTACATGGATGAAGCATACGTCTGTGGTATGTTTTAGTAATATGGACACACTGCATTCTACCCAGGAAACCAGATCAGTCATGAGATGACAGTATCGATACTGACTGGTACTGATGACCACATGTAACCTCCAAATAAGTTGTAACAGCGTTCTAGAAATCCATTGTTTTACAGTGTTGCTATTCTTGTTAAGACTTCAGTGAGTAGGTTTTCTTGGCTTGTTTTCACGGTTAATTACTGAAGCTTCACAAACCTAATGGGGCCGATGTCACTAGATCTGATTTCAGATGGCTAAAATGAGTTAGAGGGCCTTGCATAGTAATCAGACAACCCACATTTGCAGGAGAGATGGGAATTCTGACTCCCAGCCTCCTGCTCTTATCTAATGGTTAATGCAGAATCTAGGAGCTGTAATGGTCTATCTGGACTTCAGCAAAGCCTTTGACACTGTCTCCCATAGCATACTCCTGGAAAAGCTGGCAGCCCAAGGCTTGGACAGGGGCACTCTGTGCTGGGTCAGGAACTGGCTCAAGGGCCGGGCCCAGAGAGTGCTGGTGAATGGAGCTGCATCCAATTGGCGACCGGTCACCAGTGGTGTTCCCCAGTGGTCAGTGCTGGGCCCAGTCCTTTTTAACATCTTTATCGATGATTTAGATGAGGGGATTGAGTCCATCATCAGCAAATTTGCTGATGACACCAAATTGGGAGGGAGTGTCGACCTGCCGGAAGGCAGGAGGGCTCTGCAGAGGGATCTGGATAGACTGGAGAGATGGGCTGACTCCAATGGAATGAAGTTCAACAAGGCCAAGTGCCGGGTCCTGCACTTTGGCCACAACAACCCCCTGCAGCGCTATAGGCTGGGCACAGAGTGGCTGGAGAGCAGCCAGGCGGAAAGGGACCTGGGGGTGCTGATCGACAGGAGGCTGAACATGAGCCAGCAGTGTGCTCAGGTGGCCAAGAAGGCCAATGGCATCCTGGCCTGCATCAAGAACAGTGTGGCCAGCAGGAGCAGGGAAGTGATCCTTCCCCTGTACTCTGCATTGGTGAGGCCACACCTGGAGTATTGTGTTCAGCTCTGGGCCCCTCAGTTCAGGAAGGATATTGAGGTGCTGGAGCAGGTCCAAAGAAGAGCAACGAGGCTGGTGAAGGGACTGGAGCACAAGTCCTATGAGGAGAGGCTGAGAGAGCTGGGGTTGTTCAGTCTGGAGAAGAGAAGGCTTAGAGGCGACCTCATCACTCTCTTCAACTACCTGAAGGGAGGTTATAGCCAGGTGGGGGTTGGTCTCTTCTCCCAGGCAACCAACAATAGGACAAGGGGACATGGGCTCAAGCTCTGCCAGGGGAGGTTTAGGTTAGATGTTAGGAAGAAATTCTTTACAGAGAGGGTTATCAGGCATTGGAACGGCCTACCCAGAGAGGTGGTGGATTCACCATCCCTGGAGGTTTTTAAAAAGAGATTGGACGTGGCCCTTAGTGCCATGATATAGTAATTGGAGTTGGATCAGGGGTTGGACTTGATGATCTTGGAGGTCTTTTCCAACCCAATCTATTCTATGATTCTATGATTCTATAATGTGAGCAGAGAATGTACGATGCCTGTCCCTTTTCTCACTGAGCTTAAACTTCTCAACGTTTCTCTAGAACCAGACAAGATACAAAGTCTTCACTGTCGGCCCCAAACCTCTACTGCCATCGCGTGTTCCTGGACTCCTCCTGATTCTGACTTTGATGGGTATAGCATTGAATGCAAAAAAATGGACACTCGTGAAGTGGAATTTTCTAAAAGGATAGAAAAAGACAAATCTCTACTTAATATCATGACCCTCGTTCCCCATAGACGATACCTGGTGTCCATCAAGGTGCATTCTGCAGACATGACGAGTGAAGTAGTTGAAGACAGCACCATCACAATGATTGATCGTAAGTGGAATTCTGGGTTGCCCTGAAGAGAGACAGTGAGCAGCAATAAGCAGTTGCTTGTGTTGGTTAGACAGCAAAAGGAGTTCTGAACTCCACAATTGCCAATGTGTGGCACTTATAATCTTGTGGCTGAAGTAGACTGAACCTGTCCTTTGGTCCCTGCTGTGACAGACACTGCAGGATTTTGGCTATATTGCCTCTCATTACATTGCCAGACCCAATTATTTGGCTCATTCATGAAATATAGCCTGAGAAACATAAACAGTTATCCCTGTCCTCATCGTCACATGCCTTCAATTGTCTTCATGGTTGTTGCTTGGCTTCCTGTGTCTACCATTTCCTCTCACGGATTGGAGAATGGAAACCATCCTCAGCACAAATATGCATCAGTAAGCACACTGGATTGTGGTACTGTGTTCTCTTTGGGTTTCTGCACGCTCTTCTGAGGCACTACCTGACCAAATCACCTGCAGGAATTTTAGCTGAGGGAGGATCACAGATATCCATAGCATATGTTTTGAACCAGTTTCTTCAGTTTCTCCACCTGTAGGCTCCTGAGTGGAGGGTAGCGGTAGCATCTGCTGGTGCCTCTGAACTACCAGGCATCACTGCAATCAACAGCCTGCCATCACTGACCTAGAGCTGCTCCAGTTTTTGCAGCACCTCAGAATTCAATGGCACATTCAGTGCAAAGGCTTGAACCGTTCCAGGGCTAAACTTCTCAAAAATTACAGGATGGCCAGGAAGCCTATATTCAGGGATGCCTCTATAACTACTTATTAAAAGCCACATTTTTTTGAAATGCTAGATCATAAAAGTAATGTTTGCTTTGGGAGCTATTGAACTAAGCTACAGAGTTCAGTCACCAACTCACCTCCATTCCGCCATCACTTGCCTTTTAATTGCAACCTTGTCATCTCCTTCCTCTACCACAAAGAATGCTGCAAATCCAGATGTAGTAAGAACTAGCTATTCATCTCACAAGAAGTGAGACTGAGTCCTATTGGAAGGTTAGCTCTTTCACGTTTGTTATTGTTTTGTGCTTCACCTGTGTTTGTTGTCACTTACTTGTTTTGAACACTGCTGCTCTCCCAGACCCTGGTTAACACTGGAGACCCTACTCAAGGGAATACAAAAAATTGCAGCTAGGCTTTGTAGAGGTTTAGCTAAACTAAGAGGTTTAGCTAAAGTACATATAAATACGTGAATTATTGGTTCTTTTGAAATTTAGCCACCTTTTTACGTATTTGATGTTTCCCATGGGTGCAATATAGTTTCAGTAATATAGATTGTTAAAAGACTCAGCAGTGTAGATCCTTAAATTCCCCACTTTTGCTGCACTTTCTTCCCTACGTACTTCGCTTTTCAGTGAAGTACTTCTGCTGTGTCACTGTTCAAGGTATACCTTTGTGTCATACAAAGAATATTTCCCATGGAAATTCTGCAGTCAGTCTGGAAGATGGTACTCTGTAGTTGAATGCTGTGTCTGGCTGACTCTGTTCCTCTGGAAAAGGAAGCAGGAGTATAGATGCTTAAAATAGGTAAATTCCTGTAATGAGTGTGCTAAGTGGCCTCCAAATGCCTGTCTTAAACCTGTGTCATTTTCAGTAGCTACAATTTCTGATTTCATAGACTTAACAAGGTTTTAATACGTTTCCGTGTGTGCTTCTGCAGGAATTCCCACTGAGGATCTGTCACTGTTATTATGGTGAACTCACTGCTGGCTTGTTTCATCTTTTGGCATTTTCCCTGTGGGAGGTGAAGGCACTTCCTTGTTTGCAAAGAGAATAGAATCAGAGACTTGGGTCCAGGCAGCTGAGATTTATTACAAATTGCATTTCCCTTACTAGATCTAGCTCACAGCAAGTACATAGATAATGCTTTCTCTCTATTTTTTATTTATTTATTATTTATTTCAATTACTCAGGTCCCCCTCAGCCACCTCCAGACATACGAGTGAACAAAAGAGAGGTGCTGATTACCAAATCCTCCATCAACTTTACTTTTAACTGCAGCTGGTTTAGTGATACTAATGGAGCTGTGAAGTACTTTACTGTGGTTGTGAGAGAGGCTGATGGTAAGTGTCGTGGTTTAATACTATTCTCTCTACAGCCTATAGGAGTTGCATGGGGAGGTACATCCCTATCACCACACAGCAAAGGGTTTTCTCCTTGCCTAGTGCTGAGTATCATACAGGTTTTGGATCTATACTTCTTCCCTAGCCTGGGGATGTAGGAACTCAGTCCTATCCTCAGAGAGTGAGTATCAACTGCAGAGCTCAGACAGAAGGAGTAGTTGGCTTCTATACTCGAGGTTGCATTCTCATGTATGCTCAGACAGTTTCCATAGTAGGAGACTTATGTTGGATGCCATTGGCAGTGGACACAGAAGAAACTTCCTTGCTGTGAACAGATCTCAAAAGGTAGTTTAAATGCTAAGCGGAAACACTAAGGCAACTCTTCTGGAGAGTCTTAGTAAGCCATGCTGAGAAGTCAAAGGTCTGCCAAGTTTGCTTACTGAAGAAAATTACTTTGCATGCAGCACTGTAAAACAGAACAGAAATTGTCCTTGTGGCATGCATGTAAACCTCCCTTTCTACAATTGACCTATATGAGAGAAATGAGATGTATGTTTCAACAATTAATACCTTGTTTTTAGAAGTGGCTTCATTTACTGGCATGCCAGGACATATTTTGTGACCCTTATGAAAGTTCCTTAATCTCTCTGTCCATCAGCCCTTAGAAAAAAAAGCAGAGATAATATTTCCACTCTCTGCTCTGCCATGCTTGCCATAAAGGTCTTTGGGAAAGGGACTGCTCATTGCCATGGCTTTGCCTACCTGAGTCCTTTAACCATTATTGTGAATTTACGTTCAGGGAACCCCTGTCATTTCCTATTGTTGTTTTTCACTATATAGAGTAGACTTGACTGTGTGTGGATTTTTTTTACTTGCTTTTTGAAATAGCTAGTAGTAGGATCCAGGAATCTGAATCACAGAAACTCCCACCAGCAGCACAGGAAAAAATGTCATAGCATTGAATTCGACCTATGCATGCCTATATCAGCATTGTATCTGGGAAAGTTACACTGAAGTCTTGCAAGGAAATCTACCTAAAGAAATAATAGACAGGTTGGTACTAGAAACAAAGTACCCTAACCACTGTAGCTTTGTATTCATGAGGTAGCCTCCAAGAAACAGAAAATTGGATAAGAATGTCTGTCGAGAGGTTGAGCCTAGAAACTGCATCACATTAATGGCTGTGGCATCTGAACCTTCTGTCTTTCTCTGCACATGACGCAGGTAGTGAAGGACCAAAGCCTGATGAGCAGCACCCATTACCTTCCTACCTGGAGTACAAACACAACGACTCTATACGCATCTACCAGACAAATTATTTTGCCAGTAGATGTGCTGAAAATCCGGACAGCGACTATAAAAGCTTTGACATTAAGCTTGGAGGAGAAATGGAAAATCTGGGAGGAAAGTGTGATCCAGATCACCACAAATTCTGTGATGGACCTCTAAAGCCTCAAACTGCTTATAGGTTAGATTTATGTTGGTAGCTGTGCTCTTGTCACATTATTAGGCATGGTACTGTCTGTATGCCTGATCCATTTGAGCTTCTGGAGATTAGTAATGTTCTTTGTGTTTCAATGTAAATTTATAAAAGCTTTCTCCATGCCCCCGTTCCATAGGTAACAACCAGTCCTTCGCTAGTTTGGATATTATATGATTAATTATGCACAAAACTCTGTGCAGTGAATAGGTTTATTTATGTAACTCAACTTGATGGGAAGCTCTCCTATAGCTGCTAAATATTTCTTTGGAAAGACTTAATACCGTCTGCTAAGTCAGAATAGTACTTAACAGGAGAAGGCAAACACGCTTCACTCAGTCTGTACACCAGCACTGCCCCACATCAGTCGTTTGGAACAAGCTAGAAAAACCTGGAGGTTATTCTATCCTGTGGCACCATCCCTAGGCTCCAGAGGTAGGCCCAGGTTAGTGTAGGGTGTAGAAGAGGGTGACTGCCAAGACCAGGCTCAGCAGTTACGCAGGCTGCGAGACCAAACATGAGCTCCAGTGGGGCTCAGCCATGCCCCTACCACTTGAGAGAGGCAAATACTCTCCCAAGAGGTCTGCAGTATTCTCACTGAAAAGACACATGGATAAAAGGCGCGTGCCAAGGAGTGTACATCATGCGTCTTAGCTGCTTCATCATCAAGACAATGCTACCCCACTATAGTCTGCTCTCATTAGGGCACATTTCCCAAAAATTCAGTCTGGGAAATACCCACATTACACGGAGAACCAAGAGGACTATAGCAAATCTCCATTAGCATAGCCATACCCAACCAAGTGAAGGGAAAATGTGTCCCCACCAAGAAGCATTTCTGAGTCGTCTCCCCTATGCGGCTTCTGCTAGGCCTGCCTTCAGGCATAGGCAGGCTGTGTGCCAGCTGCCAGAGCCCATATGTTACCTCTACCAGGGTACCTCAGAGCCCTCCACCTGTAGTAGCTGGGTTCCCCAATATTTATCTCGGAGATCAGTAGGATTAATTAAGTAGAATACTGATTAATTAGTATTTAACTCAGGTGCCTGTTTTAAGAATTGTCTGTGGGGGTGGAAAGGTTTTAATTATCTCTAAGGGGCAAATAAGTTCTTACTTGTCTCCTGTTGGTTCTGAACGTCTAATGAGCCATAAGTGTAACAATTCTGCTTTTTTAGGATCAGCATACGAGCTTTTACCCAGCTTTTCAGTGAAGACCCGAAGGAACTTCCTAAACCACTCTTTGCAGACACCTTCTTCTCTTTGCCCATCACTACAGAGGCAGGTTAGTTTCAGGCTTGTTATCAGTGACTGTACCATGCAATTATATATTGCGCCTAAGAACACTCTGGTATCTAGAACTATTTGTAAGGAGTGGAACAAAAACGGATTGCTGTGCATGTCCTGAAGGCCGCTCTGAGATGAGGCTGGAACCATGGTTTATCTGGCTTCTGTTGAAAATTCAGAGGACTGCTTGCAGAGCTGCTGACAGTAGAGAAGAGGATGAATGCTCAGTGAACTATCACCAAGAAAGCTTCAAAGTGCAAAAGAATCAAACTCCCATATAATGGGGTTGTGCTTTCTTTTGATGTGTTTGGGAGTGAAAAATTTTGCGTAATGTTTGGAAAAAATAAGGACAGAAAATCAAGGCCAGGTTTTAGCTAAGTGTTTAAGTGCCTTACACTTCCTTCTATTTAGCCATTTTCTTTAGCTGATAATAACAGATCCCTTGAGAGTTATCGATTCTCCAAGTCTTCTGATCTTTTCCTCAAAATATATAAGTACACTGTTTTGTTTCCAGAGCCTCTGTTCGGAGTTATTGAAGGTGTGAGTGCTGGCTTGTTTCTGATTGTGATGTTGGTGGCTGTTACTGCTTTATTTGTCTGCAGACAGAAAGTTGGGTAAGTTGACTCCCTTTGTCAGTCTCTGTTACTGAAGTAATGTCAATTTATATTTATTTAAGTAATACAATATATAAAATGTAACTGTAAAATTGGAAGAATGCGCAGAACTATTCAACAGACAAAATCTGTGTCCCCCAACATCTTCTGCACACTAAGTGTAGAACTTACATATTAAGAAATCTATAAATTTTTGATTCAAATGATGCCATAATTGTCATAGACGATTCTTGTAACTTAGTTTTCATTAGAAGTCTGAATATATCTGAAAAATTGGTTTATCATTCAGACTGTTTTGTCAAAAAAATGAAATGTTTCCAATTAATTGCATCTACACTGTAGATGGAAAGCTATTGAAACTGTTCATTTAGATATTATCAATTCAAAAATATTGAGTATGGCATTTCCTCAGTGTCCAAAAGATTAGTTTAAACTTCTCATTTTTTGTCAATTATAGTTGTGTATTTTACATTATAGGTGAATCTTAAATAGTGAACTTTAAATAGTTCATATTTTAAAATATGTTTTTAAAAAGTAAAATACTCTATCTCAACTTTGAAAAAGGCTTTATCCATTTAAATCATTTTGCATGACTGAGAGATGTGAAATTCCATATGGTTTCTGAAATTTAAAAAAGCCCTCAACATTTCCATTACAAGGGAAACACTGAAAATCTAAAATTCAGTTCTTTTACTGATACTAAATTAAGTCTGTATTTTTTGAATTTGCTTTTCATGTGCTAGAATTTCAGATTGAAAGAAAACTGTTTTCTGACTAGTCATAGCTTTTAGCCAAAATGGATAAACTTCATATAGAATGTGGTTTCTTGTTGTAAGTTATATAGCCAGCAGGGTGGCAATTACACCGGTATGGTTTTCCCACATCATACATAAGGAGAAAGTGTTTTCTAAGGGAGGAGTCTTGAGGAGATGGCAGCAAAAGGATGAAAGGCATCACTGACTGTATGGAGTAAGTACCACTTCAATGGCTTTCCCAAAGCCTGCTGTGGTTCTGCCACTTACTCCTGCTATGAACCTGGGCATCTGCTGGCCTGGTCTGCAGAGTACATGTGGTGGAAGCTGTAGACCTTTTACAGCTCTGAAAATCTCCCTATATGTTCCTCTCTGCCTGTAGAGGATCAACTGATTTAGAGCCCATCTTAGCAAAGGACACCCTCCTTAATGATAGACTGGGCTGTGAGTGTTTCAGAACAAGTAAATAGTCTTACTGCCTGTGCCATACATACACTCCACATCACTATTGCCAAGCTAAAATACAAGAAAACTCTGTGCCCCAGTTAAGAGCACTGTCACACAATCAGAGCCGTGAATCAAAACATACTTTTTTAAATTCCTTTTTTTCCAATTTACTGTTTTCCAGTGTAAGTTATGTTATTACCAACTCTTATCAGTATCAGAACAGATACAACAGAATACCTTCCTTTTTATTCCAGCAGTGGCCATGAGAGATCTACAGCAAGGCTGAGCATTCGCAGGGACAGGCCACTGCCAGTCCATCTGAACCTGGGGCAAAAAGGGTAAAGTCAGATTTATTTTTTTTTTTAACATGGCATCATGGTTGAACAGATCTATCTGGTCACTCACTGATGAAGTGTTTCTTTTTCTTTTGAAATCATTTCTAGGAACCGGAAAACTTCCAGGTAAAAAGAAAAAAATAATACCTAAAAAAGCTTCTTGGTAACCAACTGGATAAATTATGACTGTGATTCTCTTCCTCCTGTTGAATATTTTAGTCCAATCAAAGTCAGTCACTTTGAAGCACACTTCACCAAACTTCAAGCAGACTCCAACTACCTTCTGTCCAAGGAGTATGAGGTGCGATCCTAACCTAGGCAAAGGACTTGCTTTATGAAGGGGTGGGCTGACTGAATCAACAGGTTAATGCATTAGGAAGGTCTGCATTTGTCTTATTCACACAAATCCAGATAAGTTGGAGTGTTTCAGCTGAACTCCACCTGTCCAAGTGCAGAAACCAGCTCTTCATTTGGCATAGCATCTTCTTGTTGGCAGCCTCTGCCTGATACCTATCTGGCTGAGATCAGATTTGTATGGCAACGTATGTGTGATAAAGCATGGAAATTACCTACCAGTCATGTACTTGGTTTAAAACAATATGATTACCTATGTAATTTGTTTGTTTTTAAAAAAAACAACCACTCTCTGTCATGGCCTTTGAGAGCTGATAAGCACTGTGTTGTCACGTCCTTGAATTATTTTCACCTCGCATTTTATTCTTTTTCTTTTTTTTCAGGACTTGAAAGATGTGGGTCGAAACCAGACGTGTGACATAGCACTTCTGCCAGAGAACAGAGGGAAAAATCGATACAATAATATATTACCCTGTGAGTTTTAGGTTTGGTTGTGTAATATTGCATCACACCAGCTATTTTTCACTTTGTTTCAGCAAGTCTAGTGGAAAAGAGAGTGCAACCAATCCCTTCTCTCCTTTCTGTCAGAGATGAAATATCTCTGCCAGCTCAGGTTCTGGTGCTTGGAGGGGTCTGGCTTCACACAGACCAGTAATTTAGTTTCACACTGGAGGTCTAATGACTAGCATTCAATCCAGGGAGAAAAAGCTCCAGCTATTAGGGACATTCAGTCACTGCTGGTAACAGGGATAATAGAAATAACAGTAGGGTTGTTTACATATGGAGTATCATCCATTCAGTGCTCTTTGACAGCCTTGCCAAATCTTTGTTCTTCAGAGTACGTAGCAAACCTCCTGTACAGTGTAGAGCTAGTGTGATTCTGCATGGTAAGACACGTGTGTGAAGTTAATCCTCTTCTCCCAAGGCAAGACCTAGACCTGTCTGTCATTGAGAGTTTCCCCCTTTTATCTCCTACATGGCACTTTTGGAGGTAAAACATTGAGGAAGAACACCACATGACTCATTGCTCCACATCCCCACTAATGGATGTGGTATGTGCTTGCAGCACAGCCTCATAGCATCCCCTGTTCTGCCTACCTTGCCAGGCTGGGCAGCACGCCTGCACTGTACAAGAAATGACGCCTGACTGAGATCCAAGGTGGCATTATCTCATGAATCAGTGACCCAGTGGCTTAGACACTTTCTGTTTCTGTACAGAAGGCGGTTTACCTAGGGAGGATGTTTGACCTACTCCACATGTTAGCTCGGAAGACCACTAAAGCCCAGCTGTTCTTTCAAGGACAGAGCTGGGCACTGCTTTTCAGTACAGCACACTGGTGTTAGGATCAAAGGAGGATGCTATTGTGGCCCTTTTGTTGTCATAACAAATCCTGTGCAGCTCAACAGAGGAAATTTGGGATATTTACCGCTTCCTTCTTACCAACCATCTCCTAGTCTTTAGAACATTCCACGGCATTGGAGTGAATGAAAGAGGCAGTAAAAACATAAACAGTTATTCCCTTTAAATTAGCTATTCATATAAAATCTTGTAAGACTGCTGCCAGTCCTTTCAGAAATGCATTTTTTAAGTGAGAGAAGGACTGAAAATCAAGACCTAGCCCTAAGCCACTTGTTATGGATTTCTTCCTAGATGATACATCAAGAGTGAAGCTTTCCAATGTGGATGATGACCCTTGCTCAGACTACATTAATGCAAGCTACATACCAGTAAGTGACTCAAGGGTGGTGTTTTACAGTCCTCCCTCCAGTGGTAATTTGTCCTCCATCTAAAACTGAATATAAAGCTTGATAGTTAGGGCTGCTCTCCCCCTTCATTGACTCACTTGAGCTAAAAATCTTAAAACTTATTTTGTGGGTGTGCTGAAAGACTGTGTCTGACTGCCATTAAATTAAGTGTGAGTGATTTACCCAGCACTTAAGGGCACTTTCTTGGATTGCTCTAGTTATGTAGGATAGCAAGTCTAATTGACCAAGGACACATTTTTAAAGGTTGCTGCTTTTATATGGTGTCAGCTGTGGCTATCACTGCAGGTGGTGTCCTCACTGTGGAGCTATAGCTCATCCTGACAGCATTGGCACCTTGCAGGGTGGTGAAACTGGCTGGAATTAAAATAACGCCCTTTGACGAAGAGTTGTGATTGATAATAGCAGTGGCTTTAGCAATCCAGATTTCAAGCCAGAACTCAGCTAATTTATTAAAAACAATAAAGCAAAAGCTCCTTGCAGTTTCAAAATTGCTTGAGACTGTGCTATGCATAGTTGAAAAATAAAAAGCTTTGTCTGCCGCAAAAGGAACAGTATTTAGATATACTGCTACAGTCTCCTCCTTCTCTCTGTTCCAACCAATCATTTGCTTCCAGGTTCAAGGCAAAAATTTAGTTCTCAAAACTATTGTCCCAGCAAGAGCATTGTTCCTGCAGAGCTCTAGCTGCAACCCCATGTCTTGTTCAGTTGCTAGAAGATATTTTTTTCTGCCTTTTTGCAAACTAATGGAGTTCTCTTTATTTGCAGGGCAATAATTTCCGCAGGGAATACATAGCAACTCAGGGCCCTTTGCCTGGCACGAAAGATGAGTTCTGGAAGATGGCATGGGAGCAAAATGTTCACAATATTGTCATGGTAACCCAGTGTGTTGAGAAGGGCCGGGTGAGCAGTGACTCTTCTTTATTATTAGTTACTGTTCTAATATCTATTAAAAGTTTTTACTTGGTGTTTGCATCACACTAATGCCAAAAAGGGCCCAGTTAAGGAGATATACAGTAAGAGATAAGAGGTATAAAGACTGGAGAGAGATTAAGGCTGTGAAGTGAGGATGCAGGGAATATCCCAAGATCATGCAGCATGTCAAAGTTAAGAGTTAGGAACAGAGCTCATTGCTACTGGTCTCTAATCCAGGACTTTGTCCTCTAGCACTAATACAATTCCTTTAAGCATGCAGAACAACCAACAACAAAAAATGCTTGTTGATCACATCAGCTCTGATCAACTTAGATATAAGCTCTGGAGAGCAAGTGTTGATCAATAAATAGATCAGATTATCTCTGTATATAAGGCCTGATGTAGCTAGCAAAGAGACCATTCATGCACTTCACACTCTTACTGAGTGCAAGTGGAGCATACCTCCCTAGGTATGACCACGTTCTGCCTCCTTTGTAAGACAGGGAACAGGTCTATAAGAAGATTAAACAAAGAAGTAACAATCACCTGGTGGCACATAGGGGTCAGTTTCTTTCAGTTTACCATTTTTTCCTGAGGAGAGGGTGAAAGCCAATGCAGACTAGGACCTGTGTCCTTGTGCACCTCACTGGCTCCAAGTGGCACCCTACAGTCATATCTCAGCAAGAGGTGAGGAAGCAGGCACTGGAATTGACCTCTCATCCAAGCAGAGGTCTGAGAAGACTTGATGTGGAAAATGTGCCACCCAAGAGGGCATCAGTGAAGTGCTTCCCATTCCCCTCATCACAAACATCAACTTTGAGAACTTCCACTTCCCACGCTAGTCCATTCCCATCCCAGGCACTGTTTGTTGGCATGGCAAGGAGTGGCATCTCTCTCTGAATTCAGCTGCTGCCTTTGTTCCTTCCTCCTCAGACATGGGAGGTCTGAAGTCTGCTTCTGCCAGTGCTGAACAGAGGCATTGTTTACAACTGTTTCTAACACTAAGTCTGTCTTTGTCTGTGTCCCTGCAGGTAAAGTGTGATCACTACTGGCCCCTCGATCAGGATTCCTTGTACTATGGAGACCTGATCGTTGAGATGTTGTCTGAATCAGTGCTCCCAGAATGGACGATAAGAGAGTTTAAAATCTGCAGTGTATGTTTGCATATTTTTTTTTCCTAATGAATTGGCTTAAAACACCTGCAAGGCTAAATTAGGCAGGATAAATTTCTTCTGCTGTAACACAGTTGCATCACACCCAACTCACCTCTGGTGGCAACTATAGCATTTGTTCTGAAGGTGCATGTTGTATATGTCCCTTCCTCTCTGGTCCTGATGACCCACACTTTTGAATCCCAACAGGAAGAGCAACTTGACTCAACAAAGCTCATTCGTCACTTCCACTACACTGTATGGCCAGATCATGGTGTGCCAGAGACCACCCAGTCCCTGATTCAGTTTGTCAGAACTGTAAGAGATTATATCAACAGGACCCCAGACACAGGACCAACTATTGTACACTGCAGGTATGTGCAGCAGCAAAAGGTCAGTGGCACAGAGCTCTTGTGCGTACCCTTGGGAAGTTCCCAAATGTTAGACCTTGGGCAGCCACAGAACCTGAGAAATAACTGATGAGCTTAAGTGTCCAGATACATCAGAGCAGTCGTCCCAAGGCACATGCACTAACCCACAGCCTTACCTTGGAGAAGCCTTGAAAATGATTCTTAGGGAACCACCATGTCTCTGTGGGACCACTGGAGAGAACTACAGGTGCCAGTAGCTGCCACTGCTCATAAGCTTTTGCATTCTTAAATTGCCCATGTGCTGCTCTTTTGGTCCAACATTTGAATCACTAACGGGTGCTCTAAAAAGGTAAGATATGCCTGGGGTGAATCTGACTACATATGGATGTTGAGATCAGCTGACAGGTCTATCCTTTCCCCCATTCTGACTGAGACTCCCTCTCTTTACTGCCTTTTCATGCTGTTCTGCTCTTTTGTCATCTCTGGCAGTCATAGGGCTGCAGTTTTTCCTCTGATCTGTAGTCCACTCCTACACATGTATACGAAAAAGACAAAACTGGACTGCCTGATCTGTAATCCACTGGCCAGTTGCAGCAGACTATAGGGTTACACAGAGAGAGAGAGAGTGAGTGCAGTGCAGTGCTGTATCTTCTGATAAAGCCATATGTTCACTGGTACCACCTGATTGTAGTATCTGACCCCTCCACACATTATATGGGCTGAGGGATGTATCTTACATGACCCCACCTGTACAGCATGTGCTGCAGCATGTCTGATTTCTACTATTATCAGCAAGTCAGCTTTTCTTTTTCCAACCTCCTGCCTCCAGACCCCACCGCCCGGCAGTTCAGCTACTGGGAACTGATACTTTTCCTTACTTTGCCCTTCCACAAGGCAACGGCCTACAGATCTTTTAGAAAACAAGACCACAGCTGTATTCCTGAAGAGAAGAGGTTTAAAAACTCTGACAAGAGTCCGATGCAGTCTTTCAGTGTATCTCAATGACTGAGTTAATCCAAAGCAGAAAGCAGTGCAGGCAGTAGGAGAGGTACCTCTACCATCACTATCCCTTCCTCCTTCCTAAGTAAATTCCACTATAAAGTGTTATAAAGTCTCAGAGGTGCCATTTGAACAATTTGCTTCTCCCCCTGGAGATCTGAACTTTACAAAAATATCATTTGAATATATTGAATGCTTTTATCCATCTGCTTTTCAGTCTTTTGGGTTGTTTTCTTTTCCAGTGCTGGCGTTGGCAGGACTGGCACATTCATTGCACTAGACCGAATTCTGCAACAGCTGGATTCAAAGGACACTGTCGACATTTATGCAGCAGTACATGATCTAAGGCTTCACCGTGTTCACATGGTTCAGACAGAGGTAAGTTTTAGATAGCCTACTATGCAGCAACACGAGCTACGGTATCTAACAATCAGTCTCTCATCTTAAAGGCTCTCAAAGCACTTTACACTTACTCCACTGTGAAATACTACTTAGATGTATTTTAACTCTGTGAGAATTTCTAGTTCAGGGTTTTTTCCATTGGCTCTCATACAGTGGGTCCAAATCATAACAAGTGAGGACCAAGAATAACAAGCTATGCTTCCTCTAGATTTCTTTTTTTTTTCTTCCCCTGGCCCACGATTGTCCCAGTAGCTTTATGCAGCAGAAGCGTAACGGCACATTGTTGCTTTACAGCAGTGTCCAGTAAATGATCTTTGAGGAGAGATAGATCCTTCATGGATGGGTCTAGAAGACAAGCCTAAACCAGACAGATAGGTTGATGTAATAGGGAAAAGAAATGGAGGGCAGAGAAAATTAGATGTACCACTGTGACCTTGTGGTTTTGCGGTTTATTTTTTATTGAGCTGCTCTGTCAATTAAAATGGTATTGCAAAGTTGATTGGCATTCTCCTAACATACTATGTAAAAGCTAGTACATTTATTCTCAAAGTGCAAAAAAGGTAAATGTTTTGTATTTTCTTCTGTGTTTTTAAAACTACAAGAAAATCATATTACACTAATACCAGCTAAACACTTAGGAACTGATTTAATAAAGGCAAGTTGTGGAGGCAGTCTTTACATTTTCCCTGAAACATTAATAGAAAAATCAGAACAAGTTTGATGGGTCTGCCTGTAGCTTGATAATAATAGAGCTCTTTGCTGCAATTTGGAAACAAAAATGTCAGTGACAGTGTTTTCTGATAATGTAAATGTCTCTTGTATGTGTATAAAGAAAGACCCAACTGAAAACACACACAAAAAGGGATTCCTGGAAGTATCTTAATCACAGAAGACCTTCATTGGAGGGGAGACAGATTCTCTGCCTGGTCTGGGCATCCTCAGAAACAGATCCATCTCACCTTCTACATTTCCAGTATCCATAGTCTGCAAAGGCGGACAGGCATCTCAGGAGGGTGGCTCTTTTTCCCTAGCTGGAAAAAGGAAGCAACTACCTCAAGAGCCTAAATTTGACACCAGACTTGGAGACAACTAATGTTGTGTGATACAAAGCCTACCTTTGGCATGAACTTGAAATGACGTCTAAGACAAAAGGCAACCAGACCCACACAAAATATCCACAGCAACAGTGAGTAGCTGAGCCTTCACACTACCAGCACTATATGCCCTTCTGCCCCAAACCATCTGTGACTCAAGTTGAACCCAGATCCCTCTTGTAACCAGTCCTGCCCCTGGAAGAATTAGCAATCAGCATCCCAGAGACAGACTAATTGAAAGCTTTTACAGCTCACACATGAGCTGTAACATGCTTGCAAACTGACCATGTACCTGTGTCAGTGCACAGTCACTGAGCTGCTGTATTCTCAGCAAATCTTATTAATATGAACTCTCAGTTGCATCCTGTTTATGGTTTCTGACTTGGAACTGTGTTTTATCGAGGTGGCTTGGAGCACAAGCAATACAGTCTCTCATCCTCCTGCAAAAAATGAAGTAAACTTATCCTTGACTTTTATGATGATTCAGAGTTAGCAATGAGCAGTGAATTATCTTTTAAGAAACAGTAAAGGAGGTGGGGAGATGGGGAAGAACAAATCTGCTCCACAAACTCCATTTGATGTGTGTGAAGACACTAGTTCCTGGTGTCCATGTCTTGGCTTCCACAGTCTGTTTAGGTGTTGGAATAAAAGATAGTTCCCCTTCTGTCGATACAGTAAAAGCCAAATCCCACTGTGGAGCAAGGCCAGCAGACAGTACTGTTTGCAATGAGATGCTCCAGCCCAAGGTCACAGCACCATCATACTTGGCATTATTCAACCATAGAAAAACAGCAACAACAAAACAATGCCCCTGCTTCAGACTTGGCTGAAAGCTGTTTAAGACAAGACACTGCAGCTGGAGAAATGCAAGGAGTAACAGAACACTGTGTGCATCAGCTTAGAAGGCAGTGTGCTCAGCACAGTAGCTGTAACACAGACCATTTCAGTCACAAATGGTCTCTGTCAAAGAAAGTCTCCGCGCCTTGGCCAACTTTCCGTCATGTTGGTGAGTGGGATGCAGGACTCTGATCCACAGAGACAGCAGCTGTATGTACATAAAAGCAGACATTCTCACTTTCCCAAAGCCAGAGCACTGAGAAAAAGGCACAGAGCAGTGGCTGAATTTCTTGTGGAAAATAAGTAAAGAAGATGTGAGGAGAGAAAATGCATATATTTACTGGAGAAATGTTTTTGAGAGAAAAGTAATATTAAAAACGTATACCTTGATGTATAAAGATGCTCGGCCTACTTATGGGTACCATGTTACACTAATCATAAACCACAAAACGTAGCAGAGCATGGGAGTTTAACAATCTATTCTATTAAGGTAGTTTGATGAATAGTCAGTAGTCAATAATATTGCTGACTCTCCTTACTTTGGTGCGAATGTCATCTTAGTTCCCTTTTGTGAAAGGCACTCTTCAGAAAACTTATTTGCTTGCATAGTCAGAAGCAATCTCGTAACTTATATTGGATCAAAAAAATACTGATTTTGCCAGAAAATTTGGGTTTGTTAAAGTTCTGTGAAATATTTATATATTATAATAAAACTCTGTGGAAAATATTTGTTTTCAGAAAAAAACCAAAACAAAACAACAGAAAATTGTTTGTCTCTTCCGCCTGCTTCCCTGTACATATTAATTCTTTTACACATGTTATACCAAAGCATTCAGAAGTAGTAGCTATCCAACACAGCACCATATCAAATTATGCTTTGCAGTTGCTAGAGCTTTCACTTATGGCATGATCCATCAAAAGATATATATTCCTTTATTTTTGACTGGTATTATTTGTAAGAACAGGTGATCACAAAAGTTTACTATATTACTAGTGTGAAAAGGAGATTAATTTTAGAAGTATATTTTCATTTTTAACACCACCCTTGATTATGTGTGAGGGAGTTCGCTTGTAATGCTTTTTCACAATACAGAAAATTAAATTACAGAATTTCTCAGTGTCCTAAATACAAATCTTTTGCAGTGTCAATATGTGTATCTACATCAATGTGTGAGGGATGTGTTAAGAGCCAGAAAACTTCGCAGTGAACAAGAAAATCCCTTATTTCCAATATATGAAAATGTGAATCCAGAGTATCACAGAGGTAACTGCAAGTTTATCAAATTGTAAAATGTTTCAAATGTAATTGAGGGGGAATTGTGTTATCCCTTACCATTGATACTTGTTCTCTTCCTGGACCTTCATTTCTTCACTCCTCTGCTCTTGTCACTGTTGCAGTTGTGTCTTTATTTCCTTCATTATTAGTCATTATAATATCACTTCCTGCTCCTACCTTACCCTGTCTCACACTTCATGGTTCCTATGCTGTTGGGGGAACCGAACCACTTTCCTATCAGGGTATTGGCTTTTACCTCACCAGTCTTTACACCATCCACCCTTAAGTATACTGAGGCCATTGGCTGTGCTCACTGGGCTCTTCTGTCCTTCATGGAGTTCAATTTCTGTCCTGCATCACCCTCATTTGCTGTTGACTATATAGGCAGCCTTAGGAGACTTTCTATCTGCCTTGACTGGAAAATGTAGGGGTTGTAGGCTGTGCTCTTTTTCCTAGCCTGTATCCAGTCCCTCACTGATCAGATTTGCAGGAGTAGCAAACCTGGCACTATCACTGCCCTTCACCTCCTGTTCCCATGGCCAGACGGCCAGTTTGAAGAAGCTGTAAGCAGAGCTGGTCTGTGTGCATTGGTAGAGCTGATTCTTAAGGTCTGTAGAAGTTTTTAGGGTCAAACAACAGGATCTCAGTAGCTCCAGAAATTTGGACATTAGGAACTGAGATTATATAATGAGAGATCAAAACATTTTTCTTGATCTAGCTTGTAGAAATCAGAGTTGTCATCAATAGGTGGAACAGGCTTGGAGGAGGCCAGGGACTCAGCCAGGTTTCTACAAGTTGAGAGTCCTAGCAAAAGCAGAGGTGGGATTTGCTTTTTGCTGTCACATCAGTCACCAGCCAGCGCTGCTGCCACGTAACCTCCTCTCAGCACTGTAGTCAGCTGGCAGAGTTGAACATGAAGCCACCTGTGTTGTTTACCTTTTTTCTAATATCAGTTTTCCTTGCTTTCAGATGCTGTTTATTCAAGGCACTAAGAATGTTAGAGATATCTACTTTTGTGACCACACTTGTTAACTCGGGGGTTTGTTTGGGATTTTTTGTATGTGTATTTCATGCACCAGAAAGGTGCCAGACCTTTCTGATGAGACTGTATAATTTATTGGTCTGGTGATTTTTTAAAAAGATATATAATTTAAATATAATAGGTATTAATGTATATAATTGTATTTTGGCATTATGTAAATATGTATTTTTTCTATATTGTTTATATTAATATTATGCTTCAGATAATACTATTTTTTTTCTTATCACAGTTTTTATAAACTGTTCTACATAAACTATTTTTAATTCATTGGCTAACAGGACTGCTGCATCTGGGGCGGTATTGGCATGACACAGGAAAAATCCTTTAAGGAGAACCTCATTTTTTTTAACTAGTTCAGTGTTTGTGAGATGAAATAAGCTACTATTAAGCAAGGGAACAGTAGTCCTGTATAGGAGTTACAATGCTACTCTACACTTTAAACTTACTGCTTTTCATCTGAGAAAAATGGGTATAACCTGTAACACAATGACATACCTTTTACAGAACTCAGTAACAACTGAGCAAAACAGGGTTCACCTCACCGGAAGCAACTGTTTCAGTCTAATGTGACATAGGAGAAAAATATTGAGCAACATAACGCTGCAGTGAAGTCTAATAGACCTATCTCCCACCACATACTTTGAGGGGAGACAGGTCATATTCTGATTTCTTTACACTGGTTTAAGAGAGCAGAATCAGACCACAACCTGTCTATGCGTTTTCATGTGTGAATAATTATAATTAAGAAAAATGTTCAAAAAATGCCTCAGACATTTGTGTTAACAGACCTGTGAGGATGTGAAGTCTTGACAACTTCCTTAGCTCATTAGAAACAATGTTGTGCCATGAGAGCCAAAAAGTAGATAGATTGCAAACATATATATCTCTAACAATTAACACAACTGGCTTTATGCTACTTGCCCCAAGTGTTGATCACCTTCAAAGTTTGGCCCCAGCATGTCTGCATAGAAAGAATCCTCCACGTGAATGTTGCCTGATGCCCACCAACAAGGGCAGTTGGAACGGAAAAAGGCTCATCGGTAAGCCAGGGAATGTAGGCTGGCAGGTCTGTGCTAATCATAGAATCATCAAATGGTTTGGTTTGGAAGAGACCTTAAAGACTATCTAGTTCCAACTCCCCGTGCCCCAGGCAGGGAGTCATTACTCAAAACATTTACTGACTAGCAAGAAGTAAAATCAAAGAGCACTCAGCAGGTATCCTGTCCAGCCAAGTGGATTATGCACAGCCTCTCTCCTCTGCAGAGGCTTCTCACTCAAGGGTCTAAACGCTGTTCAGCTATTCTTTGTCTTTTTAGGTGTTCTTCAAAGAAATGGAGAATAACTATGTACTGCCTCTTCTCTATCACAAAAAGAAAGAAAGGCTTGATAATTCTTCTTTCATATATCTACCTATACATTCCCTAGAGAAAACTTAGCTTGTTACTGAAGACAATTGCCTAAATTCAACTTCTGTTTTGGAGATAAATAAATACTTTTGAAGGCCTTCTGAGAACCAGTCAATAAGTGGCTAAGTGCCTAACTGAGGAACTGCTGTGGCCCTGTGCCACATGCCTTACTGGAGCTGCATCCTCCTTGCTGTAGGAATATCTGCCTGACAGTGGCTGAAGAAATCTACCAGGCAGCTCCTGGTAGAGTTTTCTTAAGAAATCATTCCAAAGCAGAACCAGCAGGACTATGCACATCCATATCCCCGTGGTCTTCTTAGAGAGAAGGAAACAGCCTGATAGTCACTCTTCCTTCCTACTCATCTGGAGTCTCATCCTTTCTTGACCAAATATCCTCATATGCCTCAGAAGCCACCCTTCATATCAGCTTTCACAGCTGCTCAAAACATGGAAGCTTGGTTAATCTTTTAGGTGTTTCTGTATGAAAATACTGTTCATTCCTCCTGTACATCCTCTTTGGCACCACACAAACCCCAAAATCCACCACCCTTAATTGGAACTGAAAAAGAAAGGAACTAGCATTAGAGTGGAAGACATTTTCACAGGGGAAATCTAAGCAAAACCACAAAGAAATGTTCAGAGTGCTTTTTTTCTCTGTTTCCTTTGCTAGATTAACTAGGTTAGCAAGCAAGGACAAACAAGCATGGCAGCTTTACATCGACTGTTGACCCTGCTAATAACCGCTGGACTTAAGGCGTCATAAAAACTGCTGTTGTGTTACATGTGCTGCATTTAGTCCTTTCTTTTTTCAGGGATAGCTGAGGAGCAAAGGTCACCATGTTAGTTACCAGCACATGTTAATTACACTGTGAAGACATACCAAATGTATCCTATAAATTACTTCACGCTATATATCACTGTGTGATTTTTTTAGTGCTGAGGAATAGAACTCACTCAGTAACAAAGGATCTGAGAGCAAAAGTCTGATTGCACACTGTGTATGCATGTTGTGCATCATTTTCAGAAAGACGCACATCATTTTACTCTTTATTTTATTGTTCTCAGCTCCCTTGTCTGCATCTACAGAGTTCACAAATGTGTACCCAAAACGATAATGTCATAGCAGACGACTAGTTTCATCTTTTCTCTCAGCTAATAATGGACACAGTTCATAAGCATCTTCCTCTTCATCACTTATTAATGTGACAGATGACCTTAAGTGCTCTGGCAGAGTGCTCACAAGCAGCTTTACATCTCTGCCCAGCTAGGTCACACATAAGACAGTCCACACACATTATTGCTCTGGTTCTGCTCTCTAGCCAATTCTGCTCATATGAAACCAGTGTAAATCCAGTGAGAAAAAGTTAAAACTATCTATGTAGCATATTAACATAAAACGCCTACATAGCAGTATAATTAATTATATTTACTGTGCCTCTAAGCTGAATAACAGGCCTGATGGGAAATTGTTAATGTAACAAGAATGGATTTGAAGGAGACTGTACTGAACAGAGACAGGTCTTAAGGAAAAAGATATCTTTTGAATGTCCATGGATAACGCTCAGAATTCCCTTCTTGATGTTTCCCAATAATAATGTTATAAAGCAAGGCTAGTGTTGTAGCAGATCCATAAGCTACGATTTGCACACTTGGAGCCCAGTCCTGCGAATCTCTGGATTGTCCACAAAGCTACCTGAGTACTTTCACGAAAGTCAACCAGAATGCTTGCCTGAAGAAAATACCATTCCACTTCTGAAGCACTTGCAGAGTTGGGCTTTTAGGTTAATTCAAATTTTTGTATTGAAAGTTATTTAATAATGAAAAAATTGTAATAAATGAGTTTTTTAATCTGTGCAATACAATTACAAGATCCACTACCGAATGTAGGGAAAAAAAGGATTTTACATAGCTGGAGTTGATAAGTGATATTTTTTGTTACTAATGGAACACAAAAGTGGGTGAGAGAAATAGGCATACTGTGAAGATGTCATAAAAGTGCAACTTTATACATTTTTCTCTGCTGCTATAGTTATTTAGCAATAAATAATGCCTAAAATTGCCAGAAATATTATTTTGTGCCATGATATACTATGAATTTCCTTTCAGTTGTAGAACAGAGAAAAGAAAATGTGTGAGCTTTAAGTTTATATTATGTATTGTATATGGTTATTTACGCTTTAACTTTGAAACCAGAAGTTAAATACAAGACAGAGAGGAGTACATGAGCACTTAGCCAAGCTCCTCAGCCTGGGATTTAATATATGGGACAGTAACCATCTAATCACTATATTAGCATCTCCTCCCAGGGCTGCAGATTAGAGAAATGCATCTGACATTCAGAGATACTGCATACTGCAGCCACAGCTTCATGACCAAGGAGTGGTGTAGCAAGTGTTTAACATTTATTCAGATTTCTTTCCATACTTCAGACATACAATTTGTGTGAATAAAATGCATTATAGAATGACCACCACTCCCATGATGGCCCTGTCACAGATGTGTGGGCTCTGGAGCTGTGAGCTTTGGGACCTATAGTTCCGGTGGCAACTCACTGTAGACCCTGTGCCCTCAACTATCCCTCTCAGGCTGATAGTGTCAGACTCCTCAGCTGTTGGTAGCACCACTATGGCCAAAGAAAAAACCCACAATTTTGAAATGTGTCTAGCCGTAAATTCTTTCCTGGAGTAAAGTGTCTGAAAAACGTCTTCAGCACATATTCCTTTCTCATATGCAATATAATTACTTATAATGACTTTTCCTAACAAACACTGGATGAACACAGAACTGTGCTACTATTGTCAATTTAATTTATGCATTTAAGTATATTTTTATATTTTTAACTACAGTCAACAAAACAAATATATTTGAGTATATTTTACACAATTTTATAAATAGTTCATGAATAAAACATTCATTTTTAAAAAATCACATTCTTGTCTTCTGTTTGACTGCCTTTGCATTATGGATGTTGTTGTCCTGCTGCTCAGAGAAAAGGTCATAAGTCAGTTTGATTTCAGTTGAGATGGTCTTCAGAGAACATTAAATTCATCAGAAGCCTCAGCCTGTTTGGGGGAAGGGGGCTCTGCTGTTGCCCACTGGCCATGTTAGTGCCCATGTGGAAAGATACCATTGTTCCTTTCTCCTCTCTGGTTCTCCACCCTCCTCCTTTATTAAACCAGATACTGTCTGAGTTATGCGATGGATATTTAAAACCACAGTGGATCTTGAACTTGAGTGCCTGTTATTTTAGAGACATTTCACCAGGCAATTGTACCAATTAGCACCGCACTGGAGGTCCATCTCTGCCTACCAGTCGAGGATCTGAACCATGCTTTTTAACAAATGTATTTCTTCTCCTCCTGCCCTCCACAGTTCTTAAAAACTGTTAACATTCTTGTGAGGTCAGGGTGCTTGGCAGTATGTTCTGTGTCTCAGTTATTCTTAATTGGTCATCAGAAGTGTTTAAGACAAGTTAATTCTGTTTATTTAAAAGAAAGAATGATTTATTGGCTTCTATTTTGTACTGTGAACTATTTGCTGACGGGATATGTAGTGAAGGCTGAGGGAATTGTTAGATTTTTAGTTTGTGATATAAAAGTTTATCTCTGAGCTCTATTCTGTCCTGAAGCCAATGTAGACACAAAAGAGCAGTGATAATGATAAAATAATGTACAGTTAATATCTCCACACAGGAGAAACAAGGCCACCATTACAGACAAAGATAGATATGAATGTTTTTACATGGTCCAGCAAAGAAACTGAAACACAAAGAGTATCTTCTAGTTCAGAAAGAACACAGTAGGTGATTCCTGTTAAAATATCACCAGAATCTAGATTTTAACCTTGTTATTTTTATAAAATGGACTTTATATACTTTTTCTATTTTTATAAAATGGATTTGTATCTGGGCTTCATACCTACCAGCTGGCAGTTTTGTCTGGTAAGTTATTTGCTGTACCATAATTTCAATTTCCTGCCAGTGCCTGTCTTCACTATGAGTTGCTTTATTATGCATTCATTAGAAATAACTGTGTGTCAGACATCTTACGGCAGGCAGGACGTGTGTCAGGCAATACCAGTGTGTCAGAAAATAACACAGGTGAAAATTTCAAATGTTACTAGCCAAGGTTTTACACATTGCTCTGGTACAATACCAGTCCCAACCTGTGCAAAAAAAAAAAAAAAAAAACCAGCAGAAAAAGAAGAACAAGAGGAAAAATACTGCGTTCCAGTTAATTCATGGAGACATTGCAAAAGCAAGGACCCCTTCTGCTGTTGGCAGGGTGAATGCTCTGTGGGGCTGGGGGTGTGCTCTGCAGCGGATGCCCCAGGCCATGTGTCAGGAGGGCGCCAGGAGGGCAGCGGTGCCGTGGGCTGTGCTGATCACTGAGCCACCGGTGGCCACCCCTCTGCAATGATCTGCTGGTGGTGCTCATCATGCAGCAGCTGCTGGCTCTGCAGAGGCCTGATGTCCTTTCTATACCCCAGGTGGGTGGTTACTGTCAGTTGCACCATGCGAAACCTTGCTGCAACAGGCAGCCTTGTGTGGGATAAGAGATGGTCCCAGCTTCCTGAGACCTGCAGTAGTAGTCAGCAGTACCAAGCAGGCGCAGAGGCACCATGATCCAAGAGGGCAAAGCTCTTTGCAGACCTCAGAGCCTTTTAGTCTCCAGGGAAAACATTTTAACACCCACAGGTTTGCTTTTGCAGAGGTCCTAGGGCCCCCAAAAGAGGCTAAAGTCCCCCTAATGGCTCTCACTGACCAGGCAGGGTGCCCACGATCAGCACAGGGAGGGTGCACTCCAAGCCTAGTTGCAGGGGCCCTCCCCACCCCTCCTTAACCAAACTCCCAACTGGAAAGGGTGGCAGAAGCATGCCCTAGCCCCCAGAGATGCTCCAGGTGGGTGCACACACCTTCAGGGTTCAAGGAGAGAGGAAACTGAGGCAGCCTAGCTGCGACTCGGCACTGGTCTGGTTCCTCCCTCCATGCTGAGACCTTCCATCCCTGAGCTGGGGGGCTCCAGCACATGGCGGGGACTGCAGAGGCACATGATGGGGACACACTGTCTCTACACACTGTCTCTTGTGCTTGGTAAGCACAAGAGATTTTCAGCTGAAGTGTCTCCATTAATCATCAATGTAGCAAAGTGTTGGGGGAAAATAGTGCAAGACATCTTCAGAGAGGGAAGCATCCACGTTGGGTGGCTCCACAGGACACTAGCACTAGATCCCTGCATCAGTCTGCAAGCATGAAGGAATCAGCACTGGTATCACACTCCTTTGCAAATTCTCCCTGTCCTTGGCAGTGATACACATATATGTCAATAGGAATAGGAACATATTTCATTTGTTTGCATTAGCGCATGATGCAAAGTTATGTAAATAATTTTCACTTTGGAAGCTTAATAATAGAAATTTTAAAAATTATATGTTCCCACTATAATCACCTGATCTCTCCCACTCTTGTTGGATACATGGGATAAATGCATCTGGTTTATGCCCAGACCAGGTTTGAGGCTGTAGCACAGGAAGAAGACCCTCCAATTCTGTTTTCTATACCACAAAGACTAAAGAACCTTGAAATTTAAAAAGAGACTAAGGGCATTATGGATAAGAACACCCAAACTTCCTGGAAAATCAAATACAGACCATATGGCATGTAGTAAAGTTACCCAAATAGATTTCGTATGAATGGAGCTACACTGTAAAAACACAGAGTAAAAATAATTGGATGCAGAAAGCAAAGTGAGGGTGTTCAGAATGCTCCATGCAGCTTAGCTAGGGAAGAAAATGTTATGCAAACAAATGACAGCTACAGAAAGGTCCATGTGTTAATTGGGGGCATTTCTTCTGCCTATCAATGACTAGCAGTAATGAAACCACTAGGAGAAAAAAAAACAGATACTTACAAAGGCAATAAAGAGGTAAAGAAATATATAATGTCCAAAATATCAAACAGGTCAGAAAAGATATGCTCAAGACACTACACATGATAAATGCCAGCATCCTGTTGTCTTACCATTGGATCTAAAAGACACCTGGAGCCAAATTATTTGTGAGAATCCAACTTCAAAAAAACTTTAGACAGCTGGAATTAATTAATGCCTAACAATTCTGTGCTAGAAAGGTTAGAGAGCACTAAAAATATCCAATGAACCTGTTTCTTTACACATTGCACCAATTAGATCTGGTCAGGCTGTGACAAATTTGCTGTAAACTTTCTGGTGAATGAACAAGTCCCCTCAGCACCCTCCAGTAGTTCCCAGGGTAGCTAAAATATTGCCTCTACAATGCCAGAACTTTCAATGACAAAAATGGAGGAGGAAAAAAGCAAAAGGAAGTGCTGGTGTCAAGTATGTTGTGGTTGTTGAAACAGGGCAGGTAAGAAAATTTCAGATTCTTAACTTGGTAGTGTTGTCCAGCATGAATTTCTGTTTGTTTTGGTGGGATTAGACCTAAATATCTTGTACTGAGACCATCAGAGGAAAACAAGAAAAATAGAAAATATTGTGGGTGAATTTCTACTGCTCTTGTCTAGGGAAGATGCATCCATTTCAGTGGGGGGAAATGCACATACATCCATGCTGGGATAGGAAGGCAGCTAGGAAGAAGGATAAAGCCACCAGAGACCTCCACCAGCATTATGGTGACTTCTTTTACTTAATTTCTCTTCTCTGTCCAACACACTGTAAGAGACCAGATGAAAAAAAGCCTGTGAAGGACCATGTGGTGCGATCATGGGGAGAGAACTCTGTCATGCTCTGAGCAGGAGGCCGAGCTGCTGAGATCGTGCAGTGAAAGCAGGAGCACACACACCTCGCCTAGAGGGTCCTCGCACCAAGGGGAAGCCCGTTTCTCCTTCGTCACTCAGCCTTGCGAAGGGAAGCCACGCTTGAATTTTCGGTACTAGATACTGCTGTTCTCAAGGAGGTGAGACTCTTCCACCTCCTACTTTCTGGCCCCTGTGCCACCCACTTATTCCCACATCTCTCTGCTTGTTGCCACTCAGCACAGCAGATCGGGGAGTGATCTGTGTTAAAATTACCTTGTCATCAACAAAAACAAAGAGCTATTTTTAATCTCCCCGGTCAGTTCCATGAGAGAGTCTGACTTTTTATGCAGCCATGAGCTAACAGTGCAAGAGTTATTTAACATCACCCTTTTTGCTTCTCAGACCCTTTTCCACTCCCTTAGTCTAGCTGCTCTGACCAAACATGACCTGCCCCTCTCAAATCCCTCCAGGTTGCCCCAAGAAAATGAGACTCCAACAAAGCTCAGCCCCCAGTCTACCACCTACGTCTGTGAGGAACAGGAATAATGGGTTTGAAAAAAGTTAAGTCTAACACTGGCTTTCCCATAGGTGCAAGTATGACCAATGGCTGAGTGCCAGCCTCAAAGAAAAAGGGAATAGAGAAAGGGAAAGAAGAGTTTTGGATAACAGGAGGAGGATGGATGTTGGTTCATGCCCTGTGTTATGTCAAGAACATGAAAGCCCAGCATGGTGAGACTGTTCCCTGCATCGACCCCCTTCAGGGAGATGGGGAAGCTGAGGATCTTGTTGGTATGACCAGGTCCCCTTTGCTCTGAAATGCCACCCCATATCTTAGCACAATGAAAGGGAGAATTGAGTGCAGACGCTTCACAAATTTCCCTTACCTCCAACTCCATATCCTCCCCCCTCTAGCTCTTATCTCAGTAATTAAATATGCAGCTGAGGAAACTGATTTGGAAAACAGATGGCATGCAAGATGCTATAGAAAATAGTGGTGCATTTTAAATCTTACAGCAGAGACACAGATTTGGGTGGTATATGGGCCTTGAAGTAATTGAACTTCAAGGGCTGCTTGTGCAATGACCTTTAACAAGAAGGGATGAATGGCCCTCTAACCTACAACTTGATACTTACAATCAAGAATGCTGTGGCTGGTCTGATTTGCCACAGAAATTGGTGCAACCTAACCAAGTTCTTGGTAACTATCAATGATATGAAATATGGGCTCTGGGCAAGATGGAACCCTGAAGAAAGTCGTTTAGCCTAGCACTGGTCTGAAATGTAAGGGGAAAAGACACCAAAAATAACAGATCATTAATCTGTGTGAGGCTCTAAGCCCATTCTCCCACTGTCTTCCTTTAAGATCACATCATGAGCTTGAGGGGGCAGGACTGGTAAGGACAAGGTGCCACAGCTGCTGGCAGCAGAAATGCCAGGTCCCCAGACCTGCTGCAGGAGCATCAAGTGGTAGGAGCACACTGCTGCCTCCCAGCTGCTGCACATCCAGCAGGAAAGGAGAAGGGAAGCTTTTTCACTAACCTAACCGAGGAAAGGTGTTTGCCAATGACATTTGCCTCTGGATCAGCATTAAAAATAACCTCATTCAAAACCCAGGCAGTAAAAGAAATTACACTGGCTTGGTGTTGGATGGGGCTGCCTCTTTCTGGCAAAATGGCATAGTCATCAAATCCCACACTCTGAAATGGCAGAGGTTACCTTGCAATGGAAACCGTCACAAGAGGAGCTAGGGGAGCCCCACAGCTGGCAGCTCTTTCCACCGCTGAGTGTATTTCCACACAAGGCTGGAGGTAATTCTCAGAAAGACTAATAAATTGAACATAAAAAGTTTAAACCATCCAGATAAACAATGGCAGATGTTTAGGGATGGAATAATAGGCAAAACTATGAGTTATGCAGTGCCTGCAGTTCAAAGAAAATTAGTTCAAACTGTGAGGGCATTGTTCAGAGGAACAGTAAGGGATAAAGTGACAGCAGGAGGGAGAAAAGGAGAGGGAAAGCTGTCTCACTTTCCTCAGATGCATGATAACCATCCCCAGCTAGCATGAAGAAACACACCTTAATCATCAAATAGCAATCTGAAGTTTGCAGTGGAAGCAGAAGCAAGTACCACCACAGTCTCATACCCTGGCCTGCAGAGCCAGTTTCCCCAGAGCACTGATAGCATTTAATGGGGCTGCTGATGTGCAGAAATGCTGAATGCCAACACAAACCCTGTGTCTTCCTGCAGATGTTTCCAGTAAAGGACAAGAACTGGGCTAGTTGTTGGGATAGGGACTGAGGAACCAGGACACCTGCACTTCATATCTGACGCTATTTCGCTGTCCAACCTTTCACATAACATCTAACCTCTGCAGGCAGCAGTTCAGCTTTCTGTAAAAGAACTTTTTCTTTCCCATGGATGTGAGGAGACCTAACTCCAATTAATAACTCTGCTGCCAGCCCTCTTCTTCCTCATCCAAGGATGGAGCAGGTTTTAATATGATACTTGTGCCAGAAATTTACTCTTCTGAAAGACGAAGAAAACCCTTATTTTTCAACAAGACTGCAGCACTTCTTATTCCTTTTTTTCTCGGATTTCATAAGGTATAATAGGTAGTGTTTAAATGAAGAGGGCCAAATTATCAGAATGCTTTTAAGCTACATAATGACTATTGCTAATACCAATGCTTGACTTGGCAGCACAGTCTTCAAGGTTATTTAGCAAAGCACAGAATGTACAACAAATAAAATAAAAAGGCAATTTTAGTATGTCTTTGCAAAATAAATCTAAAATTAATCAATTTGCTTTTCACTTTTATTTTGTCTTTTTGTTTTGGCTATCAGTAAAAGCAACCTTGAAAATGCAACACAAGAAGAGCTAGAGAGGAGTAATAGAAGAACAATAAAATGAGGAGGAATGCGAGTCAGTACAGAATGTCTTTGATCATTACAAAGCTAAGTATCAAGAAAGACAACTCAGTATGCATGAATACAGAATAAAGATGAGTTTGGTAAACCTTTACCACACAATACGTATGTATTTATGTGCCTGAAGAGACAGTGTTTAGGAAGGAAGCAACAGAGGGAAATCTAAGCATATGTGCGTCACTCCAATAGCAGGATGGAAAGGAGGAAGAACTTCCAATCCATTTTACTTTGAGGCACAGTTAATGCCACAACAAGCTGCCATTATGCAGCCACACATTAGTTGTCCTATTACTACAAAACGGGATGTAAATCTGTAGAGGTATTATACACAAAAAATAAATAATTCCCAAAAAGTTTCAAGATAGGTCAAGATATAATTTAAATAGAAGGTCATTAAAAACTGATTTGAAATATGGAGTTTTGCCAAAACCTTCTTTTATTTTGCTCACTTGGCACAGCAAGAACTCTATGGGCACACATGCATGTCCTGTCAGTGAGGAAGACCAGTTATGTCAAGTAATTTGCATGCATGAATATATGTTTTATGCCCAAAATAACCCTGGAGGAAAACCCCACCTCATCCCAAATCTATTGACATGGACATCAGTGAACAGTGAGATGTTCAGCCCCAGCAATGTCCTGCTTGCTGCATCCAGTTGCGCAAAATTCTTTCCCCTGGGAAGAGTTTAGGCAGTGGTTTTGCATGGGTTTGTAAAAGAAATGTGTTGCTTTTTGGAAAGAAAAATCAGTGTGATGGTTCATCTGCTGCAATGGCAGAGCCTGAAGCTGGCAGAAAAACTTGCTACGCTGCTTTCCCTGGACCCGGACAGGATGGGGCTATTGCTACTGGGCTCTGCCTGCTCCAGCTCCTTCCTCAGGCACCAGAAACAGCCCAAATTGCTCTAAAAAAATCCCATGCAACACTGTTCTTAACTTGCCAGAAATTTCAACAAAAAATAATGGGAAATACATTGCTCTGAGCAAAAGAGGTGAAAAAATACATGAAAACAGTTTAATAAAACATGGTACCCCCATATTCTCCCAAGAAGTCACAGTTTCAGCCCAAGACATCAGCTAAATGTCATCAAAATCCAGGGTTAGTAGGAGCAATTGCACCAGTGTGCTTTTTTAGCAGCTATCTAAAGGCTTTACAGTGATATTTTTGCTTGCTGAGGTTTTTCCTCCCATCAAAAATTATATTTGATCTGTCTCTCTTATTTTTACCTTATATTTTCCAGGAATAGATAAGACATTTTATTCTTCCGCTGGTATTCTTACCTCTTTATATTTGTTGTTGAATCACCTGCCCCTCAGACTGGAGCTCATAAATCTCTTGATCTGGCATATTTAAAATAATTCAATTAATTTGCACTTTACCTTGCCATTTCATATCATGAATAAAGCTATCGAGACAACTCATCCCATACGTGTGCTTGGTATCTCACTGTTCATTATTGCTTTGTGTTGGCAATTCTTCAGCCCATTTTCAATCTCTTCTCACTTGTTGCCAGCCTGATCTAAATTAATTTTTTCAGTAAGATCTTGAGACATTACTTAAAATGCTCCCTATGGTATATTGCTTCCCATATGTGTCTCCACTTGTCTTCAGTTTGGCTGTACAAAAGCAGCAAAGTTCACAGGACATTATTTGCTTTTACACCAGAATAATTTACTGCCTATGATTCATTTGTCCAGATACTTGTCGATTCATAGCATATGCTCTATATTTTTGATAAGAATTGAAAATTGATCTATCAAAAGCAAGAGACACTAGCTAACTCCACATTATCTGTGGTTTTTTTTTTCCTTTGGTATCAGGCCTGTTCTTGATGATTTTTCAGAAAACAATAGTAGGCATCTACGCTGTTTAGATGTACTGACTGTTGTATATTCAGTCCTTCCAAAATAATCTGCCCCTGCCTAAGAACAAATTTCCTGAAAATTTCACAGGTAATTTTTTAATCATCTCAAACATTTTCTTCAGAGGAACAGTGCAGGGAAAGATAGCTCAGCCCTTTGAATTCCACAAAAGATTTCACTCTTTGCCAAACCCATACCCCTTCCAATGTTTTGCATTTGCTCTTAGGTGGGAGCTCTCTCCCTGATGACCCTCAGTCATGCTCCTTCTCCATAGCCCCACATCCAGGCAGCGTTCCTGATATCCAGGTGCAAATGCCAAATATTACACCCTAGAGACACTGCTTCCTCTGACCTCAATGGGCACGGCAACAGAGAGCAGGTGGCCGCTTTGTCCCCTCTCCTGTGGGTACCACAAGACAAACTGACTTAGTGCCAGAGGGGAAAGGGCTGGGGGAGAGCTCCTGTCCTGCTAAGTGGAGAAGGGCTGATGCTCTGCTGAAGGCAGCTGACCTGAACAAGTCAAGTAGCAGCTCTGCAAGCCTTCAGTATGGGGGTCTGTGTTTCTTGGACTGAAATGCATTGAAAATGCAATCTCACATGGAAATATATTGAACTGAACTGCAGCCTTGCAAACAATGGAAAGATAGACTTCAATATTGGTACATGTTCTGATAGGCATGATCAGAAATTGCTCTTTGTCTGAAGTCTGAATTTGCCCTAATCCTATATTGAGGGAATGAAAATGGCGTAAAAGTTGGTTCTTTGGGGCTTTTGAAAAAAAACATTAGCTGCTCACATCTCTTTTTTAATTGATCCTGCTGTATGGGATCCAAATAGTTGAAGTATTTTGTCCAGAAACTCTCAGTTGTAGAACAAGCAATTATATGAAAGAGCTTATTGGTTGATTTTTTCCAACAGCTTTTGGTGAATGACAATTGGCATGCAAATAAAAATAGATATAAACCTTATGCTAGCTGAAAAGTTATGAAGTAGTTATGTTATGAAAAGTAATGTTTGACATTCCATTAGCTCATTAAATTAAATCACAAAGAAATGGCTTTTTTTTTTTTTAATATAATATCAAAACTACTGCATTTCTGGGAGACATTTCCAGTGGATTTCTGTATATGCTGTTTGGAGATTGTGTTTTGTAGGTGTGTATGAAATTTTACAGCTATGCCAAAAGTATTTTATAATAAAATTTTACATACAAATTACAGCTATATACTGTAATTGGCTATTCTTTTTTTTTTTTAAATATGTATAGCATCTCCAGCCATGCATCCAAGGCATGCAAAGTGATTTTTCAGCTTATGATGCTTCAAACCATTAAACCACCAAAGAGCTGTGAATTAAACATAGTGCAAGCAATGGCAGCATTCACACCAGCATATCAAACCAGAACAAGAATTGCACAGACTCTCAAATATCAAACTTCGGGGTTGATTCATTCAGTGGTTCTGTGACCTGACAAGGCAGTATGATTAATTGCACGCATATTCCCTTGGAGGTTTTCCTGCTCATGCTCTCTGCAGCAAAGACTGTTAACTTGACAGATCAGCATAGCAGCCTCTTAAGATGCCAGAAAGGGAAGAGGTTGGTTTCTGATTGAAAGATAATGGAGAAATAGCAGCTATCCTATATAGAGGGAAAAAAACCCAAAACAAATAGCCTTTAATTCTCAGAGAACCCACATGCAGAAATCAGCTGATTTTTCAATAGCTCTGGCTATAAGATTTCTGCCCAGGATTAAAAGACCATATTTGCATGATACTATGGGTGCCATAATTAGAAATTCAGTTGTAGTTCCTTTCATTTGATTATCTAAACATAAGCCATGGCCTGAGTGTTTTTCTTTTCTTAATAGACACTGTTTCGGATGTCTTCTCTTCCACAGGTTTGTTTTTGGCTTTAAAATACTTCGGCCATTTAGGCTTAAGTTTGCAGAAACCCAATTCAGGAGGTAGCTCCCATATTTGCAGTGCTGAGCAAAGAGGCTTGCACAGCACATTCCTTCTGTTCACAGGCAATCCACATGGTCCTCTCATTGGACCAGACCCACTGCGAGTCTTAAATAAGTTTAATTTTTTGAGTAAGGCCCAAACCCCTAGCAAACTGCATTAGACACTTCCTCAAGGATACTTAAGCCCTACAACCTTATTTATTAAAGGGTTTTAAACATTGACCAGTGTTTTCTCTTTCACATTTCCCAGATGAACTCTGACTGGATAACACATGCTTGACAGATTCTTTCATGTAGTGTGTGAAATGAGCTCAGATGCATGATAGCCCTCTATAGACACACCTGCTCCTGTGGGCATGACACTGCAGCCCTGGCTCAGGAATGAGAGCTCCCAGAAGCAAATTGTAGGCAGGGAAACCCCACGGACACCATCACCAGGGCTAGGGTGGTCAGGGGCAGGCTGAGCCAAGGCGGCTGATCCATGGAGAGCCCTGCACTCTCATGCCTCACAGACATCTTTGTTCTGTTCTAGGACAAATCCCTTAAAACCCACCTGGAAGCACAAGTCTGGAAACTGGGACCTGGGCTACCTTTCCACTGCACTTTCTAACTTTCGTTCTCCAGCACCTACTGAAGAGCTCAGTTTATAAATGTCCTTAAAATCCAGCACTCTGTGCTGGACCTCTATCATAGGGTTATGTTTATAGCAGAAATTGTGGGTAATGATCTTTTAAAATGTCCCTGGATACTTCCATGACATCCCTCATCTACTCTGAGCATTGAATCAAGCTCTTCATTCAGTAGCTAAATTTTCTAACATATTGTGAAATCTTGTCTATTACTGGCAACACCAAAACACAAAAAGCAGGGGAAGTGCAGCAAAAAAATTCTCTTATTACTTTGACTTTTAAAATGAGCCTAAGAAGCTAACAGAAAAAGATACCACATAAAAAAATTTATGTAATTGCACTGCATGAAAGAGAAGGCAGGTCTTACTAAAGCAGAGCAGTAGACAGCATGACAGAAGAAAATTCCTCAATGTAGTGGCATATAAATATTGAATAAAATGCAAAAATTGACTCTGCAGATGACTCTGGGAAAAGTAGCCACTCTGGCTGCAAATATGTTTTAGAGAATACACCACCAAAACTGGAAATCTGCAAAGCCAAGGAGGAAATCAGTGAATAATCCACTAAAAGGAAATCCCCAGCTTCCACAACCAAGTACAGGGATTACAAATATGTTTCTAAATCAATGAGGGATGGGCTGGGACAGAAAAGTGAATTTTGAGATTTTTTTTCCCCTTAGTATCACATACTGCCATGCCAGTCTTTGCATACTGCCTGTCTTTGCATACTAATTTAGATGTTTAACTTGGGATGTTAATCTTTCCACAAAATAATTTAATATCATCTTTGCAACCATTACTTTCTTCCAGAGGCCTTTGCAAATGACATTTCCAACAGATTTAGATATATGATTGCCAATCAAGTGAGTTGCATCAGCTCAATTTACTTCTTGCTTTTTGCTCAGAGAACCAGCTGTACAATTCAGTCACAAAAGCTTCTGTAGCAAAGCTAGAGCGGATTTTGTTAATCTGGATTTGCGAACCCCAAGGTACTGGCTTAAAATTTCATGATGAATCTGTGTCACTCTGTATTTCCTTCTGCCTTGGGAAAACAAAGGATGGATGTATGCAGAAAATCAGGGTTATTCTCCTTAACTGTAAGAAGCTACCATGCGGAAATAGACAAAGAGAACTCGCCATCACCTTAGCCAGGTAACCAAACCACTCCACAGTGGCAGCTTTCTGTGGTTTGCACAGTGTGGAGAAGTAATATACATGTATAAAAATAGTAACTATCAGACACATGATCCAATGTTTTTGTGGGTCGCTGAGGCAAGAGAATAGCAGAGGATACAAGCAGTGGCCTTGCTTGCAAGTTAATTTGAAGATACAAGTGAAATGAAAGAGTGGCCTCTGCAGAACGGCCCTTCCAGAAGTTGGCAGGCTTTCCTCTAACAGGTTGAGCTCATAGCCTCTCTTCACCCTGTATATCCAGCACTATATTTCTCAGCAGGCTGAAACAGAGGTTATCTATTTGAGCCTGGCAACAGGCATCTCCAAAGGGGTGATGTTTAACACAGACAACTGGAAATTCTTCTCACAAGAACTGTTTTTCATCCATGGGACTGGAGGTGCTTGAACATGTGCAACCAACACTAATTGGATCTTTCACATGGAGTAACATGCCAAGAAGTATCAAGTTCCTATCTCCACAAACATATTTCCTCAAATTCCTTTGAAGGAACAGCTATTCCAGTGTGGACCCGGACCAGAGGACTCTCCAAAAGTCACATAGCAAGTAAGAAGGGGGGCTGGGAATGACCTCCAGTCACCTGCTGCCCCTGCCATATATCACCCTTATCACTGGAAACCACAATGTGTACAAGAAGCCTCATGGAAATCAGTTGGAAAACACAATACAATTCATCTGAAGAGGACACTGAGCAATACAAGCAGATTTGTCACTGTGCCAACTAAGCTTTCAGGCTTTCAGATCTAGCACTTTTCTCATCCTCAGGAAATACTTCTGTTAAGTGTTAAAATCACAACGAAACACAAGGTATTTAAACATAATACTAAGAATATCAGAGATTAGTACAATGCACAGTATGTTTGGAATTGCAGAATTGTTAATGTAAATTAAAATGCTTTGCCAGTAATCACTCATTTTCCTGACTGAGCCACATGGCTTTTCTTCTCTGCTGCACTTCAGCCTTGCAAAGCTGCACAGCTGGTCCCAGGGGGGTCCAGCCCTGTGGGGGTATGGACGTGTGCCATGAAGCTACTCTGGTCTCAGCCCCTGACTATGGTATGCAAAAAATCTGCCCAGGGAAACTGCCAGAAATATGAAAATCTCTGCAATGAGCAAGTGGACAAGAGCTGGTACTCCAATCATACACAGTGAGGACCTGGAGCAAGCAGAGAAAGGAGACTCAGCAAGATTCTGTGTCCAAATTGCCTTGCATTTAATGGAGCATCCCCTGCGTGGGAGCCTTCATGGAGCTGGTGTGACTGGGATGGGCAGTTTAGCAGCAAACACCCAGAGCCCTACAAGGAGCTGATGTCTCCCCTGGCCATTTCTGGATTCTGGTGAGATGGATCACACCATGGCTCACAGGCTCTCCTCAGCAAGTGCACAGGCACTCCATTTTTGAGGGAAGATGCTAGTAAAATATATTCATGTAAAACTACTAATGTAAAATTCCTGCTGCTTACAGCATTCATGAAGAGTGTATCTGAGAGAGGACAAGAATAACTGTAGGGACTGAATACCACTGAGGCAATAAAATTAGATCCAGCATTTAATCATCTTTCCAATAATAGTTTCATTTTTTTGAGAAGTACTTTTGAGAGATTTCTACATTTCATCAAAATGAACAGGTGATGATGAAAGACTTAGTCTAGACAGAAGTTAAAGTTTGAATTTTAAAATTAAGTTCTACACAGTGGGAAAAAAAAAACAACAAATCAGCACAGTGTTATGTTTGTCTTAAAGCTTTTCCTTTTAAATAAAAAAAAAATCCAAAGGTTAAAAAGCCCAAAACAATCAAATTTTATTATTTTGAAAATAAGGTCTATCTAAAGTAAATATTTTAAATACTTAGTATTAAACATTAGCAAAGATTGCTTTGTAGAGATGAAATGAGTATCATCAGGGAGTTTTATAAACTGTCTCAATTCCACTAGGACTTAGGTAGCTGCAGTTCAGCACTAACAGCACACAGCATATTTGGTGCAGTGTAGATTATTTTTTTTTTGGTAGAATATACTTATTTACTGTCATAGCAGAAGAAGCAGTTAGCTGGCATTTCATGGGGCAGTCTTCTAAGAACAATCCTGAGGCAAGAGCAACTCCATCATCAGATCAGACCCTGGTAGGAGATGAAGGGTGCCCTGTAGACCTGCAGGTGTGTCAAGTTTTCCCACTTGAGACCTTCTTGCAGATTTTTCTTTTCCGTCAGCAGCCTTGCCACTCACAAATGCTTCTTCTTTTGTATTGCCTCTGCCTTGACAGCCAAGCTCTTGGCACAGATGGTCAGGACCACGATGAGGACTCCAACCAGGAATGTCACCACAGGCCAGAGGAAGCAGTGCAAGAGGACAGTCTCATCATGGGTGCGCTTCAGCATCACATCATCTGGCCTGTGAAGAGCAGGAACAGAAAATGTAGAAAATATAAATCAACTCAATATCATCAGCTCATCATTAGTAGAAATCATCCACCAGGGAAAGAGTACAGGTGTTTTATTTGCTACAGTGTTAGAAAATGATTAAATGGACCCTTTCATTCACTGCTTTCATTTGCCCGTTTATCACCAGCACTTGTGGTGGGCTGTAAGAGCTTTCCACTTGCAGTGTTTACAGGCTAACAAGTTTGTCTGGATAAAAAAAAAAGGGGGGGGGGGGTGTCTGATACTTCAGGTCTTCCAGGGGTCATGGTCATCACAAAGAGCTGTGAGAGATACAGTATCACACTGACTGTGGATTGGAAAAACCACTCTAGCAAAAACATAATACCAGGCAGCATTTATACATGTCTAGCTCAGATGTCATCAAGCCCTGTGCAATGGGTTAAGTGTAATCAAAGCTTCCCTTTTTACTTGGAGCACTGATGTGTTCATGAAGGTTACTGGTGAAGTAAGTCCTGGTTGTGGTTCGGGTGCAGAGCCAGTCCCTGTCCTCAGCCCTGAACTGCTGGTGGCCAAGGCTAGCCCAGCTGCACTGGCAGGCAGGAGTCTGCACAGAGTCTACTCCCAGGAGGATGACAACCTGGCCCTGTGTGGCCAAGGCTCCCGGCTCAGCCCCTTCCCAGCAGTGGCTATTTCAACAATAAGCTGCGATTTGGTGCTGCAAACAGCAGCGTCTGAGTAGGCTACTACAGGGACACTTTGGGGAGCCTCCCTCAAAATTTAAACCTCATGCCTCCGTCAACAGCATCTAACACACAGTCATGGTCGGGTCTGTAACAGGTTTATGCATTTCCAAGGGAAAAGGCTAATAGCAAGGAGGAAGCATCTTAAGATATTCAGAAATTCAGCTGTGCCATGTGTCTGAGATATCAGTTGTCCATCTGCCTCTTCCAAGTCTGGGAAGTCGGTTGGGAAATTCGATGCCAGGTTTTCCTCAGCTCTGGCTCTTTCTGCTCTCCTTGCAGTTTAACAGTTACTAAATCAGTCTCATGGCATTTGCATTTTGTTGCTGCTTTCTCATCTAAAGCCAGACACATGCAGTCCCTGGAAAATTACCTACAAAGGAAAGAAACAGACTTTCTCTAATTAGGAAAATATCTATAGCCTTGACTCATGTTGGTCCTCATTTACATCGAACTCTCCCATCATGTGTTGCTTTGTCAATGCTATCTGACAGTCCTTGGAGCAACAAACCCCGCAGCCTAAAACCCTGCCAACCCAGGCTCATCCAGCCAGGTCCTGGGAATTAAGCTCTTCTAACACAGTGGCACATGGAAGCAGATACCTGCTCAATGACTATGCTGTCTCTCCCACAATAGTTTTATCCTGATCAGAAAGCAGCACCAAGAAAGCATTCTCCATAGAGGAAAGAAGAAGAACGTCTTATTCTTTCACTGAGAAGTTAATTTATGGAGATGTTTGCAAATCTGTGGAGTTTTATCCATCCTTATGGAGTTAATGGAGCTAGACTGTCAAGCTACAATTTATCCCAGATTTAATTGCACCTGGATTTGCATTTGGGGATCTCTCACCCAAAATTGCTATGTGAAGGATCCTCTGCACTGTGCCAGCCTGCAAGTCCCCGAGGCTTACACCATGCATCTCTCTTTGTTTGTGTAGTAAGGAGCAGAATAAGACTGACTATGAGCAGCTCAGCTATAAAGAAGTTGAAATTCAGCAACATAAAAAATTGTCAAAAGAACCCCAGGTGTATTCAATAGTGGAGTGCATGAAGTCTGCTTAACCAAAATCCTAAATATATATAGGCAGGCACAGGTGGAGACTATAAATTGAATGAAGTAGTAATAACTTTATAGGCACAAACTCACCAGTCTATGCCATATGAATGACAACACCTGAACAGAAAAATCCTTTCACAAGAAGTATAATACTGCTTCCCTCATATTTACTGTATCATCTTCTGTGCATAACAGAGCGCTAGTTGGCAAGGAGGCCATAAGTAGAGAGCACTCAATCTTCACAACTTTCAGCTTAAAAGTAACATTGAATTTTAAGTTTGGGTTTTTTTAAGCAGATACTAATCAAAGATTTCAAAAATAAGGGGCAAGAAGAAAACCTAGAAAATTGCATTCAGTTAAAGGAAAGAAAGTGTGATTGGGGAAAGCAAGGTATCTTTTTGACAAATTCCTAAATGTTTTTGAAAACACATACCAGAGCTAGCAGCAATGGATGCCAAACACTCATTATAGGTGTGACTGTAACTTAGTAATTTAAAAGAATTTCCCTTTTGGAAAAGAGTCAAAGACAGAGGCCTTTAATTAAGCCTCAAGATGAGGTTTTGGTTCAGGTGGGTATTATTGCTATTCTTAGCTTCAGCAAGAGTCCCTGTGCAATTCTTATATGGCAGTGACTCACTGTCGACTGTGTGTAGCATCTTTGCAGACAATACATCAAGACATGACTGAGTCCTCCAAAAATACTTCAATAAATGGCTACTGGCACCACAATTAAGATATTAAATGCCCTTCTTTAGTCAAGAGGAGGGAGCAGCACTTTTGGATGGTGATCTGATACCCAGGAAAACTCTGGAACCCTCTGGGATGTAGCCTTTTGGTACTGACTCTTGGCATAAAAAAATAGTGGGACAAATTTGGACCAATTCCCATGGTCCTGGGAATCTGGAGAGATCCTAGTTGACTGCAAGCTGCCTAACTTTGTCCTAGTTTTCAAAAAGGGCAAGAAGGATGACCCTGGAAACAACAGACCTGTCAGTTTAATTTCAGTGATTGGTAAAATTATAGAAATTATTCTGGGAGTAATTGAAAAACACCTGAAGGACAGCACAGTCATTGGTCAGAGCCAGAATGGCTTCATGAGGGTTAAGTCCTGTTTGTCAGTCTAAATTTCCTTTTATGACAAGGTAACCCAACTAGTTGACCAAGGGAAGCCAGGTGATGTAATCTTTTCGGATTTCAGTAAAGCTTCTCTCTTCTCTGTGTTGACCAGTGACAGAACCCAAGGGAATGGCCTGAAATGGTGTCAGGGGAGGTTTAAGTTGGATATTAGGAAAAGGTTCTTCACCCAGAGGGTGGTTGGAAGCTGTAACAGGCTTCCCAGAGAAGTGGTCACAGTACCGAGCCTGACAGAGTTCAAGAAGCATTCAGACAATGCTCTCAGGCACATGGTGTGTTTCTTGGGGTGGTCCTTGGAATTGGACTTGATGATCCTTGTGGATCAAGAGTTGGACTTGATGATCCTTGTGGATGCCTTCCAACTCAGAATATTCTGGGATTCTGTGACACTCTAAACACAGTAATGTAACTGATTTCATTTTGCATGGTGAGGCTAGCATGTACTGAATCTGCAGTTTTGATTTTTTCTTGATGCTTTTTTAAAGATGATGTGCCTGTTTCCAGAATCTGAAGGCTTGTTGCTTGTCTTGGAAACAGAAAAGGAAAGGTGCTGTGTCCTTGGGGGAAACCTTCTCCTGTCTTTCCTGGAAGCCCCCCTGGTTTCATACAACATTTCAGTTCAAAAATGTCGGCAGAGGGGTTGCACATATTCCCCCAAGGTCTGTTATGGGGAATCTCTTGTTTCTAGCATGCTGCCATTCAGGTCTCCAGTAAATGCAAAGCCTCTTGAGGGGATGCACCCAAACTCCTAACACCAGTTATCTGTGCACAAAACAGTGGCAGAGACAAGAAAGAGACCAAGGGGGAAAAAACCCACAATACTTGCAAACCCTGCTTAGAGATTGAGACCTTGTTCTGCTGCAAACAGTGATGGTCATTGTGCAGCACCACCATCACTGCCCAGCAGCAGCCCCAGAGTGAAAAATGAATGAACAAACTAAAAAATATCCCTGAAGAAGTCTCTATTTTAACCCTGAAAATACAGCTTTCCCTTTCACTGAACAGACAAGGAGGAAGGGATTTTGTTTTCGTTGCTAAAAGGTGAGACCAGGACTTATTTTTAGCAGGACTTTTTGCTCAGGGCTAGACCCCTGTGGAGCTCTGAGCCAGGTTGATTGGATTAGTTGTTTCATTATACAACACATCCCTGTTAGGTGTTGCCAAGCAGTTCAAACAGACATCAGATAAAGCAGGCCTCCATTAGAACCTTCAGAGCCGTTATGGAACATCATGGGAAGAATTGCAGTGCAGGAATTACCAAAAAGTCATGCAGGACCAAAAAGCTACAGGCCCATAAACATTTCAGTCATCATTTATGAACCACACTGTGCAACTTATGTTACACAACAAAAGCTGACAAAAGTGGGGGCATGGGATAGGGTAATCTTACAAATATTTTTTGTATTCAAACAATCTGGAATTAAGACGTTTGCAATACACTTATTTTGCCCACAGTTGTTCACATCCCATCACTCTGACAAGCAGTCATTTTTTCCCTTATTGTTGCAAGATGCAGAGATCCTCACCCAGATGGCTGCATGCAGGGGCAGTGCTGTGTCTTACTAACAGTAAAGTCCTTTCCTGCCAGCCCAAGCACTGCTCCACAGGTGATAAAATAAAAGAAAGGACGGGAAATAGCAACACCATCTTCTGACTGGACAGAATTAATTTAGAAAAGTGTGAAGTAACAGGCAAGTCAAGATTTATGTTCCAGCCCTTACAGATGAGCAGCCCTACTACCTGAGCACTCTGGGCTTCTACACATAATTATTCCCCAATAAATAAGGACCCTGCAGGGTACCCCAACAACATACAGATTGTTGCTAATCACTGGACAGTGTTTGCCCTTCAAGTCTTTGAGACAGAGTGGTCTGAGTTGACAGAAACCTTGGTATCTTCTTTTTTGTTCTTGTTGTGGATGTCAGTGAGACCTGGAACATGAAGAAATAAAGCAACAGGATCTTCCCCATCCCACCTGTTTCCCCAGACATCCCATTTTAGGACATGCAGCTGTGACACTTGTTTGCATGTGGTCCTGCCAACAGATCCCCTTGAACACTTGGTGTGAAATCCAGAACACTGAAGAACTAGAGCTCGGTGTCTTCTCAAACCTTTGGCAAAAGCCTGAGAACTTTATCTTAATTTGTCCTTTATTTTATGCTCTGAAACAAAGAATATTTTTTCTTCTGCTGGGCAGGGCTTCCTTCAGATTGGAATATCATCGTGCCAACACACAGGCACCTTCACCAGAGGTCCAGGAAAGCAACTTTCCCATGCAACTTGCAACTTGCCAGCCAGAGAAGAGTGGCACACTAAATGTAAGTGCCTACAATGGCAAAGCAAGACCTTAATTTTCAGTAAAGCACTGAGCTCCAAGCTAAGCTGCTCTTAGTTTCCCTAAGATAAATGTCAGAGAGCTAGTTTTGCTGGGCATCTCAATTTATATTAACCAAGAATGATTGAAATTGCCAAGTCTGCTTCTCATCCCTTTTGAACTGTAAGAATTGCATCTTTTTTTTCTTTTCACAGTAGCCTGTTGAAATGTGCACCACCAAACTGAAGGGAGATGTTACCTAATAGTACACTCTGCATGCAGCAACAATTCTGACAATGAAGCTGAATTCAGTTTGATGAAGAATAGATGATGTTAACTCATTGCCTATATATTTACTTAGAATTTTATTCTGCCTTTTCAAAAGGGAGATTATTAATACTGCAAATAGTACTCTCTCTAAGGAGCTATTTTCTGTATGTTTTATATAGACTGACACAGAAGACTTAGCTTATCCATAGAGTGAAAAAAATACTGACAGAAAATATGCCCACTTCTATTTTGAAGTGAACAGACTTTTCTCTCAGTTTATTATAGGGTTCTTTTACCGCTTCACAAGCTGCTTAGTCATTGTTGCTCTGAAAGTATACCTAACATCCACATTCCTAGTCAGCAAAACTTATCTCCCAAAGTTCATTCCTATCTCCAGTGGAAAATAAATGGTGTACACATTTTAGCTTAGACTATCTTCAAGTATCTCTGGCAGTGAGTCTGTCTTCTGCTTACGTGAATTGTTGTATGATCAGCAAAAGGCAGCATTTCAAGTCAACTATTGCACTGGCAAGAACATTCAGCAGTATAGGATTCAGCATCTTTAAGGAAAAAAGCCTTGCCTGAGTGCTGCTCAATTCCTCAGTGTCAACTTACATGAATGGCAGATGCTACATGGTGTGCAGCCTCAGAAAAATTTTGTCTGTGCTTCACCTAAATGTGGTGTGAGAACCAGATCACGTAGCTCTGGACACCTGCCACTCTATGGTCATTTATGGGAGATAAATAAACAACTCTTGGCATCTGACCAATATTAGGCATTTATTTTGGGGTAAGGTAAAAGGTTCCTGTTTCTCTCCGCTGACTAGAAAAGCTAATTTTCACAGCATCCTGTCCACACTAGTTCAGATGAATCCTAGCCACGACTTCTCCTGCAGACAATCCCATGCTTCTGATTCTCCTGCTCACTCAGGCAGTGGCTGTTGCAGATCCCAGGCCACAGCAGTGTGGGGAACTGGAAGCACATGCCTGTTCAGAGAAGCCAAAATTATAACCAGGTTTGTGATTAGCAGACCCAAGATTGGCACCTTGTGGACCAAAGGACCCCCGAGAAGGTCCCTGACAGGTCTGATGTCACCACACAGGATACCCTAACCTACGTGTGCTGTAAGCAGCTCTTCTTTCCCCTCTGTAAGGAACAACAATTTTTGCTACAAAGCGCTGGTGGGATCCCTCCACAAAGAGTTAACCATGGCAACAGACTGTCATCCTGGGCATGCTGACTACCTCTCTCCAGGGAGGGGGTAATAATTTTAGCCAGCCTAGGATAAAGCTGAAGCCCCCAAGGCACTCAGTGGGCCATCCACAGGAGAGTCAGGCATTTCTCCACCTGCCACCCTGCTCCAGCTCCCCAGTTTGTCCGAGGTCCTAGCACACACTGGCATCCCTTTTCCTCCTGTTTGTCTAAATGAACCTGAATATCTGGTGCCAACGTTCCCACACTGAGCCCTGAATCGCACCTGCAAGCCCCAAGATATTCCCTCCTAGGTCTCCCTTATCTGTTTAACTTTCAAGTGTTTGCGGGGTAGGACTAACCTCTTCCTGCTGCCACATCACCTTCTATTTCCTGGCATATCACCATCAGAAAGAGAGAGGCAAAAGGACTCCTTCCCCTGTCTGTTTATGGAAGGAAGGAAACCACACATCACCCTCATACACCTGTAAGTCACATCAATATCAGCAGTAAAAGTAAGAATTGAAACAGAAGGGGAGATGCTTTAGCTTACTACTTTCTATTCTGCAAGCATTTATGAAATATGGTGGTTCTATGAATGCTTATTACACATACCTAATTCATTAATCCTCTGTGAACACAATTCCTGAGTTGGTTTGTAGTACTTACTGATCTTCCCTTTTGTTCCACAAATACAGAAAGGTTTCTTCTCAGTGGAGGGAAGGAATGTTAATTTCCAAACCAGAAATTTGCTGTCTGAGTGTTAAAAGCCAAGATGCTTTTTGTCATAAAAATTGCGTGGTTTAAGGAAAACTTTCCTCAGAGTTTTATATTTTTACTTCAAGTGGTAAAAACACTCCTGTGCTTTCTGTATAGCTTTTCATCAACAGAATTTTCTTGCAGAGTTCTGTGCTGAGCTCTGTGTGATAAACCACATCACTTGGGGGGGGCGGATGTGTGTATACATGTGCATACATTTATATATATTTTCAAACAGAACCAATGGACAGCTGTTAAACAGACGCATAAGCACTTCTGCCTAGCCAAATGAGGATTACTCACCTCAAGTGCTGGTTAAAATAGCATGTAAATGGTTGAGAACCCACTTTCTCTTTCCAGTATTTCTGCTTGTACGTGACGTTCTCAGAGTTCTCCTGATCATCTCTTGCACAGGGAGGGATGTATGAACACTGCCAAGACACGTTGTAAAACAGAGTTACTTCTGTGCTCAGGAACACAGGGCATCACTTCTCTGCATTTTCCATAACGCCAGCATGACTGAAATGGACAGAGAATAATAAGAACAAGCTCCACAGAAACAAAAAAGAAAAGTTAGCTGAAATTTACTTCAATTGTTAGTTACTCCATGAAGGTACTGGAAAAGAATACGCCAGCATTCAGAAACAAAATAAAGGCTTTGTCATATTTTGTTCTACTTTCAAACCAAACTGCCTCATAACAGCTTGGGGGTTTGCATGATGAATGGGAAAATAATTGCTTCATTTTGTTTGATTTTGATGAAATCTTAGCCAGCCACATGGATTGGATTTGAATAACTTCCTATTTTCAGTGAGGTACGTAATCACAAGTTTTGTTTAGTATCATGCTAATAAATAACTCAAAGAGTCCAGCAAGCTTTCCCAGATGATGGGATATCTGATATCTGGCTGAAATCCACTGGTAAAAGAAGGTGTTCTTACACTCTTACAACAGAGAGAAACAAGCAACAAAGTTCAAAGCCTCTCTTCAGCAGAAAGTTTCAGCATCTGCTTCTGCTGTACAGAAGTCAATAAGAGTTGAACATGCAGCTGAGCTATCTGCAGATCTCACCCTCAGACATCTGCTTCGAAACCTAAAGAACTCAAGGGAAGTTCCTCCCACAGCTTGGTGCTCTTGGGACTGGGCTTTCAGAGGCTCTGCTTCGGGTCACACACACACACATATCTTAGTTTCCACAAGGCCTTTGACACACCACCCTTACCTCCTAGCCACAGCCAGTTAAACAATAGAAAACAAATAGTCCACAGAATCAAATGTCGGTAGTATCAGGATCTCAGTGTCCAAGAACAATCTCTCTTATTTGTACTGGGCGTCCATGGAGATCATTACAGGAGATGTTGAACCACGCTGAGTAACACAGCTTAACTCATCCTCAGATAACACAAAGGTTTTTTGTCCTGCAGGACAGATGGACACCAAGGCTTCAGGTGCACACAGAGAATTCCAATTCCTTTAAAACTGGAAGCTGTAAACAGAAAAAACTGTGACTGTGAAGGTAGCTAAAAAGCCTCCTACTTGGGTACGATGAGGAAGCAGGAGGTGTAGGCTGTGGGAAGCCCCTAAAGGGGTTCCCACTTATGATCACAACATTAATTTCTTCACAGTATCCTGAAGGCAGTAACAAGTAGAGAGATACCCTCTCTAATATGACAATAAAGATGATCATGACTCACTGTGCCGAGTGAGTGCTTCCTCTCCTTCTGGTGAAGTGTCCCAGGGGGCCTACCTTGCTCCCAGCTGCACACTATGCCCAAACTGTACAGACCTACAAGTCCATCTCCACCAGACAACAGCTTGAAGCTTTGCCATTCTGGGGAGAAGGGAGAAATCTCAGGATTTTATTCCTCCGATGATGTAAAGTCTGGCCACTTCTGTCAGCACATACAATTGTTGTCAGTGTCTTCCATGCTTCAGACTGGAAAAATCTGCAAGGTCTTCCATTCTGCTTCCAAACTGGAACTTGTCTTTTTCATGTGCAAGGATTCCCATTTTCACATGGACCCACATCTAGTGTTGCCATGGCACAGAGCTCTCTTTAGTTCCCTGCTCAGATGACCCTAAACAAGGATTGTTCCACTGCTGATGACAGAGGACAGAAACAAGCAGCAAAGCCATTCTACTTCAGAAACCAGAATTCAGGATTTGTTGCATACAGTTATTGCCATCTTAGATAATACTCCCTGGTCAGCAGTGTTTTTTTTTGATTGCGTACTTTGGAAGCATAAGGCACCCCCCTCTCTCCTGCATGCCCCCAGTGCATAAACACATCTGTGCAGCAGCTAGACGAGTCAGTGAATTTGGCATGAAGACACCTGAATGCAATGCTGGCTCTGCTCTGCCCCCATGACAGCCCCAGCATGCTTCAACCATGCCAGCTGGTCCCCTCTTCCCTGTTTGGCCTGGGGTCTAGCACACCCAACCTCCGCTCTGATACTTTTCTTTATGAAGGATTTCAGATCCTCCTTTGGCAATGGTATCATATCCCACCAATTGTACACTGACTGCCTATGCCTGACTGGAGTCACCACCCTGCTTTTCTCCAAGCCCCCAGCTTGTAGGTAGCCCCCAGCTTCTAGGGTCTCTAAAAAGAGCCCCCCAAACCAACCACTATTTAGCCAGCACACAAAATGCAGAACTAGACAAAACAACTAAGTACCAATGTACATTCTTCTGCCTAAATGTCCTCAACTATCTCAAAAACTACTATTCCTGTGGTACTGGTTACATGTGCATATTCCCTCTTTCCTCTGAAATGTTTCTTTCTTGTGTCTACAGCTTACTGCTATTCTCTACTATGAAAGTGCACCTTCCCCACCACTCCTGGTTAAACTTTCTCTGGATCCTTCGGAGACCTTCCACCCCTACAAAATACTGCATGAATCCTTCACGAAGTTCATGAGCTGGTGAACTGTTGTTTAGCCCCATCCTGAGTTTCAGGCTTAGAAACAACTGCAGAGGTTCCTTTTCTCAAGAGACGTCCATTTGAACAGAAAAGTATCAAGCTATAATAGTCTCCCAGGACAGTTACATCACATATTACTTCACAATTTTTGCTATCAGTTCCCACACTTTTAGCTCAATATGAAGCTATTAAACATTGAGGTTTTCAGGGCAGGGATTTTTCTTGGTTTGGAAGATGTAAAGGGGCTCACAGACTACTTCTGTCTTCAACACTTCTGTCTTCCCCATACCAAAGCAAGACAGTATGTGGGAGTATTGCCATTACCTACAGGAAGGGGACAACAGTGAATGATCTCTGCAACTCAAACTTCCCACTATTCTCTGCACAAGTAGTCCCAATGACAGCTGACATAAAGCATGCTGGATACATTTCCACCTCTTTATCTTCATGTAGAAAACACAAAGGGGACGCCCTCGGTTTTACCATAAATTGATGTGACCTCACTGCTTGAGGCTGTTGAGGATTAACAACCTTGAAGGGAGAAGTGGTCTCTGGCCAAATATGAATCCCAGAGGTCACTCTGAAATATCAACTCAAAGTGATGAAGGCCTTGAGCCACAATGAACACCCAAGGTCCAATTCTAATGAGAACTTATCACCTGCTGCACAAATACTGGAGCTGTTTGCCTCCCTGGGTTGCCAGCATAGTCCCCACCAATCCAACATACATTTTGTCTCCTTTGGATCCACATAAGTGATGGATCTCTCTTTACTCAGCCACCCAAGCACACTTCTTGGGGACTTTATTTGAGCAACTGTATCGCTCTCCAAAGTATAGTCAGCAGTCAGATAAAAGGGAATTGTAACTTTCACTTTAGCAACAGGCAGTTTCTGAAATGTTAATTACACAGTCCTCCCTCACAAGACATGGCATGAAATACTGCCATCAAAATATAAACAAATGCCAACAGTTTGAAAACAAGTTAGGACACCTGATGCTCAATTGCAGCTCACACAGAAACATCCGTTTTCAGTGAAAGCATCCCACTCTATATTGCTTTGATGTTTTTTTTCTTTAATAAGTGACAATGAAGTTGGAGAATAGTACTTAAGATTAGACAGTCAGAATAAATCTGATGGAGCAGACTCCTTTTTGGCAAATCTTTTGATACGTGGAACTATAATTGCAACTCCTACGCTATGCCATAGCAACAATAAAATTATTATGGAATTCCAATACAGTCTCAATTACAGAGCTCAAAATCAGTATCAGGCTGATAATGTTCCCTCTTCAGTCAAAGCCAGTGTTTGGCGAGATGGCTCAGGATTCAATTCAATAAAAATGTCAGTGAACTGCTAATAGATCTTTACCCAAGGTTTTGTAAGATTTGTGTCTGTGTTTGCTGCAGGATGCTCCTACTTCAGTGTCTCTGCAGATGTGTGGGAAGGTCCTTCTGATCCTTCATCAGAGCAGATGTTCTTCTACATGGCAGAGAAAGAACAGAGGCTTGAACTCTTGATGATGGCTTAACTTCCAGGTAGCGTTTCATGCTTTTCAAAGACTAATTCTTGCCTAACTCAGTTACATTTTTAAGAAAAAGGAGACAGACTTGGTAGGTTCTGAGGGAAGCTGTCTCAAGCCTGGAAGACACAGTCCACAAGGCAAGACCAAGAAAGTCTCAAATGCAAGTAGACATAAGTAGAAGCAAGTCAGCTCAACAGCACACAAACCAATGTCACCAAGGAGCAAGTCTCCAAACTCTCTTGCCAGGTGACTTGTTGAAGACCATCTTCCTGGTTGCTGGTGAACCATGGGACAGAGCACGTACCACTTGTTTGGCTAGCAAAGCTCCACGTCATTTGTGAAGCTGCCACACAGTTTGTGAAGTTTTGTGATGAAATGAAGTGGTAAGGATGCTGTAGGCAAGTATCTCTGCAAAAGTACAACACACCACTAAAGCCAGCACCTGATCTTCAGGTGTATTGGGTTTGCTTGGCAAGGTTTTTGTACTGGAGAGGCTACAAAAGTGGCTTCTGTGAGAAGCTGCAAAAAGTTTCTCCCATGTCTGACAGAGCCAATGCCAGATGGAAGTGCTGCCACAACCATCCTATTGTAGAAGGAGATGAGCAGGTTGACTCACTCCATTAATACAAAAAAATTGCCCCCTCCAGCTGGGTGTCCTAAGGGAGCTAGAACTGAACACCATGTCTCATTTTCACCTGCATCTGTCAGCACAGATGATCAGCTTGCTTCATCAGCACAACCCAACAGGAGTGACCAAACCCACAACTCATCACAGAGGCTTGAGGCAGTGAGTAGTGCCCCAGGTGATGTTTATCCATGGCCCCTGGGGCTGTTCCCAGAGGAATTGCTAGGTAGCATCTGCATAGTTTGCCCATCACAGGTACAGATAGTTTGCCCAGCCCAAATACAGATCCGATGCTTCACCAGATGCACCAGACCCTCCCATAATTACTGTAAAGTTGAGCATATTTTGTTATGGAACCTCCTCTGTCATAGGTCATATTTAAGGGAGTCTAAAAATCAATCCCAGTTCTATTTACAAGTGCACAGAAGAGATAATTGCACATCATCTTGTCAGGTGGAGCAGTTATAGAAAGAAGCATGACAGCAGCACGGGCAGATGTGGAGTGCAGACAAGGAGCAGTAGCTGGTTGCTCTACTACCCTGCCCAAGGACAAGGATGGGGAAAACAGGTCCTGCTGCCGAGCTGCTAACATATGCCTTATCAGTCACTCCCATAAAAGTTTCTTTGGCAAAACAGTGGGCAAGTTCTTATGACCCTTCTCTTAACTTCAAATATAGAAAGGGAAAAGTCTAAAAAGCCAGAAAGTAAACTGGTTTAGCAGCTGACACACTCCTCTGTCATTTTTCCGAACCAAACTTATAGCCTGGTCCCTGCACTGGCTGTATGCACTTGCCGACTTACTTGATGGCCAGAGAGTGATAGCGACAACTTGACTTCGGAATTAATCCCCCTTAAGCCTTATTTCAGAGATTGTTATTGCTATCAAGGCAGCTGAAGAAAGGCTACTGTCACTCCAATGAAATTTCTTCCTCTGAGACAGCAATCAAAAGAAGAAAAAAAAAAAGAAAAAAAAGAAATCCACAAATCTCTTCGACTAAACACAAATGTAATCATGTCCGGTGCTTTATTATATACATTCCTGGATTAACTCTGACCCAGCTATATAATCTTTTAAGAGCTAAAATGAATCCTGGGCTGTCCAATGATGTGATTATCTTAGAAAGTAAGAGAGGAAAAAAATTATTGTTCCTGCATCTAGAACAGTTTTCTCCTCGCTAGAACAGACAGATTCATAGCTGCAATATGTTGAAGTGCCAGCCCACTCTACTACAGAAAATAGAAGGTTTTTAGTTCAATGCACTGGGGATTTTTGGGAGTGTGAAGCTGCCAGCTAATTCAGCATTGTGTGTTGTAAGGAGCCTATGCCTTTTCCACACTATTGATTTACAGGGGAAAATTGCTACCCTACAAAGAGAAGTAGCTAAACAGAACATAAAATTTAAAGACTGTTCAAAGCAAAATTGGTCATTTTTCCCCCTTCCAGTTAGTTGGAACTGCTTAACATGTTGTATGTGAAATTGCATGAACACAAGGAAGCATAGTGCAAGAAGGTGATGGGAACAGGAAAGGTTAATGAATCCCTAAGCGTTCATTCATAAATACATACTGGATCCTGAGCATTAGATTCCACAGATTCCTACTCTGTCGCTTAATGTATTTCAACATAAAATCCTGAAAGCTTTTAAAGAAGGTGAGATTTTGAAACAAAAATTAAAAGGAGAGTATAACTGTTTGGCTCCACAGACACTGAACTAGTAGAAAAAAGGGAAAACCAAAGCAACAGATACAGACTTCAGTTCCTTATAACAGTATGTTTTCCTGATGACACCTAAACAACTTTTCTTCTTATTTTCCATTGGTTTTACACAAGCTTCTTGAAGTAGGGAAAATAATTGGAGCACATTCTTTTTCCTATGTAGTTTTCCATTTAGTTAAATTCAATTACTACTAGAGAATGCAGTTACATAAAAAAAAATGCATCCTTTCAGCTTGGGCTCATCTGGTAAATCAGATTTAATCCTCAACAATCAATAGCCAGCGTAAACAGCCCACATCTAGAGATGCAAGGAGGAAGGTAAAGAAAATAGATTATATTTGTAAGAGCATGTAAGTACGACACTGCCAACACAGAGCCCTGTTTCTTTATCAATTGTTAATATAAAATTAATTGTTAAATAAAAATAGGTTTCTGAGTGACATTTACAGGCATTACTTCGGAAGCTCTGGGTGCTTCCCTGCAGAATTGCAATCCAGCCCCCAGGCAGGTGTAAAACTTCTCTTCCCACTAGACTTCCAGAAAGGTAGAAGAAAACAGAATCAAGAAGTAAAAACAAATCACTTGGACCACTCAGAAAGATACTGTGGTCACAGTCTAATTTGAAAGCCTCTGCTGAAACTGCAGAAGCTGGTGGAGTTACTGAGCTCAGTCATTCTGGTGGCATGGCTCAGCACCTACCTCCCATCTTCCACCTCCCATCCCTGCTGGACGTGGCCACAACAGGGCCATTGGGCCATGTCCAGGGAGAGCCACGCTGCACCCTCTGCAGCACCATGTCATCTTTGCCCCACATCAAAAGGGTGGCTTTTTCTCCTGCACTTTACCAACTACCCCTTGCCCACCTGAAAATTGAGAGATTTTAGAGAAGTTCTGGAGCTCAGACAGCTGAGGCACTCACAGCACATCTCTGTAACCACAGGGAGCTTGGCAGCAGCACTCCCAGGGAAAGGTGAAATTTGCAAAGCTCCCTCACAAGCTGCTATGGGGCACCATCCAGCACTGCAGCTTCATCGCTCATCACTTCTGAGCAGTGCCAAAAATTTAATCCAAATCCTTGCAGATTTACCATCCTGCTTCTTACTCTGCTGATTTTTGCCCCAACCACCCTTCCAAAGCCATAAGCTGTCAAGGGGAAAAAAGCAACCCTCAAACCCTAAGCTTGCAATTTAATCCACCTTCCAAGGGACAGAGCCAGATCAGTGCAAGTATGACTGAGGAGATGCGAGGCTGCACATACCAACTGGACACTCAAGCCTGCTATCTGGTCCCTGCAAGCAGACTCCTGCACCATGCTTAACATGCCCCTTGACATTGTGCTGCATCCACATCTCAGTCAAAAAGCTGACATTTCCTTCTCCAATACTCTCAAGACTTGAAGTCCTTTCACGGGTAGGGGGATTCCATCACATTTTTTTTTTCTTCTGGAAACTACTTAATAAAATCTCCTTCAAATAAAATCTCCTTCATTCAGGCAGCATTCTGTCAAGGCCATCTTTACCCAACATGAAAAGAAAAAGGAGAAGGCAGAATAACTGCCTTTAAAGAAAGAGAAAGCACAAGTCACACGTTGCCTTCAGACTACCCCAGTTTGCTGCAAGATGCAATTTTTAGGACTCCTCCATTCGGTCCTTTTTCATGTGGGTGATGGAGAAGTCTAAGAATCAAAACAGCATGGAGGAAACTTCTGTTTCGGCGCAGCCCTCTCCCCGACGCCCCACCAGTGGCTCCGTTAACATTTCCCCTTGCGCTTCGGGGCGTTTCTATAGGAAGCCCCCCACCCTCTGGATCACGCAGCGGCATCGGGCACTGCCCGAGCAGACAGATCTCCCCACCGGCAGCAGGAATTTCTCCCCGGCTCCCCGCCGGCGTCCCGGGGCTTCAGCGGGACAGGGAACGGCAGCTGAGCCTCCGCTGCTCTCCGCCCCAGGGCTGCGCTCCGGACGCGGGAGGGTTGGGCTGGAAATGAATGGGGCTGATCGCGAAGTGCATGTGTGTGTGTGTATTTATACAGTGTGTGTGTGTATTTATATAGTGTATGTGTGTGTATATAGCATTATACTGTACTTAGGATAGTGTATAGTATAGTGTAGTATAGTATGTAGTATACTATACATTATACATTGATAGTATGTTATACTATGCCATATAGAATCACAGAATATCCTGAGCTGGAAGGGACCCACAGGGATCATCGGGTCCAACTCCTGGCCCCGTCCAAGACCATCCCCGAGAATCACACCATGTGCCAAGTATTGTCCAAACACTTTTTGAACTCTGGCAGGCTTGTTTCTGTGACCACATTCCCGGGGAGCCTGTTAAGTGCCATCCTCCGGGTGAAGAATCTTTCCCTAATATCGAGCCTAAACCACCCCCGACATGCTAGATATGTGTATGCACACAACACATAAATATAGATGCACCCTGTAGAGTACGTATATATATATATATGTATATACACATATATATATTTATATACACACACTATAAAGATATACTACGTTTTGCTGAGCAACAGCAGAGTGGTATTTTGGAGGGATGCTCCGGGACTTCATCCACTCTCCCCCCCTCAGATTAAAACCCGCACCGAACAGAGGGCGATTGCCGCGGACCGGGACGCCCAAGGCGGGCACCGGGGCCAGGGAAAGGGCACCATCGCCGCGGCGGGACCCACCACCCCGCGTTTCGGGAGAGGAGGGCGTTCGCAGGTCTCACCTTGGGGTTGGTGCGGAGCTGCCGCTCGTCCTCGTGGAGCAGGGCGGGTGCGGAGGAGCGGGAGGTGCGGACCAGGACCTGGAGGCAGGGGTAGCGGGCGGTGCCGCGGCAGGCGGCCCCGCAGGAGAAGGTGCAGGCGAAGCGCTCCCCCAGCTGCCGCACCGCCAGCACCGTGCAGTTGGCGGAGCCGCCGCCGCCCCGCTCCTGCAGCGCCGGTCGAAGCCAGCAACAACCCAAACCCAAGAGGGAAAGCAAGCCGGCGGCGATGAGGAGGAAACCCAGCCGCATGCTCTTGTCCTCCGCCTCCGTGTACTCGTAAGCCGCCCGGCTCCTCGCCATCGCCCGGCTGCCGCTGGCATCCGCCGCCGGGCATCAGACACTGCCATCGGCTAAAGCTCCCGCCGCTCCCCGCCTCCCTCCCCGCCTCCTCCGAGCCTGAGTGTGCGTGTAACCAGCACGAAAAAAAAATTAGATAAATAAAATGCAAACTTAATCCAGTCTGACCTAATTCAGGGCCCTCCAGGGGTGGAAAGGGACAGCTTGCAACGGGATTATCTACCCCTGGAGATTTGCTGTGGGGAGGGCTAGTCCGGATTAATATTGGGTACCATCATGCAAGGTACAATATCTAGAAGGGGGTGGGGGGCAGGGCCCTTTGGGTGCGTTGCAGTCCCCCACCCACCCACTCTCTCTAAGCCAACATCTTGCCAGTGGCTTGCTTAAGTCCTGAAGACCCTGTGTGAAATCCTGCTTAGTAGCCCCCTGCATAAAAGTTTGCAAGGTCTTCATCTACATGAGGAATCTCATTTGAAACTAAAGAAATTAAATATGTGCAAATGAGGAAGCAGCTGCTAGTTTCACCTTATTGACTGAGAAGGGACATAATGGGAGTTGGCCAAATGTCATCCTGTCTCAACAGGACTTTTTGGGGCTGCAGGGTGAAGTGCTCTACTCCAGCCAGCCCCAAACCCAGCATTTGCAAGCAGAGACAGACCCAGTCTCTTCCACCATTATTTGAAGTTAATAGGGAAGCAAGATGACAGCTGTCACACACAGGAATTGCTTTCAACAGGAAGGTATTGACCTTTGAAGGTTCACCCCAGGAAATGCTTCCTTCCAAGCTGTCTGCAAGAAAAGTAGTCAATCCAAGAAAACATTTATTTTGCAAATGAAGTTTGGTTATAACCCAGCATTTCCCACTGTGGCAATACAACAAGCTCTTTGGTGCCAAAGGACCATAAGAAATAGTTATATTTGTATTCTGTAGCCTTTATCACAGGCAATTAGCTAGAACAAAATGTGACAGTTTCAGAGGTGACAGCTGAACTCGATGACACAGCAGACAATGAGGTACAAAAATACGGGAAATAGCACTTTTTGTTGGCCACCTTTTTCAATCACTTTCCCACTGCAGAGTGCAATGTCAAATTTTTATAAATAAAGTTGATCCATAGGTTCTCCAAATGGACTATTGAAAAAGGTTTGGCAGGAAGGCTATTAAGAATCCATGCTGTGACATGAATATAAATGGATGTAAATATTGTCCTTGCTTGCACCAGTGCACTACCACATTGCTCTCAGGCCAGCTGCTTTGTAAGCAGCTTGCCCTGACACCAATGGGTTTCTGAAATACTATGCCAGCTCTCAGCCTGGGATTTTTTTTTTTCACTTAAACCTGCAGGAGGCGTTTATACTAGAAACTGAACTCATCTTGATTAGTTTTTGGCCCTGTTCATCCATTCCCATAAGTCAGGCTTTGCTGCCAGCACTTGTGGTGACAGCAGTCTCTAATGATGAGGCCTGTTGCATATAGCTTTCATAGTATAAAAAATAAAATTTTAATGAGGTCAATTTGTCACCACCTGAAAAAGGAAGCTCCAGCCCTGCTTTCCCAGCGTAGATGGACTGTGGCTTCTTGTCTGTCTTACCTTCTGAGCAGCTGGCCTTCAGTACTCCATTCAGCTCCCTGTAATCTGATGTACATAAAGCACTGTCAGATGAAAATGAAGGCAACAGATCACTGGGTGACACAGCAATCTTGAGTTAGTCCTCCTGTGTGCATCCAACCCCTACATCATCTACAGCTGGAGGAGATGCTGAGTCTATATTTTAACTGGGAATGGTGCTGAATATTCACCAGGTGATCTCATAGATTTTGAAGTTCTGCATAAATGACTCAGTCAGGTCTCAAAGTCTATTTGGATCCACTGGAAGTGAAAAATGATCACCAATGCCTGATTTGTAAGAGAGTAAAGCTGGGTAGTAGGGGCCTGTTGTAAAGATTTTAGCTCTACTGTCACCTGCTGAGGACAAGAGTCAGGATGCTGGCTCTAGGACCATGGGCATAAAGAGCTGCCAGGGCTGAAAAAGCTGCTATACGAAGTTAAATGTCTGCATGAAATTCTCAACAGCAGGAAAATAGGTTGCTATCTGCTTTTTTGGCCCTTCCTTGCCCCACAACAAAGGAACAGTCTTACCTGTGGCCAACTGCAGATGACTCACCTGGTACAGCTGGTGCTGAGAATGCCTCTACCGTGGTCATGTACCCTGAGGCTGGGCAGCCCGCGCTGGGGCTCTGCCACCACACACCCACACAGCCCGTTGCTGGGATTGGGCTCACATCTCTGTTTCCTTGCAGAAGCTTAGCAGTGCTTCTCATAACATCGATCACACCTCTTCCATGAAAGTGCCAGAAATTAACTGCCTATCCAACAGCAAATGTCTTTATGTATAATAACAAAATGCCTTTTTGAAACCAATGTTGTGATGCCCACCACAAAGTAAATGGGCCTTCCAAGGGAGGGAGATCATTTGGAACAACCAAACCAGCCCTTTTGTCCAGAAGAGATGTAGAGAACGTTGAAGGGTTTCCACAGAGGGTCATCGACATCTGCATCACAGCAGCTTCAGGACGCCTGCCTTCCTTTCACTCCTCATCAGGACTGTTTACAGGCGATGCAGGATGGTCCAACCATGAAAACTGACTACTTCTCTGGATTGTTTGTTACACCACGGGGAGTTCAAACAAGTGATTTTGCAGAAAAGTATTTTGGCAGTATCAGCAGGAAAAACCAGACATGTGCCCACATCCAATATCGGCACATTAATACCAACAAGAGAATATGAAATGCAAACGATAAACTGAAGTCTAGAAAAATAATACACAAACTTGGTTAGCACTGCTAATCCAGAAGTGGGTTGAGTCATCAATATTCAAAACTATCATTCAATGTGCTTCAACATTACTTTCAAAAAAAAAAAAAAATTTGCCTCTAACAGTAAAGTGGTTTTAAGAGGTAAACCTACTGAAGCAATTAAAGCCACAATTTCAAGATAAGTTATCCAGCTGCATTTCCTCAGGTCTTTTCAATGTACTGGAAGCTTTCAGATTTATGGAAATGACAGCATGCATGCTCGTAAGAGAGAAACAAAAGCAGCTACACCTTTTCAGTTCTCATATAATATATGAAAATAAAAGCATCAGCTGTCAACCCAGACTAACTGCTTAGTCCAATCTGCATTCTTTACAAGAATTCAACTTCTACTAGCATAAATTATGGGCCATGACAGATGAAAGGGTATTTGAAAACTAAGAACGCTCAGACATTTTGCTTTAATAGAAGCAATTGTTATATTTAGGATCCTAAACCAAAAGCTACCTCATGCTTAGGAGGACAATTGTGCATTTGGAAGCTTTTCTTGAGTGTGACAGATAGCAATCAAATTTACTCTTTTGTTTCACTTAATATCCAGTTATGGAAGAATTTTCAATCAGAAAAAAAAAAAAACAAACAAAAAAGGTCCTTCTAGGTGACAAGTATCTTTAAACAATATTATTTAGATGCTGTACGGCTTCTTCCATAGCAGTGGTCACCTACAAGCCACTAAGGATCAAATGACAGCCTCACAGACCTCTATGCCTCCCAGTGCTGCCTAGGTTGTGCCAAAGACTGCTTTCTGGTCTCTTTATGGTCAACACAAAGTCTCTTAACACTCTGCAAAAAATTTTGCATCTGATTACAATGCACAAGTTCTTATTTTGGGTACATTCTTGGCAATTTTTTTCATGGAAACTGTAAAATGGAAACAGACAACTACAAAAAATACTGGTTTGGGACAGAGAGGATTTCAGACATGACAAGGAGTAAAGTGACATGATTAAACATCTTTGTACTGCATAGAGGTCATATCATGAGGGAGTGGTGTGGTTGTGAATCCCAATACACGTACAGTCAACACTTCATTGGAGGTCAATCAAATGAAAAATATTTTTACCCATATGAGTATCTGCAGGCTTCCCTGGATTACTTGGGTCTTCAATTAGGTTAATAAAGCCCATGAAGGTTCTCACTTGCTTAAGCATTTGTGGCACCAGGTATGAAGGTGGAAGATTTGAGTTCTGGGTGGTTTTTTTGTTTGTTCAGTTTTTAACACCTCAGTGGAGCATCCTTAACTCCTTCCTCCATGACTCTTTGGTACCCTTGATTTTTCCATAAGCAGGGTGGTTTGAGCAATAATTTAAAATAAGAAGTGTTTTTTTGTAATAGTAGGGGTAATCGAGTTGGTGGAACCCATTTTAATCCTAGAAACTGAGGGTAGTGGATTTGCAGAGAAACTGGAGCCAACTACTCAATAAAGATTTATAAACAACATGCAACATGGAGCGATGACTGTGAGTGCATGTTGAACAAACCAGAAACAGGAATACTTCTTCTTTCCAAGAGTACCCAGTTTACTACTCAGAACTTACCTTGCACATTGTTGTACAAAGCTATATTTATGGGGAAAAACACCCACCTCAAATAAAGGTATTTTTAGAACCGCATACTATTATCTGCCTATTCATAGTGCTAGTGGAATGCAAAAACATATTAAACAAGCCTCAGACCTTAATTGTTGGTTTGGAAATCTCTCGGTCAATTCAGTTGCCCATTTGCTATGTGTGTGAGTGTATAAATGAGGGCTGAGGTTTTTTTCCTTTTGGGAAAAAAAAAGAAGTATCAGCTAAAAATGGTTCCAATTTTATACCTTTTGTCCTGTTTAAATCTCTTTCTCTTGCTTCAACCCAGAGTGTAATATGAAATTAAGTCTTAAGTTTTAGAGTCTCCATATATGCTTACTAAATCAATAAAAAAAGCCAGACTGTTCTTCCCCTTGGAAGAAGCAAAGCAGCAGTTCCTTGCTTATAGGTGAGAAGTATCCTAAAATCATGCATCTCACACTTTTGAAAGATTGTAGAGTTGAATACAACTGTATCATCAAATAAATTTTTTGATAACTTAGGTTCACAGTTTCAGTTTAATTGTTTTTAAAGTACCATAGATACTTAGTATTTTAATGTAACTTATTTTGCTCCCTTTCCCATAAGTGTTTTATTTCCACATCATATTAAAAAAATCCCATTTTTTTAATAATCACATTTTTAATAATCACATTTGATCTGAAGATGCAAACACCACTTCAGGAATCCTTAAGGAAAAAAAAAAGCAAAGGTCACAGTGGACATCCAACAATAAAAAATGTAACATTAACTGTGGAGGGAATAAGACGCTTTTGGAAAGTTATCCTTTTGAAAATTCATAAATTTATGTTTGAATAATCAAAGATATGTTTTAATCTGCTTTAGTTTGAGAAAAAGTCACCACCTTTTTTCAGCTGTGTTAGCCATCATATGGATTATAATTATCTTCTTCTTTCAAGTTGAGAAAAGTTTTCTTTAATAATAGGAAAAAAATAAAATCAACCAGCTTATATTTTTATGTCTACCATCTTAAAATAGAGATTAGAAAAAGTGCAGAATTTAAAATGCCATCCACCTGACACAGAACCACAGCGAGGTCATTAATGGTCCAATTTCCAAGAATAATTCAACACATGCCAACAAGCTGCTTTTGCACTACTTAGAAAAATGGGTCAAAACGTAAAGACAAACCCCCACGATTCATTGATGTGTCTTTGCTTGCTTTGGTAATTTCAGGTATTTTGAAATGGTCTGCACAGCCAGAGGCAACTCAGTCAGAAATGGCAATCATATCTAGAAAAAGAAAACTATCCAAACAGTTCAGGTTTTTCTTGCTCTGCTCTAGAGAACAGTTATAATTTTCAGAACAAATGTATATTCATGTTTGTTAGCATCTGGAAGTTCAAGTAGCAGTGAACATCAAATGAAATGTATTTCTGTTTTAAGTGCGAAAACACCAACACGGAACTAAGCTGAGCTCAGTTCTAACCCAAGCTTCTTCCAAGTGTTCCTTCTGTGACGAATTCCTGAAGCATCTTTCTATCACTTGACAAGTTACCCCACCCGTCTTTCGAAAAATTATTTGCTATTATAGAGAAGGGATCTGAAACGAAAGTTAACCAAACTTTTTGGCTGTGGAAAAGAATATAAAACTCTCATAAATTTACTTGTCAGCAGCAAAAAGACTCTTCAAGTGTCTTAACCACTGTACAGTTTCATAGTTTTAATACTTCAACTTTTTTTTCCATTTTTCATTGTTGAAGAAATAATTTCACAATCTCAAATCAAAGTCAACACTGCAGTGAGGAGAGCTTTTCTACTTTATTACAAAGAGAAGAAGCCTTTATGTGGTCAGAAAATACAAGATTGATCTTTTTTTTTTCTCTTCCTATGAAACGCTGCTGTTCAAACAGCCAGAGTGAATTGTCTCAGTTCACTTCTTTAAGTCCCATCACATTCACTTGGGTATGGATGTCCTTGGCTGCTGAAAATCTGGCCCTTTAGTGCACAGGGCGACAAAGTAGTCCCCTGACCAGCAGTTCCAGAATGTCCCGTTTTCATATATTGCATCCATGCACACCTCCTAAAAATGAGGTACAGCAGGGCAAACATTTTCCAAAATAGATGTCATATATATAATATATACACATTCGTACATACATACCTTTATTCATGTGATGTCCAAAAATTTAAAAAAAATGTACACATTTATTACAAAATCGTAACAAAGACTGGACAGTGTTTTGCTCATTCTGGAAAGATGAAGCTCAGTAATACACAACTCTGGAAACTAACCAGAGACTGTGGCAATATCGTTCTTCTAAACAGTCAGATATTCTTGCATTAAGCTTGGCGAAAACTGCCTTTCAAAAACAGAAGGGGAAGTAAAATAAAGGAAGCAAACCTTGCTCATCTTTCCAAATGAAATACGAGAAGGATCTTCACATAAAAATGCACAAACAGTTTTTATTACCAATAGTGCTACAATGAACAATGCAAATTTTGTTGTCTAATTTTTTGTCTTTTTTCTTTTTTTTTGTTTTTACATTTTGGAAAACTAAGTGGTAAACTTTTGTCAGTGTACTCGCTTGTCTTTACAGACCCAAGCTTGTCTGCTGGCAAAAAAGAAAACAAAAACAAAAATTCAGACCCTGCTCAAACTAAAGAAAAACAATTACAAATTTAGTTGTTGGGCAGCACATAATTAGTAAGGCAGGACCTCAAATGGTGACCCTTCGCATGAGCCAATTGCCAGATCCTCAAGGAATTAAAACCAGGATGCCTGAGCCACATCAGTTCTGCAGTTATGTTGAGTATTGTGCTGAGACAGCCATACCCCAAGAAAAGGGAAGTCTTTAGAAGGCTTGCTGAGCAGGGTTGTAGTTGAAGGTTGATGGCAGATGAGGCCTTTCTTCTAGTTTGTCATATTCCAGATGGAACTCCTACAGTTAAAAAAAAAGACAAAACCAAATGACACATCATTTACTTGTTGAGACCTGGTCTTTCTACCAGCCATTGAAAAGCACAAATACAGAGGAGATCAAGCACTAACTTATCCTAAGGTAGAAACACATGATTTTGCTATCTTGGATTCCATATTTTAAGTAGAAAAAAGCAGTCAATTATAACTATCCTAAGCCGTTATGCCTGCAACATGTAGGTTCTCCTATTCTTTTAATGCTGCATGACCCTCAAAACCCTTGTTATAATCTCAAACAATTTTATATATGCACAGACACAAAACACAAATATGCAATCACAGCATGAGTTGAATTATGAACAAAAGTTTCTGTCTTTCAACATGTCAGGAGTACAGAGGCTTAGTTTGGATGAACTGAAGTTTAGGAATAGTTTGTGTCATACTACCAGACCAAATGGCCTCAAGCTGTGCCAGGGATGGTTCAGGCTGGATATTGGGAAAGGGATCTTAAGCACTGGAATGGACTGCCCATGGAGGTGGTGGAGTCACCACCCCTAAAGGTGCTCAAGAAACAACTGCATGTGCCATGGTCTAGCTGACATAGTGGTGATCAGTCAAAGGCTGGATGTGATCCAAAGAGGTCTTTTCCAACCTAAATGGTTCTGTAATTCTGTGAAATCGTAAGTTAAACTAGCTAAGTTTCTCCTTTGGGAACACTATCTAAAATGCTATAGACACAAAGTACTGAGACCTACTTAAGCCAGAATTTATCAAAATATTTCACCATGTTTCATACCCATATCTAAGCTCCAGACTCAGCAAACCTGAAATCTTGTATTTTTCAGATACTTTCAGCAGCATAATTATGTCTCATCTCTATTTCATTTTCATTCAAGAAACAGGGTAAGCAGAAGTTTCAGAACTGCTCTTTAATGGTAGTGCTTGGTAATTCAACAAAAGTTACCTTGGACACACACAGTTAATTTATTTTGCCTAAATCGGTGGAGAATCTCAGCAGGACATCATCTCTATCTGCAGAGCTAACTTGCCCCACTATTTTTACATATAGACAAAAATACTGAGAGTAGTGACAGATTATTTTAGAACACTCTCTGAAGTGATTAAATAGTATAATATTTCAGTACAAATTAAATTAAGGACCAAGTCAATTCAACAACAGAAATAAAATCTAGAAACTCCAACTCGCAGACCTCTCTTCTTTCAAGGCAAAACAAGGTCCATTTAGCATAAAAAGAACATTCAGCATGGTAGAAAAAGAAAGTAGAGGTAAATGTGAAGCATTCTGTATTCCCTTGAGAATACTGTCCCTAAAACTGGAAAACCACAGCAATATCTATGTAAGGTTACAACCATCTGCACTGAAATGTTGATTCCCTGCTCTCTACTCCAAACAAGTTTTTAGGGGTTTTTTGTTTGGTTGGGTTTTTTTGGAGTTATTTATTTATTTATTTATTTGGGTGATGGGTTTGTTTGTTTTGACCTTTTAGGTAATATATGCAGAAGTGAATTGCTTTTGGCATTCCTAATTAAAACTGCATGCCTAATTGTGTGTGTTCTCTTTTTGTGCAGATACATACATGTGCCGAGACTGAATAGATGCCTGCTCCCTCCTTGGGTCAGAAGCAAGATGAAGGTGTACAAATCTGTGTATGTATTTTAGCATCAAATGTTTGATAGCCTAGATTAGGTTGGGCTAGATTAGGTTGTGTGGATCTTATGGGGTCTACAGAAAGGCTGGAGAGAGACTTTTTGCACGGGCATGTAGGTATAGGAGAAGGGGGGATGGCTTTAAGATCAAGAATGGTAGGATTTAGATTAGCTATTAGGAATAAATTCTTTACTGTAAAGGTGGTGAGGCACTGGAACAGGTTGTTCATACAGGTTGTGGATGCCCCATCCCTGGAAGTGTTCAAAGCCAGGTTGGATGAGGCTCTGAGCAACCTGGTCTAGTGGAAGGTGTCCCTGCCCACAGCAGAGGGGTTGGAACTATATGGTCTTGAAGGTCCCTTCCAATCCAAACTATTCTATGATTCTATGATCTTCAGTAATTCTGCAGCCATTTTATAATAGAAAAGATACTACTCAAGCTTTCTCTCCCATTCACAGTTGTCAAAGTTTCTATCTTGCACATAATCATGGAAAGGCCTGCAGATTACTACCAATCTATGGTCAGCTTCAATCAGATAACTGAACCTCCACAAGCTCTGTCTGAAATGCCTTCAAAATTACCCATGGAAAACTGTTAATGAGACTAGGAAAATATAGTAAGTATCAGTATCCTAAAAAAGGGTTTTCCAAATCCAAAGCTGTTGTGAGCCTCTATTGGCAGTGGTAGCTGCAAGCAAGGTGTGTGTGGAATAAATGCTCATAGCTTGAGCAATCCTTTGTCCCACAAATTGATGTCCCTCATTCAGAAGGAGGAGTATGATTCCCTACCAAATTTTCTTTAGAAGCATGTGAGTTCACACTTCAAACTGTCATCGATCGCTAAAATAAACAGGCTTAAAACACCCTTTTTGATTTGCACTGCAGTATCAGCAATTCTCAGATTCAGTATTCAGCAGTGTATAAGAACACCTAAAATTTTATTTGACAAAACAAAAAAGAGAACTCATTGACCGAGAATTTTTGAAAACTAAAAGGCAATTATTTATTTCATATAGGAAAATACTTGTATTACAGGTATACTTTATGGTTTTGTTTTTGCCACTGTGGTTTAGGATGTCAACAGCAGATACTTTTTAATATAAACAGATACAAACAAAATGTAAAAAAATACCATTTATCCATTGATAAATGCGTTAAATTGTTTTATTTTCCACATGGAGGTAATTATTAAAACTTAGATAGCATTTATTAACCAAGAATAATAAATACTAAATGTATGTGAAAACTTATAGCACACGTGTGACACTAAATAAATTGTTCTATGCAAAGAAAATAACCACTTCTCACATCATCCTAGGAACTTGCTTTGATGGTGAAGTTACATCAGCCCGCACATGTACAAACAGGGTACTTAAGACAGAAGAGGATTGCTTAGAATGATCTTAAGCATTAATAGAGTACAACAAAACAAAAAAGTTAGCAGAATAGGTAGTGTCCCTGAGGATAAATATTCTGGACTGTGTAAATCCATCAGAGCAGAGGGCAGAAATCCCACAGCTAGCTCAAGAATTCCAAATGGAACTTAAAAGTAGCATTTATACTGACTTAAAGATGGATGCAAAGACCCTAATTAAAATTAGGGGTTGAACTGAAATGCTATGGCACATCTCTATTAAAATAAGAAATTAACTTTCTAGTAATTATGAAACTACTTCAATTAATATTGATCTTAAGAGGATAGGGAGTAATTTAACATAGACAGCAACCCTGACAAGCAAATAAACACTTGGAAATCTAACTTTCTGAACTTTCTGTCCCCTAAAGATTCCATGTTCTGTAACTATAAAATCAAAGTAAAAAGGTCTTATAATTTTGCTCCTTAAACAGATTAAGTCTCCTTGCTGAAAAGCAAGAAGGAGAAACTCCAGATAGCTTACTTCAGACAACTTAAATCAGGATTTCAGTAAATGTGCAATTGTCAAAAGCACTTCTGGTGTCATATCTACTTCCCCTCTAATGTCTCCTCAACAGCAGCAAACTATAGCCACAACCTAAGTGAAAAAATCAGTGTTCTTTAACCTCAGTGTATTTTCCATGTGCCCTAGGATGAAAACCATATATAATCAGATAATATCTATAATCAGATTCTCCTGCATTTTAGTTTGCATTTAAGGTGAATTTGAAGTTTATTGTCATTTATTTTTTCTTCACTATTTAATACCAATATATCAAACCAGAATCCATTGGATTTTATTTCCTAACAGTTTAGGAATTCTTATTACTCAGCTACTTTACTGCATTTCCTTCTTCAGTTTATTATCGATTAGGAATATAAAAATAGAGCCTATAGTTTAATAAAAAAGATAAATATATTTTATGTTTTCTTGAAAGAATTCATTCATCCTTCTTTACTTTTGTTAAATCAATGTAGGACACTATCAAAAAATCTATTAAATTATGACTGGGTTATGATTTTACAAACTTAGTCCTACGACTTAGTCACATTATCTAAATGGCTGTATTTCACTGTATCTATCATACTGCACCGTAATTTAAAACAGGGACAATAAATACATAAGCTCATAATGCACATCTGCAAATGCCTGCAAGCAATGTCTACCAAGTACAATACATTAGAACATGTGCTGCCCTATATTTCTGCATGTACACTGGAACAACAGACAAATTTATAAAGCACCTTGAAAAACAATTGAACATGCACACAAAAGAGACAGAATTTACCAGAAATTATTCCTGTCTGACTGCTTCAAAGGACTAATGGAACTCTTAAGCAGTAAGTACTATTGTGGACTTCTAAGGAACCGATATTCCCAGCCTTCACTAATAACGTAGCAGTTACAGTAAGAGACTGCAATTTATCATGATTCTTTTTTTCTTCTCCAGCTCCTTATAGGTTTCACTTCCTGAAACATTTATTAATTACTCCTGTGTTTGTTAGAAAAAAATTACTTAGCCATACTTTTCTTCGTATTCAAAGCAACACAGTTATCAAATACTGCTGTTCTTGTTATGGTAAGTCTACATTAGTCTTCTTCAAATTCCAGAAATTAATACCAGAGGTAACAACATTACCACTGAACGTTAACATCACACTTGACATACATCTAAGTTCTTATTTATTTATCATAGACAGAAATGTCACGGAATTACTTCTAGTATGCAATTCCTTTTCCATGTAACAAAACCCCAAAATTTTCCCCAAAATCACTCTCTGCCTTCCTGTGATCAATACTCAATTTGCCTGCTGTATTTTGCACATAATCACGTGCAAACAAATCAAAGTTAAATAAAATTTCAAAATAATATTCCAGTTCAAATTTTTACATTAAGGAATATGCCAGCCTAAAAGAAAAGATATTATTGCATCCTATGGACACTGGGGGTGGAATAAATAAAATAATCACGTTCCTTGTTAAATTACCACTGCGGGTGCAAAATTTTAGAAAATACTATCTCTCCCCTTACTAGCTATCAACAGCTTCTTAATGTCGGGGGAATTATTTTCAGCATGCAAATAAAGAGAAGAGAAACTATGTAGACCTTGGGAAAAACCATTCATAGAACAGTAGTGATTCCTATCTCTCCTTCAGCACAGTGTCTCCAGGAATGCCAACAGAAGGATGTAGTGTGCATCACTTAAGGACTGGATGCTGAGTTTCAGCACAGCACTCAGGATTCCAAATAGAGACAATACTATCTTCAAAAGTAATGCTAAAGCATCAAGTAGCAGATTTACACATTTAGAACAGGCAGGAAAAGAACAGACACTAAGAGGTTACTTTTCTTATACAATGGGTACCACTTCCTCCTAGTAAAAGAAATGTTGTGTTTCCATGCAGACTAAAAACGCAATTCCATTGATATATGAACCTACATGAGGCTCTTAATGCTCATAAATAAGTGGAATATATTCAGGTGACTCCAAAAAAGAAAGTTATCCTTTCAAAATGTAATTACTTCCCCTCTGATGATCTTATGTAATAATAAAATAGCTTTAAATAGCATCTTGGGGAACCTAAGGAAGTATACCAAGCATCAAATAACAATTTGAGTAGAAACAAAAACTTTCATTTTGTTTGCGTTTTTGTTTGAGGGGAGTGATGCTTTTGCTTAAAAGTTTTGGAATTGCCTTGCACTTAAAAAAACCATACAGCTAGGGCTTGCCATTAAAATCTTCAGTTACAAAGGTTTTCTTAAGGCAGCAGAAAGGCAGAAGAGACAAGGAGTCACACATGCAATTGGACTGAAGAACCTCCCATATCCTTTAGGGTAACTAAAAATTTTGATTTCTGAGGGGAGTTTGCACAAACTAAACAAATTTGGGGGGGTGGAGAGAAAAAAATTGAATTATATCTAGTTAATGTCAAGATGATGGCAAATACACAGAGAGGAGAACACTCAACTTTATTCTCTTTAAAACAGATGTTTAAAAACACATCAACACATATATGTAACTATTTAAAGCAATGTTTCATAATCTCCAAGTGTATAGATACAACTTGCTCACAGCTTTTCAGCAAACAATTCATAAGTTATGCCGCAGGTGAAAAGATTTCTGATTTTATGAAATACCTAAGCATGTGGAACCACAGAATATAGTTCCAACATGCTGGAATTACATCTGTTGAGTTGGTCTGATCTGATCTGTTAGATGTGATGCTGTACCTACAGATGGTCTGACACAGAACGTTACTGAGAATATTCATGGACAGAATGGGATAAATAGATTACAAGAGCTGGGAACGGAAAAAGCTGTAGCTTTCTGATTTTTTTAATGCTTTGGTCTACAATATAGAAAACAAGCATTGTGAAAATATGCCTCCCCCTTAAAAGAAGTTATTATTTCAAAGAACTCTGATGTTAGACAACAGCATGGATGTCCTGAAGTATGGTCAAGGAGAGACAGCACCCGAAAACAAAAAAAGCATTCCCCACACCTGTTCTACATCCATTATTAATTCCAAAGTAAGGTGTGGTAGCATCCTATTTAATTTTCTGAAGCAATAATAAAGTGTTCATAAGCACAATTTTTAAAATGCCAAATAATGCTTTCCATTCTATAACTGTGTACATGGAAAGAGCTTTCAATTGTAACAAAACTCATAAGAGAGGTCCTATGTCCTTCTACCTCCCAAAGAAAACTGGAAATAAAAGAGACAGTTTCTTATTTTGTACAAGCAAGCCAGTGTTTTAGGCAACCTTTATTCCCTCACACATCAGAAATTAGGATCGTGAACAACAGGAGGTTAAAAAGTTTGAGATTTTTGTGGAGAAGGTTGTGTTGTGTTTTAATTTTGTCTTTCTAAAAATACATGGTTGACAGATTCAAAACATCTGCACAAGGGAAAAGAGATACCTTAGCTACTTTCCTCCAGTTAAGACAGTCAAAGAAGTAATATGTTCCCCTCTCGTACGTATTGGTTTTCATTGTTGGCTCCATGCCCGGTGCCCTGGTGATCCATACTCGTTCTTCTTTGTGGTATCTCCAATCTCGGTTAAATCTTTCATTTTCAATAGGAAGGAAAAATAATTTTTAGTGTTAGTTATCTGAAGTTGACATAATAAACTAATTTTAAAGGTTTTAATCAATACTGTGCATTGCATTCAAATCCAACACAAAATTTCTATGACGTTGTTATTATACCTGTGATTTCATACCTCTTCCATAAAATTATTACACCTCAAACTAAACACATATGAAACTTTAAGAAGTCTGATAGTTTCAAACAACAAACTCTTTTTAGGAGTATTTACTAGGTTTTATTTTGCTGAAGATAGGTAAGTTACACATTTAATAATGATTGGCACTTGCCATTTTTTCACAGTGCTTCATAATGCAAAATACATGGGACAGGCTTTTGATTTCCACTATATGAATGAAAAAAACCCATATGAAAACAAGGTTGGAGGAGGTATTTTAAAAAAAAGGTTTCCAGTTCAAGATGACTAAGCTTCTTTCTTTCAATGTCTAACTTGTTGGGGTGTGATTTTTTTTTTTTACATCTACTACTTCATTACTGCAATAGATTAACTCATATAATACTGACAAAATAGTTTGAACGTACAGCTCTACTGCTGCTAATAGCTGTAATACATCTCCTCCATTCATGTAATAGAGATAAAACAGGAGATCTTCTCCATATCGGCCAAGTTTTATTGCAGCCAGCTGCAAAAGATTGAAGAAAATGAGGATGAGAAATCACAATAGATAAATGTTTTAAAACATAGTATCCCACTTAAATAACACAAGGATACATCCAGAATGTGCTTCCATCCTAAGTGTGTTGAAAATGATACTCTAATATAACAAGAGTAATAATTACTAAAACAATCAACTTTTCTTCACTTTTAGTTAACCTTTCCAAATTAAAGATACAACAGAAAAATAAACAGATGTAACAAATCAGCAAGACAGAATTTTCTCCCTGTATCTGTGTGTATCCTCACCTACCTATTTTATTTGAAAGAACCCAACAGAACAACTTCTGCATGTATTTGCTCACTTCACACTCTATTAAGTAATATTACTAAAACTTCTTTCACTATTTTTCAATGATCCCTCTTAGAGAACCACAACAGTTGAAAGAAAATATATATCAAAAAATCCCTATTCATATAGATACAGAATGAACAGATAAATGTGAGAACCACAATTTTGAACTCATCTCAAGAAGGAATATCTCCATTTAATTAATTTAGCATTTGAATAACAGTGTAAGAATCCTAACCTTCTTGAGAAGGGCAAACTCTTAAAAACATACTGTGCTCTTTTGCTATTCTTTTGCATGCCCATTCTCTTTTTGTAAGGTATAATGGGTGCTTGATGTGTCCAATCAGCCTGTTAACACACCACTGCTCCTAGAAAGACTGAGGAGATCCATAAAATGCACTGATTTCAAACATTACCTCTCTGAAAGAAAATTTAGAAAATTTCTGGTAATAAAGTAACAAAAAATGCACACATACACACACATAGACACATGTACTCACCTTATCCCTAATGTGAATGTTAGTTAAGTATTCAGATGGAACATGGAAGTCTAAAAAAGAATCGGAATTGATGCAACTATTAAGACATGTAAATGAATGTAGTTTGCAAATATTAATACTGATTTAAATAGTTATTTCTCTCTTACCTATGTCTTGAGGTCGACAAGGTGATGATGCCCACGGGGATGCAAATTTGGGATAAAGATTTCTGAAGAAAAAGAAAAGCATAAATTTATAAAAATTAAACCCCAAACCAACCGACTTAAAAAAAAAAAAAAAAGGCTCCATAAACAACTCTGAAAACCTAAAAACTATCACACAACCAAATCACTAGCTGGGATGAGAAAAAAGGGAGGAAAATTTCCTAAAACAGTTATATTTATTAGTTTTCTTTTTAATATTCAGAGTAAGGTTGCATTTAAACTGCCATGGGAAACTACAGGGTCAAGATTTCCTTTATCTTTCCTTCTTAGGAAACTTAAGTGTCAGAGATCCCTTTTTCAGGTATCCAATATTATACAGGGTTTCAATTTGACTAGAAGCAGCTGTCACAAGCCTGGTGGGTTCTGATTTATTAGCCTATGGTTTCAAAGGGGAGGAGAAGCTCATACTGGAAGGTCATTTTTTTAAAACTAACCAGTAAAGATTTTACTCTTCTTCTGAACAGGAATTACAAGAGTTAATTTAAACCACTAGAAACACACACAGAATTCTTAAATTTTGTTTCCAAAAGCACACTTATTGTGTTGTGTTTCCAAGTCAGACAGGTATTTTTTACCATCATAAGTACCTCACAGGGCAGAAAAATTTGTCTTTTCATATGTGAACTGTCTTTAGTTTTTCAGACAACAATTCACAGAGCAAAGAATGTTTAACATAAGGCAAGATGGCAGGCCAGACATGGAGGACTGCATGGGCTGTTTGCAAAGCTTTTCTGTAGCATCAAGTAAAACCAACTTTATAATACTTTTTGATACCCACATTCATCAAGTTTCCATGATTATATGCAGCTCCATATAAATTTGTGAAAGATGGAAACTGTGTACGTATGGTGTCTGGTCTTTGTTTTTTTAATACAGTATGTGCAAACCTTAAAATACGTATATTACTCTGTCTATAAGGCTAATGTTATGTAAATCTCTGCTGGAATAAAACGTATGAGACTGTCAGTTGAAAGTCAGAGTACCAGAAATTAAATTTCTCTCACAATTACAGTTCCTAGAAGACACCAGTCTTGTCCAAACTGCAATAAGTTCCTTCTGTAACTAGCGGAGAAAGAGAGGCACCCTGGGTTGGTTGGTTATTCATCTCGCCTGTCTTACGCACTTCTCTTACCATTAGTGCAGTCACTAACTGCTTTTCTCCCCACTGCCTCTATAGCAAACCTAGATGACTAAATGAGTTCACCTAGGTGAACTGACTGACTAGAAGTTAACTATAAAACTACATTTTCATTTACATTTATCTTCTGTGAAGTGTAACGCTGCAGGTGCTCTGTTCATTATTACACTAAATTGAATTTATCCCCCAGATTGCTGAGAATTAATTGTAGATATCCCCAGGATATAATATTATTTGAAAAGTAACGTATACATGACATTTGTAAACAATATGCTGTCAATTCCTTGAAGAAAGTCCTAAAGATGTTAGGAGAATAAGCAAAGCCATTAGGTTTATAGAAAGTTTGCATAACAGGATTTCAGTATGCCTTGAAGCACAATTCTCTTCTTTACAAAAATTTTATTTTACCATCATTACATTTTCAAATTTTATTTGGCAAAATAGCTTGTGGGTTTGATAGTCAAGTGAGCTAAGTGAATGTACTATGAATGACAGCATAATAAAACCAAAACTGAAGACAGTATTAAAAACCAGAAACTTACTCAGGAGAGTTCAGATTGAGACCTAGTGTTGTTAAATCACTTCCTAATGCAAGATGTACCATTCCTGGATCTGTTTCTGCTGCCCTGATGAATGTTAACAATCCAATCATTCCAAACTGGTCCGTCACCATCCCTTGAGGAATGTTGGTAACCCGACCTGGGCAAGAAGAACGAATTAATTTTCTCCTTTTAAGAAGTGGAGAAATCGACAAGGGGATCTAAAAGAGTGTCAAAACTTTTAAAGCAGAAAAAGTGGAATGACACGTACCATCAGGTAACACCTGGATCCCTTTTTTCTGCTGGTTGTTGTTTTGCGTAGTTGAACTTTTATCTCCAGGAAACTTGGGCCCATCTGTGCTGGATGATGTTTTGCCTGATGTACTCAAATTCTATTAAAAATAATTTGCAGAGTTGGTATGATGAAAACAAACCAAAACGCAAAAACTCACAGATCCTATCTTTCAGTCAAGCACTCTAAGCCAGTACATCAAGTCACACGAACACTAATAAATGGCTCCAAGCTGAAGCTCTTGAGTTCTGCTGACAAACCTTATGTAGTGTTTACCACTTTCTAAAGCATACCCACCATACAGTAAATGCTATTAACAGGCTAACAGTTTGCAGTTTAAAAGGATAAGGAAGTATTTTACACCTGATTTGGATCTCCCAAGTGCCTGTGACTAGAGTTTCTTTTGGACTCACCCACATCATGTACTTTTCCCCCCAGTCTTGCTCCTTTATAACACTCCATGACATAGCAACAGATAATAAGCCAATTTCAGGTGCAAGCAACATACACAGTAAGCACATTTGCAACTATCAGGAAAGACATGTAAACACTATGTCTGGCAAGAAAACTGACTGTGTTCTAGGTACTCAAATACTGACAAAAGAATCTGCCATATCCATTATTTCTCACTCTTTATTAATCTTTAGAACAAGTTTACTCCCTCTCTCCTTACTATACTCAATGCTAACTGTATCAGAACATTTTCCTCACAACAGAATTGGTCACAACATTTGGGGGCCGGGTTTCCTACTGCCCCTTTTTTTGAACAGTTGCATTTTTTAGTTCTCGCATGAGTTTTTAGTCACGCCTACTATTTATTCATCAGTATTTATGCCACTCTCATTAACACATTTTTTGCAATTAGAATAAAACAATCAGACACTAGAATATTTTGTCAAAAACTGTGAAAAACTGTCCTGTCATCCACATTTTGTTCATGTTTCACTTGCAATAAAATAGCAATTTTTATTACAAATCTTTCAAACAACGAAAAAAAGCCCATAATTTTAAGAACTAAGCTACATACCTAACTCATTATAATTATACCAATACTTAAGATACAATGTATCCCACTAGTCTACAATATAGCCATGAATGATCTCTATTAAAAGAGCTTGTTCCCTTTGATTTCACATCTCCATATAAGAATTTTACCTTGAATTGATATTGTACCACCTAACTTTCAAAAGATTTGACAAATTTGAAGAAAGAAGTTATAATGTGTAAATAACTACTACTGATGAGAGGCATCAACAGCAAAAAATGAGTTGCAGCTGACAGAAAAAGAAATTATGAATTGCAAACTTGAGAAATATATACCAATTCTCAAAAATAAATTTTGAGGTGTCCAAGCAGGGTCACAGTGACTGTTTGTTCCAAAAAACTTCCTGAGAAATTCCATGCTGCTTATGCTAAATCTCTCACCAATTTAGAGGGAAAATTTGAAAATCTTGTATTACAGATATAGTCACTGCCCATTTTAAAACATAATCATCATCAGAAGTATGAACACTAAAACTAAGAGAATATTAAAGGTTTACTTACAGATTTATTGTCATCATTACTTGATGTTGGGTCTTTGTAGCTGGAGCCTGGTAATGCTGGAAAATCTTCATTGTGTATTGAAAAGTCCTGGGACTGTTCACTTGCTGGTTTTGTTACCATTCCAACTATCATCAAAATGCAAGCAGGAATAACATTAAATAACCGCTAAGTAAAGACTTCTGCTGCTGATCTTGCTCACTGTCCACTTTCACTATGCTCAAGCTGTAAAGTGATGACTTTTAAAAAACCAGGTAAAGCAAAACAAAGCATATTCATTCAAAATGTCCTCACACATTAGACTAAAGCCTTTTATTCAAGTGTGAGCTGAGAAACACTATGGGTTAAATTCAAACACATCCACTGCCACCTTGTTTTGCACATCTAAATAACCAAATAATCTTTACAGGTATTATTAAAGCTGTATTCAGGTAAATCCACTGATGAAGGATGTACTCTTTTAAGAGTATAATATGTTTTTCCTCCATCCCCTAATTGCATGAAGGATTTTGTAGCATAATCTCTTCAGAAGCATGTATTCTCAAAGTACGCCCAGCTAACTTGCAACAGAACATGTCACGAATGAAATACTTGCCTGCGACGTAAGAACAACTCCTACTTTCAGCATGAAAACTGAGAACATCTAGCCTGCAACTCTCAGTGCTCTGACCCTAATTTCAAAAGAGCAGGCCAGTCACATTGGAATTTGGATTCTGAGTACTGAAAAGCAAAAAGGCAATGTGGTTTGGTTTTTTTCCCCTTTATGCCAGTTAAAACCAAACCAAACCAAGTCCCCTCACGATGCACCCAAGAGCAAATAGACTTTGCTAGACACAGAGAAGTAATACAGTGATTTGGTTGCAAAGAACACTGCAACAGAGGAACAGAAGACAGAAGGAAGTCTAGGGTCTATTTTTCAAAGGTTCTTAGTAGATGTATAGGATCTAAAATGGTTCAGTAGATGACTATATATGACTATTCTGAAGTTAGAGGTCAAAGTTCCTTTATTTAAAAAAAAGAACAACATTGAGTTAATCTTGTTTCTGCTGTCCAGCCTTTTCATCCAGAGTTATTACAATGTCTTCCACTGGATAAATAAAACTGATAATGAATTAACGTTAATGAATATTTTTATTCTATCTAAAAGTTATTTGAAGTATAATTTTCCTGAATAACCAAGCATGAAGAAAGTATGTCTCTGCTCCGTTTCAAACCTTCTTTTCTTGTCCACAACCAAAACTACTCTCCATTTTTGTCTTGGAAGACAGCATCCAGTGCATCTCACATCTCCTTTTCTGGATTGTTTCTACCTCCATATGCATCCCCTGCATTAAGCAGCTCAAGATAACTCTTCAAACAGAGAACTTTCTTTCATGGTTCACCATACAGTTGTGCAAATGGTTGTGGTAGCACCAAAATGGGGAACTGGTGTAAGCACGAGAGCAATTACAGGGGATTTTTTTATGCTGCAGTGCTGTCAAGCGCTGAACTCCAGATCCACGCTGGAAGTACATCTGGAAGTGGATCTCCCTCCTACCTTCTATCATTTTTTCATATAATGTCTTTTCTTTCAGCGTTGGAACTAGATGACCTTTAAGGTCCCTTCCAAACCAAGCCATTCTATGATTCTACAATGGACAAAATTTCATGCAAGCTGTATTAGGTCTCCACTCTTGGTCTGAGTTTTGAGTGTCTTTGTTTGGGGAAGTGACTTCTCCCTGTGTTTGGCACAGGCAAGTTTAACTTGTTTGGTTCTTTCTCACAGCTATCTTACACAGAGGGTCTGGTTATGCCAAATCCATGAGGCTACTTTCTGTTGATAATGTGGTATATATTATCTCCAACCACAGTTTGAGCTATCTCTGAAAAACACCAGCTTTTATAGTTAGAAAACACTAGGTTATTTTTGGTTAAAAATTTGACAAGTATCACAAAAATAGGTTATAAAAGCAACTTTTCAGAGTAGCTGATGCAACGTGCATGACAAAATCTACTAAAGCAGTAACAAAAAAAAAGTTTTGTGCCTCACACTAAGCTTACCTGAATTTTTTCAAGACCCAATTAACAAGATTTGTATCCACCTAAAGTTTTCTCCTTTTATTGTTTTTAAGTTGTTCAGCAAGACGTATATAAGATATCTACTTGGAATCTGACTGATAATAGTTGACACTTATTTTTTTTGAAATTTGATGTTTGTCATAAGAGTGACGGTGAACAGTACTACAGCAAATACTATTAATAAACAGCAAAAATATACAGTATGTTTACAACTGCTGACTTTTTACACAGTAACATCTCTATTATTCAAATACTATTCCTGTAATTTATTACTCAGACATCAACAGCTCTTGCAATTTGAATAAAACCAGTTACCTAAGAAATACCTCGAGCGAGCAGCCTCAGAGTAATCATACCAGACAGACCAAAATACCCAACAATCTCTATTGACAGTAAAACTAGAGCGTATGAATTCTGATACTTACAACGGGGAGTCTCCAATCACTGTAATATTAATTATTTCTTTTTTTAAATGACTCTTAGGAGCTCACACATCTGGTATTTTTGAAAAGACTACCCACTGTCTTATGAACAGCAAAAGTTGAATTAAGCAAATACCTATTTCATTCAAAGAGTTTTCAGTATAGTCTTACCATAGGGTGCCCTTCCAGCTAAAGGGTTTATTAATGGAGTTGGATTGCCACTTCCTTCCCTTCTGTTTCTGTCTGCTAGTGCTGGAAAATCTGAGAGGTCCAGTCCTGTCACATTTTCACTTCCATCTACAATAAAAACAGATATTTTTAATTTGCTTACATACTTTGCTCAAAGACTTCATTATGCACAAGATAAATGTAGGACATATCTTCTTGAAGTTGGTCTTTTTTCTTGTACTATTATTATCACAAATAGCTACAGCCTTTGTGTTACAAGACTTGCCTAAAGAGCACCAAGATGGTTGAGGTTTGCTTTTAAATAATAGCTAGTCAACAGCATTTAGTAACAAGGTCTACTCCTTTTGAATTAAAGATTGCACACGTAAAATACAGGCAGATGATCAAAATTACAGTACTAGGATAGATGGCCTGTTTGAAATTTGAAGAGCTATCAAGAAGAAATTTGAGAGAATAACCCATATTAGCAGCAGCAAAGAGCTCTATTGTCCTTAGACAAAGTAAGACAAAGCTGAAGCAGCTGAAGAGCCAATGCAGTGTAAGTTACATGGCAACACTTTTTCATTTGCAGCAGAAAATACTACATGGGTGAGGCCAGAGCTGCAGCTCTACAAAAATGTCACAAATGTCCTAGGGAATGCCCAAATCCTTCCACTCTTGTGATGTCATCAGCACCTCAGGTTGCTTCATATATGCAACCACCTACAGAAACATCAGCACACATTAACCTAAGGCATTTCTGCACAAGGATATTTTCCACTCTCTAGTTCATTAAATTCAGGTGAAGAAATAATTCCCAGAGAAAAATCACAATTGAAACAACTGACTGAAAGGAATACATAAGTCAGCTGCTCAAAAGGAGCCTGAGATTTCAAAAAAAAAAATGCTTTTCCACTGGTTTTATGTATCTAATGTTTTCACAGAAAATGGATAAATCTTTCCTTCTCTGATGTCCTTACCAATTCCATGAGCTATTCTGCATTTCTAACCAACGAGGTATAATCTATAACCACGTGATGTACAGCGAGTATACTACAGAGTACTTTGTCTTCAAAAGTTTTAAAATCCACTGCTATGAAGTAGTAACAATTTGCTAGCACTGCTCTTGGAGCAGCATTTCTATGGAACAACTGAAAATTATAAGAAAGTTGCACTCCAACAGAACAAAGTTTTTTCAATGAGACTTACTTACTAAAAAAAAATATCTCTACTGTAGTTTAAGATCAACATTAAACAGAGTAAACTCACCCGTTCCATTAAAAATGTTACTTGATAAGGAGTTATTCATTCCAAATGCCTGATTTCTGTTCATCCCAAATCCAGACATACTGTGAAAAAAATTCAGGAAGTCAGACAAAAGGGTATACGTATGTTTTAATTTCCAGTGGAAGGTATTAAGGGGGCAAAAAAACCCCCTAGGACATTTAAATTATTTCAAGCTTAAGCAACCCATATTAGCCTAAACTCAGGTTTTAATTATTTTCCTTTATACTTCTGAAAACTCTGAGCAGCAGAGTCAATCAAGTCAACTAGAATGACTTCAAAATAGCTCCATTTTTTAATAGCCACCATGTCTTAAGATATCTGTCAACCAACAGGTTATGACAAACACAATCTTTACTCAATAATTTCATAAAGAAAGATGAAGCAGCAGTAAATGCAGTAGTTAAAAGTCAGACTGTAATTCATCCATCTGCAGGTGAGAAGCTGGATCATGAAAGTGATCAAGTTTGTCATGACTCATTCATAATCTGAACGATTACTGTGTGCAATCACCACCAGGTACACACGGCATTACTACGAGCATAGGGATAGCCTCTGTCATAACAGGACACAAGCTAAAGTTTCATACAGTCAGGCAAAAATACCTGGAAACATCTAAATATCATATAGGTCTAGTGTGGTTGGAAAGACAACCACACAAATAGTCTGCTTCATTCTATGAGAGCTGGAGATGTTGAGAAGCTCAAAGGTAGGCCCCTCAGTTGAGTAAAATTCTGAATGTCTGTCCTGTGGGAAATCATGACATTCACTTTTCCCCCATAACAGGACAGAAGCTGATATTTTAGAAATTTCCATTTAAAAAAAAAAAAAAAGGAATGCTATCCTAGTGGAAATCACACCAACTTTTTACACAGTTACAAATCTGAAGCATTTCACTCTAATTTGAAATACCCTTAATTGCTCCATGTTCAAAAACCTAACCTAAAAATTTTCAATGCTCCAACTAAGCAACTTCAGAAAACACTTGGAAGTCATATAATTCATGCACCTGACAAGCAAACACTATAAACTTTTTCCCAATAACGATTTCAAAATTTTGCTAAATATATCTATTAGCAATTGGATATTGTACTATTACTATACTTCTGTAGGCTAATAAACTGTAGAATGAGAACCCGTCATTGTTCCAGAGATATTTCCTTCTCAACTTCTAAAAACTGTAGCTTCTTGAAAGTGAGATATACAATGAAACAGTGAAAGATGAGGATTTTAATTCAAATGCTCCTACAGACAGGGATTTCATTATTTTCTCTACAGCTGAATGAAATTTAAACACGTAATTTCTATACATGTATCAATATCCAATATTATTGTCCTCTGCATGTAGAGTTTTTAAGTATGTTACTACTTCAACCTTCTGAGACCGCAAATTTCAAAACCACTTCAAAAAATGATATTATCTTTTAAAATTATCCTCTCCTCTACTTGACACTATACAGGATAGAAAAGGCATATTCTATGTAATCAGAGGCAAGACACAAAGTCTTCTCGGACTCCAAGAACATAAACTGCTACCACCGAATCACTATTGCTGTGATCATTGAGAAAAGCATCTGTATGCCTATATCAGTGTGAAACTACAAAACTAAGTAGCCTGATTAAGATTCAGATAACTGTGACATTAGTTTTCACCTTCTTTTTCTATTTTGTAAAATACTATATTGGGTTAGAGATGGCACCTGACTGCATTAGCATGTTTGTGCTCCTCTAAGAGCGACTTCCCTAAGGAAGGGCCTGAAGGGAGAAACAGGACAAAACCGGGAGCACAGCGATCATGAGGTCATGGAACAAAGCAGCCAGCCATGCAAAGCTGTGACTACACACATTAAATAATTAGAACTAAGACGGTACTTACAACAAGTTTATCAGTATGAAGAGAGCATAAACATAGCACCAAAACACAGCTGAAGCCTAACGAACACACGAAGCAGTTTTTGAGATTTATTCTAATGGATAAAAATTACATTTCCTGATTAGCATGTACATGGCTCTACAGGGATGGTCCAACTAAAGAGCCTTACCTGTTCACAGTAAAAGGTTGTCGAGAGGGTTGCTGCTTTGGCATACATATTATGCTTGGAGAGCTTCTGTTGGGGCTGCCTAACCCTGAACTGCTCATGCTGTTTGTCCTGCTGGGAATTCCAATGCCCTGACCAACCTGGGAGTGGTTCATCATATTCCTAGGATTCATAGGCAATATCCCCCTGAAAGAGAAAAACCATCCACAGAGATGAATCTGTACAACAGTATTTGGCTACTCATTTGTATTACTAATGTAGGATGGACTCTGAGCTGTTGCAATTTAATTTGTATTTAGTGACTAAACAGCCTATTTGGATTACTCTCTATAATTAATGCAGTTCTGGATTTCTTCAGAAATACCAGATGACCCTTTACATACTAATCAAGTCCTTGGTCAAGTTCAGATAAATACTTAAATATTATAAATACAAAAAGGTGTTACAACTCCTTTTTTAATGAGAGCTTCAGACCTACTATCTTAATATTCTTCCACAGTGTATGGCATCCTATAAAAATTTTAACTGTACATTTACCTGAACAATCAAATAACAACCTCTTACATTCTGAAGCAGAATTTGCCAGCAATTTGTCCTTTATATACAAAAATCAAATAATGTCTTACAGTAAATCCTTACTATTTTACTGTATTATTTCCCTAACACAGGTAGTGGTCCATAAGACACTACTTTTCTTCTTTTTTATCAGACTGTAAAGTAGGTGAGGCAAAATATGCAGACCATTTAACGAGAGCTCTGCAAAAAGACACAATGGCAGAAATATTGGCTATCAATAAATACCTGCTCGGAGATGGAGGCGTGTGAAGTGACATTGTTGGTACCCCTGTTGTTGGCGTTACGTGGCTCGGTAACTGAGTGCCTTGTGATAAGCTGCGATTTAACTGAGGGGTATTGTTGCTCATTCCCCTCATTGGAAGGCCTAGTGCACCTATTGAAAAAAAATTCAGAGGGGTGGAGATACAGAGCAATCAGGAACAAAGTCTTCTCCATCAGGTGTAGATGGAAACAATTTATGCTGACAACGTACCAAAAAGTGTAAAGACTGAAGGAAAGTGCAGTGCAAAAACTAAGTCCTTGTTTGCATAGTAGAAGTTCAATTATCAAATTCAGCCCCATTCCTCTTTAACTTTAGACAGGCTCTTTGAGGAATTTCTGTATTCGAAGTCACTAACAAAATTTTGTTTCCTTTGAGATGTATACTGTAGATGAAGGGTTGAGTTTTGAGGTTTTTTATGAGACATGAAAATCTACAAGTTATCTCATAAAAAGGCAGCATTTTGGGAAAATTAGCAACTGCACTCAAGAAATATGTTAACTGGTATATATATTTGGCCAGTATTTAGAACACCGATTTGTCTTGCTAAAAATTAAGCAAATCTTTAATAAAAAAAAAAGAAAGTGATGGATATTTACTTAACAGTAACATTGTTTTCAGGACAACGAAAGCAACATTTTAGGCCAATTCTCTCTACAGTTTAAGTTGCTTCTTTATGGCAACAGTACTTCAGTGTCCGTGATCAAGTCAAGTTTGACCTTTTGAGAAAAGAAAGCAAGCAGAATTTTAAATGCCCCCTATTTGCATTTAGAAACATACAGAAGAGTTTTAACATTGTGATCAAAAGTATTTTCTATACAAACAACTGTGTGACAGAATAACGCAAGCTTTTTTTCACATTTTTTTTCAGTAAGGTAAAAAAATAAGTTACTTCAATTCAGAAGAGTAGAAGATAACCAGTTACTGCCCTGTCCCAAAATGTCCAAAAGGTTTAAGAAGTTCCTCATCATTCTCACATCACTTTTCTGTGTTTATGAAGTTTCAGAATTATGCTCAAAGACAAAAAAAAGTCATTCGGTGCAACGCAGCAATAGGAACAAACTTAGCATATAAAATGCAATAACTGTAAGTGACAGTTCCTATTGCTTTGGCACAAGGCTGCTGAGGTAGACTCACAGAACTCAAAACCTTATCTTGCAGACTAAACAAAAGAAAATCATGATGTATCAGCACTCTCCCATGGTAGATCGCCACTGCAGAAGAGTTGAATATGCCATTGTATAATGTGATTAAATACTAAGAATGCAAAGGACAGACATAGCATATATTCAAATTATTATCAAGACAAGGTCTGAAGAAACCTCCCAGTCATTTAGCTCTCACACTTAAAGAACTGTGTCTGTGTCCTATTCTACAATTTGCAATCCAAAAAGTTTGCAACAAAACTCGAAGTGTTTATAACACTCAAATCTGTTTCTATACATTCAGATTAAGAGCTAGTATAACTTGCTATAACAAGCATCCCATTAAAAGCTGATTATATCAAGGTGTTCACTGCAAATATTTTGGCAATTTGCTGCATCAGAATAATGTCAATGAGCATAAATATATATTATAAATAATATTTCACACCGATTAACAATTATATGGAATTTTAAAAATAAAATGGTATGAAAAAATACATACACTTTTAAACTAGATACAGCACAGCAAAAAACCACAATTACAACATTCAAGTTAATTTTGTGCAAGCATTTGTTTTAGCAAAGCCAGTTTTACACTGATGGTTATTTCTTCCTGTTGGTTTTCTTTAAACTAGAATTTTTAATGATTAGGGATGTTACAGCAAAGTAGAACTATATTCCTGGCAAGGAGGGGCAGTTGAAATAGTCACTGAGAAAATACCCTACTTTTTTCTTACTTTTTCCAGTTTTCTAATTGAGACAAGAGATCTATATGGGCTATACTGGAGGCTGATCAATGAAATGGCCAACTTCCTTCCTAATTTTATGTCTAAGTTACATTAACATTATAACATGGCATCTTGCTTAATGACTGACAGCTACCAATCACTAAAAGTGCATAGCCATTATCAGCTTTGTTTTTCCTAAAAAAGTATTTTAACCATAAGCATGACTTCAACACAGAAGTGTTGCTGCTTTTTCTCAAGATTTGGTAGAAACTGACTTCTGATAATATTTACTTTTAAGTTTTTGGCTATGTATGCCTCTGTGTTAGAGATTACATCCTAGGCACCACAACCAACTCTATGAACAACTAAGTTGATGAAAAAATTGACCTTAAAAATAAACAACAAATAACTGACAAATAGAATGAATAAACTATTTCAGTATCTGTAGACAGTTAAGTTTGAAAGATTCAATTGTGCCAGAATCAGGACCCAAAAGACAAGACACAAACAGGACTCTTGGACTGGCTAGAAGCTGCTCATATAAATCCCAGTAGCATAATCAAATGCCAATTTATATTACATAGTCACTCATCAATGGCCACTGAGATAAGTAAACAAATCCTACAACAAAAAAGAAACCAACAAAAAAGAAAGCCCACTATATTTTTTAAGAAACTATTTGAAGAAAGCTCAAAGAAATTGGGAAGGCCATGCATCTAGCAAACAAAGCTTTTAGTTTGTCCAGACAAAAAGTCCAGACTCTCTCAAGTACTCTGAAGACACCTTTTCGTAGAATCTGAGTCAGAAGCACTTGGTAAAACAGCTGAAAACATTCAAACCCATACAGTGACACAGGAGAGATGATGCTCACAACCAGTTTTACTTGTGGAACTGTATCTAACTCAGATATTCTGAGTCACTGTCTGAATGCACCTCTCAGTTACAAGGAGTTTCAGTTCTCAACACTGGTCCTAAGTTAGTATTACATGTGATTGTTGCTCTCTAGGTCTTCTATTGCACCAGTGTCCACAAGACTGGCAGATACAGATGAAACTTCCAAGGTACAGGAAAGAAAAAAACAGTGGTGCAGAAGGCAATAATCTTACTGGCCAAATCTTTGCCAAATGCAAGTTGCCAAGCACATACACAAGATTCAATGTGCTCCAGGAGAGCATGAAATATCAGTTATATTTAAGGTATAATTTTCTTCAGTTCTTTACATATTTTTTCTGAACTAGGCTCATTTTGGCCCAGTTCACTTTCTTTAGGTTTTCTTTCAGAGAATCATGCTTAAATCACAGACATTTTTTATAGCATGGTTATATTTGGATATTTAACAGTTATACAGTGTCAGCATATGACACTCTGCACACTAAGCACTGCAAAAATGCATACTAAGCAAAGTAAAAATATATCTTAAAAAAATTAAAATAATTGCACATAAGGGGACATACTGTCATTTTTACAATCACCAGAAAACAAAGCCATCTGCATATTCTCTATCCAGAGTGTGCAACTGTAACATATTTAGCATAAAATAAACATATAAAATAAACATATAACCAATAAAAAGAATTCTTACTTTGTTGCCCGTATAAACTTGCCCCAAACTGAGACAGCTGACCTGATGTTGATGGTGATGCCAGCATCTACAATGTAAGAAGAATAAAAGGCTATTAAAGACACAAAAATACTATGCTATCTTGCTCTGGAAGTTTGCAACAGTATGTTATGCCAAGAAAGCCAAAACAACTGAAAACTCCTTCAAAGTCATCAAAAATTTTAGAAACTCCCAAAAATATCTGCACAGTAACACCTGTAACAGCATATTACACATCAATGTTCTAAGAGGAAAAGAATCAATTATTCTCCGTGCTGCTGCAGAAATGGAAAGTGTAACTGCATTTGAGAAACAGAATAAATAAGCTGAACACGTGGAAAAAAAACACTTTGTGATCCTAAGGACAGTTAAGCACTGGAACATCAATTTCTGGATGTCTTTAAAGAACAGATTAGTAGTTAATCAACATTGGGTATAGTTGACTGTCTCTTGGAGCAAGAAGAGCTATTAGTTGATCCAATCCATCCAGTTCACCAGAGAACATGCTACTTGTACTTACGAACACATGGGCAAATGTCTGCTTGGATTGAATTTTAAGATAGTTTCACAGAAAGGAATGTCTGGATTCTTAGACATAACGTGATTTCGTGCTTTTTTCAACTTGAGAGCAAAAAAATTCAAATCAAAATAACTTTTACTGTGATAAACTGTAAATTGCTTTGTTGGTATCATCTAGACAGATGTTAAACCTAAACCTTATAAACTGAATCAGCTAGTTGTCTACACTTGGGCCAAATCCAGATGATAAAAATGTGAAACAAGACACGTAGGTAAGTCACTAAACATCAAAAGTAGCATTCATATCTGTAAATCACAAAGTATTTATGATTTTTTAAAAATATATACAGAAACATGAAAAAAGAAATTACAGCATGTAATTACTGCAGACCATCAGAAAATGTATCAGAAATATCTCCTCACACAAATTTCTCATATATATATATACTCATATATGTTCCTATATATTATACTCACACATATTTCCAACAAAATGCTCATATTTGAAAGTAAGCAACTACAGGAAAGAACATCCACACTTGTGTACACAAGAGGTTTGAAATAGTAAGACAAAAAACTTTCTGCAAAAAAACCCCCAAACCTATAAAATGTGTCAAACCAGACCAGATATCTCCATTCTTAGTGAAGAACTCGCTGTGAACAAAAAGAACACTTTAAATTAAACTACCAGTGGCTCTAACTCAGCACTCACAGCCAAGTTCACAGGCCACATCTGCATCAGCAAGCAGTGCAGCCAAAGACAAGTGCACTTGTAAAACAAACAAGTTGGTTCTGAGCTAACATAGCTACTGCATTTCTAACTAGAGCTAGCCATGACTAAAACACCTGATGCCATGGACTGAATGCCCATTAGTGAGTGGTACATGTCTGGTGCACTTCTGGAGCACCTCCTCCAACCTGTTTTCATCCAGAAAGAATCAAATTCACTCACACCAAGATTGCTCTGCAATGCAAACCAAAGCATGCTGAAGTGGGGACACTTGGAAGACATATTTCAAAAGCACTCTTCCTCCAAACTAACAAATTGATTAAACATGGATACAATAAGCTGCTACAGTAGTTTTAAGAAAGTAAAGTGCTCAGGTTAAAGACAGCAATAGTCAAGTATGACAAGTTGAAAATCCTAAGGTGTGGCAAATTGTAACTCTATGGGAAAAAAATGAGAGCAAAAAGTTATGACATACCTTCAGAGACAATGATAAGGGCTCACAAGTAAAAAAAAAAAAAAAAAAAAAAAAAAAAACCACAACAGACAAACCAGACACTGAGATAGAAACATCAGTCAAAAACTACTACTAACTTTGGGACAGCTTAAGTAGACAGTTAAACCAAAAAAGAAGGTCTCATAAGAACAGCTGCTCAGGGACTTCAAAAATTGCTGTGATGGTATGTGATGTAGTAAGTAGAAGATGGTACAAAACCTCAGCATAAAAACCTTTTATTTGTAATGTTACTTTGGACTAATAAAAATAATTAGAAAACCCCTTAGAGGCACTACATTATGTGAAAGAGAGAAAATGAATCCCACCTCTTCTACACTGAGTACTACTTGATTTTTTAAATTCAGTTAAAAGGAATGGAAAATAATATTTATTAAACACTGTTTATTAGAAAGAGGATTTTCTTTTGAAACATTGCAAAGTAGGTCACATCTATTGTGTCATTTACTTTTACATGAAAAGTTAATTGCAAAATGACTTGTAGAGAAGCCTTTATAGAAAACCATAATAAAGGCCAAGCATTAAATTCACTAAGTCTCACAACTTAGTCTTAATGTTATAATGTACTTAGAACATCAAAGATAACAAACTTCAAGAAGAAATCAATAACAATTGCTGTGGATCTGTTCCAGGCAAATTAAATGCAGCATTTCTCTAATCTCATGGAGAAGGAATATGCTGTATGGGTATCTCAAGTATTCCCTCTCTACTTTATTAAACACTTTTTTCTGTCATAGGAAGGAACAGTTTAAAATTGTCTTGTTTTTCTATTATTTCCATATAACTTATATCAACAAGAAAAAAAACCAACTAAATTTGCCAAAACCTTAACCTATGCTACCAGACCTTGATTTGCATTCACAGCCTCTGAGTCACTAATATAGTCTACTCAAACTTGGTCTACCAAAGATAATGACAACTCAAAAGGTACAGTGTTAGTAGTACTAAAAACATTCCTTCTGGCATTTTGCAATCATTATTTCACCTGGCTGGACCACTTGCCACACAACACACAAAATATAACCAACTCTCCAAGAGCATTACTTGCAACTGTGGCTGGAAGTCAGCCTTGAATTTCTTTTAGTCTGCAACAGACAAAGGTCATAACCTTAATGAAAACTAAAGCAGACTAAGCCTTAAGGTGACTAAAGCCTCTTCTAGTTGTTAAAACCTATTAAGCTTTAGCCAATTATGTCCAAATCTTAGGGAAAAAATGCTCAGAATTATCGTGGTAGCAATCTAAATCGACTTGCCAGCAGTCAACAGCTACAAAACCCAGTTGTAAAAGTAGCATGGGATTTCTGCTTCTATTCCAACCTTGTATGACTGAACTAGACAGATTGTTTCAACTGGCTTTCCCTGTACATGTTTTTAGGAGACAGTCTTGCATCTCCCACAGGGCACAGAGACAACCGAGCAGAAAAGACCTCGTGTAACATGACGGGTGCACTTTATTCTGCCAGTATATGGGAAGGACCAACACTCAGTACTGGCAGGCTGAAAGACTGAGTTGACGACAGTCAACCAAGACATGGACATCATTTTACTCGCAAGTCTCAAACAGTCATAGCACAGTTCTGATAATGGAAGATTATGCATCTAAACTCACACCAACTGATGATCCAAGTAGATGGCTCAATTTTTCTGGACTGGTCCATACTAAAAATCAATAAGCTGTAAGGGGCTATCAGGCAATTTCCTATCCTTAGTGCTGAATGAGATTTTACTGTAACTGCTTTCATTAACTCTTAATGGGTTTACTGCAACAAATTCACTTAAGAGTGTCAACAATCTCAAAAAAAAAAAGCACCAGCAACTGCTTAAATTTGCTAGAACTGTGAAAAAACTGCTGCACTTTACAGCCCCCTCAGGAGACTGGCAAACACAGGTTGCAGCCTCCCTGAAAGCAGAGGGAAGCGGTAGGAGGGAGGTCCAACAGTAGAGCTGGCTGAGAAGGCTCCTGCTTTCCCCTGCACTGCAGCATCCTGCCTCTTCCAAGTAAAGACCCCACTCAGTGTGGAGACAACTGCCCATCACCATCACCGCCACAGTAGCACACCTTGGCAGGGTGGCACCAAGAAAACTCGGCAAAGCAACAGTACTGTGCAGGCTGCTACATTATGCAGTTATAGCCTAAAGCTACTTTCTTAAACGGCAGGGCAAGCTGAAGTTAAAATACATCGAGCCAGCACTACAAAGTCGACTCCTAAAACCAAAACAGGTTCTAATAAGCAAGCTTGTGAGTAATATCTGGTCTGATATATGATGGATTTCTCAGGGGTGCAAACGTCAGCACCATTTTGTATTTGCACTACTTTATTTCTGGTACCTGTCATGTGTGCTGCACTACTTAATAACATCCGACCCACAGCCTCAGAGGAAAGTGTTATACTGACCTAAAAAATAGTAGTAAACCAAGTCAACAAATAACAGATAAAATTACACATTTTTCTAGAGTCTGCCAGTTTTTTAGTAGTATTATTAGTCCTCCCCTTTAAACCACCTTCTAATACAGTGCTCACAAAATTCCCACGTTGCAAGAAAATATCCGAAAATATTTCCAAATCTCAACATCATAAATCAATTAAGAAGTTTTGAAAGCCTTATAAATGTAGCTTATTCTCTGCAAGTGAAAATTATTACTGATGTAAATAATTTGTGAAATATACAATGAAATACAATACTAAAAAATAAATGAAATTTTATTTAGTCTTTCAAATTTCATCATTTATGGTTTTGATCTTCTGCCTCCAGTGGCACTTGGGAATCCCCAAGGAGGTAGGACCACACTGTCGATGGAAGCAATATCTCAAGACCTTAGAGGCAAGATGTTGGTTTTGAATGACAATGACATTATTAACATGAGGTTAACATGGCTACCCAAGCAAAACTCCAAAACCAAATTCTCCCTGTGTAGATACATTGCATATAAATAAGCCAAAAGATTACTGAAAATTCGTTGAAAGATGCTATAAAAAATGCCAAAGCAATTAAGAACTAGGACAACAAGGTAAATATTTTATAAATAAGCTGTAAAAAACAAACAACAAACAAAAAACAACCACCACCACCACCCCCCAAACAAAACACCCACACACTGAGCCCATAAACCACCAATATTACAAAACAGTATGTTCAGTGAACTGAGTTATTGGGTAAGAAACCATAACCTCCCTGTTCTAGAAAATGCAGATGATTTTATGCATGGAATTAATCTAGTCCAAGACACCACTTCAAAAGCTAAAGCTGACATATAAAAACTACTGTACACTGTTAAGTGGAGATGCAGTAAAATAAAGCTTTTAGATGAAGTGAAGATGAAGTACAGAAAAGTAAAGAACACCTACCACAGTAATTTAGCTATTCTATAAAAAACTAAATACAAACTCAACGTAGTGAAAATGATATACAGTCATCAACAGTAAAATTAATTTCCTTGTCACATAATTTCAAATTGTAAAGTGATACGAACTAACTCAAATTCAGATATTTACTTGCAAACTGTGTGAAATAGTATAAAAACCACTTTCATCTCTAAGCAAAATTAGTTTATGATGTATTGTTTTATTTGATAAATCCATTCAGGTAGAAACTTATAGGTGAGATAGTAAAAGGTGCATTTTGCATTTGAAACTTTTTGTTCTTTCATCAAACTGTATAACTTCCTTACAAAAATGCAACCTACAGGCAGAATGACTATAGGCTCTCAAAGGGAACTGCATTAAAACACAAAAAGTTCCTTGAATAGTTTCTAATCTCATCCCCTGCAAGTCCTATCCAACTATTTTTAGTTATTAATGGCATTGCAATTTTCATCCATTTAAAGCTTGTTTGGTTTTGTTTGGTTTTTTGTTTGTTGGGGGTTTTGTTGGTTTTATTTTTGTTTGGGTTTTTGTTTTGGTTTTGTGGTTTTGGTTGGTTGATTGGTTTTTTAAAAAAACTTATTGTATACTCGCTAATTGATGCAAGGAATGTTTAATCACTGTCCTGGAAGGTAAAAAGCAACTCTCTTGCTTTGGAACACACTTCAAAGAGAGAAGACCAAGCTCTGTTGCACAAAGCAACCCACTATTCAGTCAAATTACAAGAACGTTTATGTGCAAAGTAATACACATGAAAATATTAATTTGCCATTTATAATTAAAGACACTAATCTATTTATTTCCCAAAATAAGCTTTATTTTTTCCCTTCCACAAATGGATCAAAATTATTCAGACTATTACAAGGTACGTTAATGTACAGTGCCTCTATTCAGCCAAACAGCATCAGTGTGAATGCAACAACTACTCCTGACTCAAGAGGGTTTTGTGGGAATTCTTAAATACTTACAACTCCATGTGAAGCATCTTAAATACTTACAACTCCATGTGAAGTTAAATTATGACTAAGCTAACGAACTCTTGTGCAATGACTAAGGCAAATGCCAGGAAAGAAGCCTTGGGAAATAAGATACCATAGGTTTCCTTAGAATCCTAAAATAATAGTATTAAAAACCAACAATTCATCTGGAATAACATGGCGTTCAGTGAACCTAAAGCCAAGGTTGTTTCCAGAAGACTGATTAAACTCTTATACAAATATTTTCCCAAACTTAGCAAGATTACAGATATCAATTTGATGGTAAGCTAAGCCTTGTTTCATGGTTTTATCTCTTGTAAAATACCATCTCTTCATAAGGTTGTGCATTTCAAAATACAGTAAAAGTTAAGTAGAGGTTCTATAAATCCGTTTAATAGAATCACAGCAAAAGACCTCAGACCACCTCTCTACCCATTACAAGACAAAACCACTGACATCTGCCTTCATGAAACTGCCTCATGACAGAGGAACACCGGAATCTGATCCATCACAGACATGCTTCTACTATCTCAAGATGGAAGAAACTTCTGGAAAGAAGGCTTCCAGAATCAACAACCCATTTCACTGTACTCAATATCCATATCTGAAGACTTTCTACAGCTAGGAAGCTAGATAAATAGTTGCAATGAGGTAAATCTAATCTTTAGGCTAGATTCTACTTGTCCCAATTAAAAGTGCAAATCAGAAGTATTACTATGTTACTGAAAGCATTTTACAATCTGTTGAGCAACTGGAAAAGAAAATGAACACCAAAGCACTGGGCCAAGATGTAGAAAAAGCATTAATTGAAAAAAATCTAACTTTTCCTTTATTAAATCTTTATTAAAAAGGGCAGATCTTTATTAAAAAGCATGTCTGTCTACTGTCAGATTTATGACTGCAGTTCATATTCTCATGTATGCATCCTCAGTGGATTAGGTTAGACTGGTCAAATCTTGTACAGCCCTTATTACATTCCCATATATGAGAAATCAAAGAAGTTCAGAATGGATTGGTCCAATCTTTTCTCCAAGTTCATAGTCATTTTTGTTTTGCTCAACTGATGACTATAGATTCAAAAGTATACGAATGCCTTGAGTTACTGATTTCTACCATTGTCACTCTATCCAAATAAAAATACATGTACCCATGTCCTGAAAATTATTTTGCTGAGTGCATAGACAGCTCAATTAAGTTGCTGAAATTTGCCACAAATAAGCTCTGCAATTATTTTGTGGGAACACAGTGCATCGTCTTGTCAATTTACATTAAAAGGACCACACTTGTTTCCAGCCAGAAGTTAAACTATTTTCTTAACCTGTTTTGCGTTCTGAAAGTTCTATAAAATACCCAGTTTCTCTGCCAAAGAATTATTGACCCGGTTATCATGCACTGACCAAGTGCACAACAAAAATTCATAGACAGAGCACTCACAGACACACTCTGTTCCACTTTCCTACTTAGCACAGCAAGTGTGTGATGATCCAAGGCAAAGCCACTTAATTAGTAAAAAGGAAGCATCAGATGGTTTGAGCAATGTAATCTCATCTAAGGAACCATAAGTTTGGGTCCAAAGTAATAGATCCAATCAGCATCAGTACAATCTTGGAAGCACTTGTGCACATGAGTAACATGCAACTTTTCCATTGCAATTACCGTATTAGTCCTGCCTGTCTGGAACTGCACTCTCTAGTGAACAGGTAAGTTAAAAGAAAGTTTTTAGCTACATTGAGTCTCTGAAATAAAAGCAACATGTCCTAAACTATTTGTTGCTATGTCTTTGTCCTTGGTAAAAGTCTTTAAAGTTTAAAAGAGCACTTGAGCACCCTTAGTTCACTTTATAATTGTCTGAAGGAAATTATTTTACAATTCAAATTAGCCAAGGCAAAAAGTCAAAAAAATACCACACCACTAAGTGCTATGAAAATTGTTTATTAAAAGGCGTAAAATATCTTTTTCACATCATTTTCAGATGGGTTCTAGATTTTTTTTTTCCACTTAGTAAGTGAAAATTATTTCTTAATATATAATCTGGAAACTTCCACATTTTGTGTTAAAACAAGGTAGAAAGCTGAAAAGCACAAAACTCAGTTAAACCCAGTGCACAAGTCATCACTAAACCCCATCTGAGCACAATGCCTCCTCAAAAGGCCAGAAACCCTACCGTAAAAGTAAAGCAAAAAACAGGTTTTAAAGTTTCTACAAACATGCTTGTACTAAGTCCTTACTCTAAATTTTAAGAGGATTTCACCATTCCCTATGTTCAACTAAAAATGAAAAAAGAGGAATAATTTAAATTACAGTAAAACTGCACCTTGTTTAGATAAAAACGATTTATTCCTTTCCCTCATATTTATTCTGGCTTTATTTTATCCCCACATTAAATGTGAAGACAGAAAGCTTTAAAGTGCTTCAAAATCTAGAACGCTGGAATTTTCCCCCCATGTGTTCATAAAACTGGATCCATGTTTTGAACATTAGTCTTTATTAGTTTATTTGGACAAAATTCTGAGCAATTTTATTTTAGTCTGTCCAAAGAAAAAAGTCAATCTATTTATTGTGTTCTCAAATACAGAACATTTTTAGCAAAATTCTAGTGGAAATATTATTTGAAAACACGGTTACTTTCAACTGGAAAAGGTTTTCAAACCTGCAAAATTGGTTGGAAAGAAAATATAACCACCTTTCCAACCTTTCTATCTACTGTGAACCAAATGAAACAGCAAATGGAACATGTAAGATAGCATATACATTTAGCTATACCTGAGTGATCAAAGGTGTACAGTCAATATTACCACCATAAATTCACTTTGATCAACTTTTTAAAAAATCACAATAGCATTTAACAGTTTAAAATTTCATAAGTGTAAACTCAGAAAGTTGTCATGGTCAACAGTGAAGCTACAGGGCTGGGAGGGAGCCTTAAAAAGGATTTGGAAATAAAATTTTACAAGGCTTTTGCAAATACACTCTTCTATTTCCTGTCGGAATAACATCACTCTTCTGACAACTACAGCAGCTTCTATGTCCCATTTTGGCCAGTTCTCCCACAAGCTTTCAGGATTTCTCATTCGTCACTCCTGGTGTCTGGAATACCCACCTTTCTTGTCTTGAAGTGCCATTCTAAGATCCACTTCTGCAACACTGCCTACAGAAAAAGCAGGCAACTAAAACACTCATTTGCTGGGACACAACGTGCCAAGCATCAGCTTTTACTGTGTACACTGTAGTGCACAGCATTTATCTCACTCTGCCTTTCTTACTACACTGTAACAATTTTTCCCCCAGTGCATCAAATTTAAAAGTGCAGATCTAATGTCCAAGAATCACTTCGGAGAAATAGTGTCTACTGTTTTTGAGAGTGCTAGCTGCACCTCTCAGGGACCATAGACAGGAAAGTATGTTCAACATTATAAATATTGCATCTGTGGTACATGCACATATGTAATCAACATAAACAGAAAAGAGCAGCCTATTTGGTTTTCTTTATACTGTATTACACTTTAATCCTTTGCTGGCTCACCTGAAACTTATCAAATTAATTTATGAAACTGAATCAGAAAGCTCCATTTACACCTTTTTGCGGGGGTTTCATTTTGTTTCAAAAAGTCTTCTACTCTATTTCCTTCTCTTTGAAAATCTGGATTAAAATTCAGCTAAGGGTCTATAGGAAATGCTTATGTTTGTATAGGTCAAAGTCTATCAAGTCATGTCTTGGAGGCAGACTTGAAGCAATTGTACTTTTTTGAAAGTTTGAAAGGATATATATTCTTTTTTAATTAAAAAGAATATATTGCCTACACATATTAAAAGCAAGCCTGTCAATAGATTATATTACTGACCTTCAGGTGACATGAACTTCAAGTCACACTTTCAAGTCTTCCACGTATTTCTACATGCCACTCCATATGAAAGTGAATATATTACTGCCTTATTTATTTATCTTTGGTAAGAAGCAGAGCTTCAGTAATGTCAACACAGTTCTAACATACAATATTGCATTACCAAGGGGAAAAAATTACTAGTTTCATAACTTTCTGGTATTACAAATAGGAGAAATACCTAACTCAGAATACTTAAGCAAACAAGCTGCACAAGGCATTTTCAGAAACTAAAACCAGTTGAAGATGTAAAATGCAACACCACAACAAAAACCTTGTAGACACAGTATGTAAGCACAAGATATAATCAATAACCCAATTAAAACTGCAAATACAATTCTTCAAGATGAAAAAATAAAATGCTGGCAAGTATATGGCTGAGGTTTACATATATAAATTCACTGAAATTAAAGCACTTGCTACTGAAAACAGTCATGTACAGCTTAAAGCTAGACAAAGCCCTTCCTCACATATATTTCATGTACTTGAAACTACCTCACTACTGAAAGAAGAAAAAATAAGCTTATTCAACTTACATCTTTTTCTGACCGATGTGGGAACATCGATGATTGGCTGTAGTACATGTTCTCATCATGGTAGTCACCATCAACCCCCTCTACAAACTTCTTCCTTGAAGCACCAAACATGCTGTTTGTCACCTAAATAAGAAGAAAAACAATTATATACCGTATATGATTTGGTTTGCTACATACTTGGCATATATATTTAAATATACATAAGAATTGTTAAAAAAACCCTGTTTCTAAATATTTGAAAATGCCTCTTAAAATGCCCTCTGAAACGTGTCAGAGGGGACATGTTTCATTTTTTGGAGGAGTATTTTTTTGTTGGTTGTCTGAGTTCTGTGACCTTTCAACCAAATTTATTTTAAATTACAGAATGTCAGAAAATGAAAGAGCAAATTTCTCCAGTTTTCCTTTCCAAAGGTAATCACTTTCAATCTAAAAGAAGAAAATTAAGGCACGTTTTTTAGAGCTCAGCCACCTTAACATAAATAACAAAATAAAATAGAGAAGAAAAAAAAATAATCTGTGAAATCACTTCCATGTCTGTAGCATTAAACCTGCATTATATGGGAAAACTGTGGTTTAAACAGGTTTTAAAATGACTTTTGGTGGTGTCTTTGCAAACACATGCTTCTTCTTCCCAGCACCCCCTCTGTTATCCATGCAGGAATGTCCTGGGAAGGTGTCCTGAGGTGTGTCCCATTGGCCTTTGTTAACCTCTTCCTGTGATTGGGTGTTCCTGTAAACCCCTTGAGACTTCTAATTGGTTACTCTGTGAATCCTCCTAAACCCTATAAATGTAACATCCCCCACAATAAACTCTCTCTTGCCTCCTCTCCACGCCCGGTGTCCTGTGACCTGTCTCCCTGCCGGCCATGGGGCCACGTGCGGTGGGGGAGGGGGGAGCACCTCTCCCCTCCAGGCTCAGGGCCTGAAAAAGCCCTGGGATACCCCTGGAGTTTCCCTTTCCCCATCCCTCAAGGCGTCGCAATGGTTCTTCAGATGGAGAAGGAACTAGAACTGGGCCAGCCCCACGCCGTGGATGGGGAAAAGGAATCCAGACATGTCTCATCACCATAACTTTGGAAAAGCAGCTTTCTACTTGACCCTACTCAGATCCATGATTAAGTAAGAGAAGCCTGAGCTTAACCACACTCAACAACCTCATCACAGACTGGCAAAGTTACTGCAGACAGCCCATAAAAAACTCCTGGATTTTATTTTGCCCTTACTGCCAGAGATGCACACAAAGACAGAGCTGCTAAGTCAGGAATTGGAAACTAAAGAAACAGCAACCACACAGCTGGTCACAGAACCTTAATTCATTAGAAAATTTAATCCTGCAGCAAGGTCATACAATGTTGCTAAAGCATCTACTGCACACAGTGCATATTTATATATCTGACTCTTATTTAATCTATCTGACGATGAAACACTATCACAGCACAGCGTGGACTAACCAAGCCCTGTTTTAACCTAACAGGTTAATGTTCAAACCAGTGCAATGGCACAAACTGGTCAGCACAGAGCAACTTACCCAGTTTCTTGTATCATGGGGAGACTAGAGAGAGTGCAAACAACAGGATGGTAATCAACCCTGAGCTACTGCACTACCTATCTTCACACGGATCTTTATCAACTTGAAAGGTAAGAAAGCTAAGTTACAGTTAGCTTATGAAATGCTCTGAATCCTAAGATTTACTGTCTTCACTACCGACAGCATTAGGTAGACTTACAAAAACATAGGTTGATTTTTAACATTTTTCTTAAAGAGTCAGTTTGCACTACCTCAGGCTCACGCTTAAAACTGAAGTTTCAAAGTATTTATTCTTGTTGGCTGCAAGAAAAGCTACCTTCAGCCTGAAATCTTCTAATCTCTGCTAATGCAAAATTACTGTGATATTCCTCACAGTGTGGTTTATTCAAATTTCACCTTTACTGATGAAGATTTGTAGGCAGTGTTTAAATAACATGAGTACTCCTACTCCGGTAACAACCCCATGATTTTGAAGTCATAGGACTTTTGAGTAAAAGTAAAGTCAACACTTAGAATGCATTTAATACAGCTATACTCACAGAATGGCCCTAAAAGATTAGGTTAAACAAGTCTATTCTACTAGTCCTACAAGGGGGTTTCAGATCTTTAGACTAGTGATATTTCAAAACAAATTTATAACCTGTCACATGCATGTGAAGGATGGCATGTAAAGGTACTGCATACCTTTTTCAGATGAAACTTGTGTTTTATGATATTCACAAAAAATGTGCAAATGTAAGGTCTCAAAATGCTAGAATGCATTCAGTTGACTTTCACACTTACAGTGAAGTTTTCATTACACTGTAAGCATATCCCACTGTGTTAATCCCCCTACAATGCAATTATCACCTACCAGATGGGATGGAGCATTTAACAGGCTAAGGGGATTATCCTGTCCTTTGCTCTGCCTGAGCAAAGTGCAGAGAGAGATGAGCAGTTACCTTCAAAGGCAATAAAAGGGACAGTGAAATGCTTTGGTGAAGCTATCTCCAGCAATGAAGAGGAGCTGTGAGTCTCAACCAACTACTGCTTTTGAGAAGCAAAAAGGCAGCTTCTCACAAGCCCTGAAGAATTTTTTGATGCTCCTTTAACAATACCTGAGATAAGAAAAGGATTTTTTTTTTTGCCACATAACCCTCCCTTGTGATACATCATCACAATAACAAAACTGAATTGTCATAGAAAGCAAGTCACTGAAGCACATACAGTAGTGTACTAATGCACTGCCTAACCCTGAGATATGATCCAGGAGCTATATAAGGGGAAGAAAACGGTTCTGTCTTTGACCCTGCAGATTTTGATCTTATTTCTGCAAAGGTTTGCACATGGCTAGCTACACATGTACCATAAAGATTTCTGAATTGGTGGGTCAAAGCTTTCAAAATATATGTTTACAGTCACTGCAAGAAAGCTAGTATGCCCAAATATGAAGTCTGTCTACTGAACAGCTGAAAGATATTTTAAACTCTCCACTAAATTTCAACTGTCTAAAAGATTATTTTCTATACTGATAATCATATAAGACAGTGGCCCAAAAACTAATCAAGACTATGGCCTTAAGACTGATGAAGTGCAATGATATTAATATGGAGTCCAACAAGAGCATGGCTATTAAGAAAGAAATAAAGAAAACTTTTAATAATTAGATAGATTAAATATTGATATTTTTACTGGCAATGCATATTTCTACATGACACCTAACAGAACTGTGCTGATGAACTCCAGAGAGCAGAACAGTGCACTGCAGACTGCAGCTGCAGGGGAAGAGGGGACATCTGGAGGAGCCCTGCCTGTGACCCAGCTGCATCACTGTGCCCAACTACCCTGAAGACCTTCAAAACCTTTTTGCAGAGACTGACACTTCTTCACAGCAGCATTTTTGTAAGCAATTTTGTGTCGTTCAATGCTGCCAAGCGAAGCAGTCACACGCAGTGCTCAAGCTGTCCACACTCTCTCTGAGGGAAGCGGTAGAGGCACTGGAGGGCATTCTGGCAACTGCCTGTACCCCTAACAGGATTCCTCTTCACTAGAAAGAACTGCCACTTGTTCTCAGGGTGAACCACAGCACAGATCACAACAGAGAAACATGGTGGTACAATTCATGCCGCTATCCAGCCCTGTCACAGAACTAACAGCACAATAAAACGAGTCAAGTTGCTAAAGACCTGTAACAGAAAGAGCAGCAACTGGGATTAGACACTTAAGTTGCAGCTGCTGTAGCCAGGTTGCTCACTTTTTGCTCGTTTTGAAGCTAACACCAGCAGCCAGTTTATCTACTTCCCAGCAGTCACCAGTGACTGTAAACAGCTGGAATACTTCTGAATCAGAGCACTTATCCCCATGCAGACTTTTATATTACAGCAGGTTTATGCAATGACAGTGTCATATGATTGCCAAGTTAGCAGTAGGCACCTTCCTATTCATGTCAATTTATTCCAGTATTCACTAACATACACATTAGCCACTCATGCTAAAAGCATATGCACAGATATTGAAAAAACACTGTTGCAGCCTCATAAGAAGGCTCTGTGCCAAATGTGAGAAGATCTGCAGGTGGAACTTTATTGCTTATTTCCTAGGACAAGAAGACACCAGGAAACCTCATACACAAAGACTACAGCTCCCTTTTCATAAACTGATAGATCACTGTCCAAGCAGCTACAAAAGCAAATACAGCAAAGTTCACGGAGCACTTCCAGATACATTTTAAACCCTTTGGAAAATAACAGTGACCTGAGGTTTTGTACCTTCACAGGGTCTAGACTGGTGAGGTGAAGAAAGGTAGAAATCAGCTCTTGTATTTAAGTCCCTCATTCATACCAATACACACACATATGCCAACATAATCTCACAGAAGTGGTATGCCAGTTGCATGGCAATTTTATTAAGCAAAGAATTCCCATCTAGTCAGCTTAATGTCATACAGATACCTCTCCTAATCCTCTAACTACTCTTCCTGTTCTACTGTGGGAAATCAGTTCTCTGTTGCACGAGTCACATCGGCAGTTGTAACCATTCATTAAAAATGTAAAAATGGTGCACTTCTGTCAACTCATCCTTTAGCATAATATTGCAAAAGTACTTACAATGCTATTTTAAGTCTGCATGCAGTGAACAACAGCAAGAATCTTGAAAATAAATTACATACTGGCATACTCCTGGTTACCTTCTTATGACAGTTCCTCCATCATAAATTTTTTTAAGAAACAAGTTCAATTTGTTAACAAAAAATAAGTTTTAAAGTATGTTCTCAGTTGATGATGCACCAAGACAATTATCAGCTAAATATACACTATCTGTATATCACACTTATTTACTGATTGTCTTTTGGGAATACCATCAAAGAAGACATCAGTTACATTAAGAAGCCTGACTTAACTAAAATTAGGTTCAAAAACAAAACGAGTTTCTGAAGTACCTATGTTGTCTTGGGAAAACAAAATAAAACCCAACGAACGAGCAAAGCAGCACATAAAATAACAGAGACAATCCTGCATTTCTAGTAACTGTTACAGTAAACCTGCCTACAAAAACTGGTATTTGGTTAATAAGAAAATGGGCCAACCTTAGAAATTCAGCTGTAAAGTTGGTAAACAAATAAGCAAAAAGCTCAAAATTCCATTCCAGAAAAATAATCACATTTCTTCAAATACTCTCATAATAAACTTACTATTACAGTGGCACTTTTCCTGGCTCCTCAGAAGTTTATTTTGTGAGTTTCCCTCAACCAGTATTTTGCACCTGAGCCAAAAGAAAAACTGCTATTGGAAGGCAACTTCATACCTTTTTTTGTTTGATAATCTTTGAATCATCCCATTAGGTAATCCAGAAAGGCACTGGTTGAAAACTACCTGTAGTTTTAACTAAAAACTGATTTTGTAATTGACAAACATTGCACTAGTGCTTTTGAGTATTTTACTGTAGACAAAAAAAAGTTTTCCTGTTTTTCAGAAATTACATTTTCATAAAAAATTAGAGTAAGATAACCCCTTATTCGGGAAGTGCATCTATTTGAATTTTATTTCCAGTTTCATGCCTGGGCTTGCCTTTCTTGTTGCTTTGTGGTACGTTTGTTTGGGGTTTTTTTAAATAAAATATATAAAAAGACACTTTACCCAGTTAGCTATTCTAGATCTACTCAAAGGCACTCTGGAGAGTTCCTTAATAGAGCATATACAATTGTAAAGCCCAGTTTTAAAAGATTAGAAAATCCTTAACACACTAAGTTCTTCAGAAACAACAAAATCCTACCATTCCCTCCAGGCCCCAGATAAAGAAGTAGGATTTTGGCATTTTCTTAAACATTGCGATACTCAGAGCAAACTGACGAACACTCCTGTGTTCAGCGAAATTCCATTGCAGCAAACTGTGTGTATGGCCAAACTCATATGATGGGTGTGCAGTCTGAAAGCTGGATCAGGTAACCGGAGAAATGAACCCATAAAATAAAATCACACTAAGCACATGCAAATTGTTCTTCTGAAATACTTAGAATTGTGATAGATTCCATACATTTCTCATGGAGGCAAAAAAGGAAATAGTGGAAAAAAAAGTCAACAGTTAAAGAAATTTACACTTCCTACTCTAAAAACTCATTTCTGTATGAAGTAAGTCATAGAACTGGTTATAATATAAGTAACTTCAGCTGAAAACTCAAAGAGGGGTGCCAAGATAACAAAGCGAAGCAGATATAGGGAACAAAAAGTTTTAGTCTGAAAAAAATTGTAATTTGTACGAGCAACAGGGGACTTCAGCAGGGACATGCCAGTCTGACCTCAGACTACTAGTCCTCTCTTCTGCTTGTACTGCCCCTCTGCTAAAATGCACCAAAACAGGGCAGTTGTTTAACTAGTGCATGTTCCACACATATTAGAGTATGGGCATGTAGCAGAGAAGAGATCCTCAAGGGACATAAATACACTCCTATGAAGAGAGCTAAGCAGGTTAAGTGATAATCAGACAGACCATAAGCCAAGTTTGGAATTCTAGCATCTCAATTCGCAGAATCCCCAGACAGGTCAAATATGTTAAAAAATACAAACAAGTATAGTATGATTTTTTAGTAAAAGTTTATAACAGTTTGGGGGAGGAGGGGAGAAGAAAACCACTTTTAAGAGGTTTTCATTTTTCATTGGTATTCAGTAGTCATCACAAATTCACAAAACACATTTTAATAGCAATTAGAACAGAAGTTAACTAAGTAACATTACGTAGGTTGGATTTCAGGTTCACAATCGAGAGAGCTGCAATGCCAAAATACTTCTTCTCTACCAAGTGTTACGGCTTCGATATCAGTATGACATACTTTGCCACCTCTGATGCTTGGTATCACTCCCAGTTGCTCAACAACTTTTTCCACAAACAACAGACAACTCAGATGATGCACGCATGGACCAACAGAGCTTAACCCAGAAAACAAACCAGGTCCTAGTCTAGTCCAAGTCAGCCAATTGTTCTCACTGTGGTCTCACTTCTGCAGCAGAGATAATTGTTCCCAGTATTACAGAAATTATATAAAGGTTTCATTATACGGAGCATCTCAGAAACCTTTTATGTTGATGAGTCCCCTAAGAAGCTATAAAAACAAAAGAAAACCCCTGGTGGAGTAACATGCAAACAATATTTTACTCTGAAATCAGAATCTGCCAAATAAGAAATTTTTACAAGGAAAGCTGGTGGTGAAGAAAAAGGAAACACTCGGGTTTTAGGGAGGCTTTATCTCTCCTGGGGATGCAAAAATGAAAACCGCCTGCAGCAAGGCCACTGCCAGGGTAGGGGGTGGTAGCATGGGGATGGGAGTGGATGAGTCGGAAACATGAAGGTCAGCTTGGCCTCACGTGCAAGGGAAGATGGTTGCTGATAGTGCAGCAGAGGCGACTCTCAAGCAACATTAAGAGGACAGCATTGATATGCTTGTCAGTGAGCAGTAAGATGACCATGTGCATGCTCTGTCGCTGGGAGAGTGGGTTTTTTTCCCCTCTTTCTCTTAATGTTACTGTGGTCCTTTACATCACATCTAAGCTGAGCTGACACAGTTTCATCTGCTAAGTGCCTCCAGCTATCTCTGTAGAGTCATTACCTTACACACTGTTCAAGCAATATTTCTTAACACTTCCTAAACACCCAATTCAGTTGAAGCCAAAAATGCCCACTGAGAAGCTTTCTAGATCTGTATGTCTGTAAAATATTAAGCCTTATTAAATGATGTATGTCACAATAACTATTAAATAGTCTGTATCTGTTCACTAGACAGTCTTTTGTTGGCTCATTTACCATTTAAATACTTTTGCACTATATATCAGACAGAGAGATAAAAGCTTGTAAACCAAGAGGAAAAAACAAACCTTGAAACTTAATTCAAATTTGGCTCATGATCACAGTATTCATGTGTTTCTATTATGTCAAATCTCTTATATGGTGTGAGAAGAATAAAAAATTAAAAATTAAAGAATAGGGCTCCTTTGACTTTTTATTTGCTTTCAGCTGAGACTCTCAGTCAGAAGGCTAGACTTCAGCATCTCTGCTTCAACTAAAAGGGTAACCATTGCTCCAGCTGGGACATTTCCACGTTGATTTTGAACAGGTTCCTCTTTCCAGGAATACTGTAGGGTACTTTTGGTTGTTGTTGATTTTGTTTGCTGGGCTTTTTGGTTGTTTGTCTGGTTGTAGTTTTCTGTTTGACTGGGTTTTTGTGGGGGATTTGGCTTGTTTGCCTTTTTGGGGTTTTTTTGCATAACACTGATTCCACTACTTTTTAAGACAGCTGCACTGCCTACCTATTTCTTCCTGGATACAGTCAAAACTTTCATGTTTGTTTAATCTAAAACATTGTATTTTAAATAAGCCTTAGTTTCCCAAGCATTTCCTGCAGTTAAGTAGAGTACGGTCAGATGTAGAGGATGATTAATGGAGTAGCAACAGAGTATTTTTTTTCCTTTCATTACTCGGATGGAGTTGGTTGACATTAAATAAATCAGTACTAGACCCATTTCTACTCCAGCTTTTGGGGGGGAGAGGGGAGGGAAGAGAAGGTATGTTTTTGGTGAGTTTGGGGGTGTTTTTGTATATGGAGCACAAGGTAAAGATAACTGAAAAAGAAAGTAACTATTTTTTAAAAGAGTTATCTATCAGTACATTCACACATATAGCATTTAATATAAACTGCTAACCATTTCTTAGAAGCATCCTCAGGAAAGGGGTAATAACACTTTTTAAATTATGTTGAATTTTAAGAAATACAGGGTTCCTTTTGGTTTGGGCTCTTTTTTTTTCTCCACAGAGGTATTCTAAAAATAGAAATAGCTGAGAACATTCTGGTCAAAAAATTCATTCTGCACACACAGGACATCAAACATCTTACCTTAAAACACAACTGGAAAATTCAAAACATTGTGTATGTTTAATATATTGAATCCTTGAAGGGAAAGAAACATTTACGAGCTGTCACAACTTCCTGGCAGCATACTTGCCTCTCAGTGACTCTCCTTCTCCAGATGAATGTTATGTTCTGCAAAAGCAGAAACATTTTCCAGGAGCACAGACAGGTTAAAGTTAAATTCATTTATGGCTTTTTAGAGCGTCCTCCTAAAACACACTTAAGAGTCTGTGACCCTTCAGGGCAAATGCAAAAATGCAAGTTAAAATTACAGACTTCTATCCTTTGGTTATTATTTAAAAATTTTTATTTTTTTTTATGAAAGCCTTAAGACGCTTCCTAAATATTCCAGGGCCTGTTTCTTGTAACCTTCAGACTGCACAGCCAGGCTATGTTGTGATTACAGCTGTAGTGGGTTCAGCCATAAAATAAAGTGTGACAAAACAACTTTGAATACTTCTATAAGTACAAGGACAAACCCAGTCTTAAAAACAAACAAACAAACAAGCTGATTTTTTAAAAAAGATCATGAAAAAGTACCATAATTATTTAAGACTTTAAATTTCTGAACTGCATTTCTTCATTATTTTTCATTATTTAAGTGCTCATTTATAGAATATTCAGATTTAGATACTATTCCACACTGGAAAAGATAAATTACAGTCTCTGAGCTCCCTACAGGCTACTGCAAACACAATCACCAGGTAAAAATTAGGAAAGCGGTAAATGCACCTATCATGCCTTTCCACTGTACTAATCTTCCACACGTTTAATTTAAACCTCTTCAATCATTCTGTTCTCCATTAAGGTTGTCAAAAATGAATTAGACTAGCTATGCACTCTATCATTTTAAGCACATGGACTTCAGTCAGATTCCTATACTGTAAAAACTTTGGCTTAATATATACTGTAAACTTGGTTCAAATATCAGAAACTAAATAACGTCATTTTTCAATTAAAAGCAACTCCTCTTGGAAGTGGCAGATTTTACAACACAACATTTTAAAACAGAGCTACCTCAAATCGGCAGTCTAAGCTCAGACTGCAAATGTTGCTGAGACCTGGCCCAAGTCCCAGACATGGGATGGTCGCCTCCGTCTCATACCTTCCTTGTAGCTTCTCAGAAAACAGTTGTATGTAGAGTTCCAAGACAGGACGGCAACGTTTAGTGCCTCAACAGCCTGGTAAAACAAGCAACAGGGTATTGCTTCCTGTTATTCTGGTCTCATTAAAAAATAAAAGAGTACTTTTACTGAAAATGGGTCTACTCAATCTTCAGCTAAAGTATATAGCTTTGCTCACAATTCCTACATCTGTGTGCTTTTCTGTTTCTCTCAGGGTGCTAAGAACATGAAGGGTGATACATTTCATCATGAACCTACATACTGGATAACTGGAGGCAGTTACATGTTGCATAAATTTATAACTATTTTTAATTTAAACTAAATACCACCCAGATACAACAGCTCTCTTACAGTGACTGAAGTGTACAGTAACTCGCTCTCAAAAACTACAAATGTCAATAGTGTTTACAAATACTGAAATATTTTTTGTGTTTGAACTCCCCCACTACTATAATTTTAAAAAAATTGTTTCTTTATCTGGTGCCATAAGCTTTTTTTACTGCACTGTTAAACAAACATATTCTTGACCACTTTTGTTAATCCTTTCCTCCATTTTAAAGGGAACTTACCCAAACGCTTATTGCTACAAAGAAAAACGTTTCTGGGAGCAGTGTATGTAAAGAGCCCATAAAGCAGCACTGCGCACAACTTGTAACTCCCAAAATGTAGCCACGCACAAAAAGGTATGTTTCCATAGTTCTGACCAGAATTTATCTTCGACAAACTACTTCAGAAACAGCAATACTATTAATATATACAGGTAAGTATAAAAGAACAAAAAAAATATATTTCATATAGTGACTGGACATATATATTATACATCAAAAGCTGTTTGCTTATTAACAGAAAAAAAACTTGACTGCTGTATTGCCCACATCTAAGTGAAACGCAGAAAAAAATTCATCTCAATCAAATGAATTTTTTTATAAGAATCTGAACTTACACTGTTATCAAGAAAATTATACTGCAGACAAACTATTTGCTTCCAAAATTGCGGATTCCTAGAAGGGAGGATCTAAAGTACTGACTTGAATTTTTTTCAAGCAACTGCAAAGAAAGGTGTAGATGACTCAAACTAAATACCTAACAAAAGCTCTGAAAGCAGAACAAGGAAAACCAGATACACTACAGGTAGAAAGCAGTTCATTTAAGTCTCAAAGTGTTCTTTGAAAATAAGAAGGTTGTTTAGGATACTTTAAAATTCGTTTAAAAGTGTCAGTAAATCAGTTACAGGGAGGGTGAATACTAACACATAACCATGATCCACTATAGGCTGCAGTTACAAAAACTTAAAGGTAAACAATTCTTTTGGATTTTGAAGTGACAGAGAGAAACCTTCTACACATTCACTGGACAATTCTTACATTAAGAATCTAATTCTTACATTAAGGGTCTGGAATAAGAACGGTTTTTTAATTTTTGTTTTATAATTAAAGATTCATTACAGCGTGAATCATCACTGAGCAAGATTTTCACAAGGCATAATGTTTCACAGCAGTAAAATCTACTGTCACAGTCCTGCTCCTGGCTGGCTCCCTAAATTTTCAGCCAGTTGGGCCCTTGGTCCAGATGCGCTACAACCATGTGGTTACAACCATGGTTACATCATGCTATAGCAGGTGGGACCATGAAATAACCACAGCCCCAATTCACAGTATGTTAACAGCCAGGAAACTGTATCTGAAGATCAAAGGAAGCACCCTGTTGTCCAAATGCACTTTATTAGAAGGATGAATCCCTGTATGATGGACAACACTATTAAGGAAGTATAATATGTAACTGATCACACGTGGTGGTGAAACTGAACTAGGGTGACCAATAGTTGCCATTCTAAATTTTTTCATCATGCCCCTTCCACAGGGGCTGCTGACAAGTTAGAGAACACAAGTAGCAACTGAGGTACCGCCACTGAAATTCATATAGGATTTGCTACACATACCCTGTCCATCCATCCCTACAGCAGGTACAGACATCTCTGGAACAGAAGCGCAGAATCAACCATGCTGGAAAATACCTCTTAGATCATGGAGTCCAACCTATGACCTAACACCATCTTGTCAACTACACCATGGCACTAAGTGCCACACCCAGTCTTTTCTTAAACATCTCCAGGGATGGTGACTCCACCACCTCCCTAGGCAGCCCATTCCGACATCCAATCAGCCTTCCTGTGAAGAACTTCTTCCTGAACCTCCTCTGGTGTAGCTTAAGATTGTGCCCTCTTGTCCTATTGTTAGTGGCCTCCAAGAAGAGATCAACCCCCACCTGCCTACAACCTCCTTTCAGGGAGTTGTAGAGAGTGATGAGGTCTCCCCTGAGCCTCCTCTTCTCCAGTCTAAACAACTCCAGCTCCCTCAGCTGCTCCTCATAGGACCTGTGCTCCAGACCTTCCACCAGCCTTGTTGCCCTTCTGTGGACACACTCCAGCACCTCACTATCCTTCCTGAACTGAGGGGCCCCAAACTGCACACAGTACTCGAGATGAGGCCTCACTATTGCTGAGTACAGAGGAAGAATCACTTCCCTGATCCTGCTGGCAAGAACACGGCAGGTACATCACCGGCTTTCACTCCACAGGGTGCCAATCAGCATGCAGCACCTGCGTGCTATTTGCTTTATTTGCCCAATTGTCTTTTCACTGGGAAAGAATAACAACAAATGACAATAAACCCATGGATACTAAAAGATCTTTACTATTGTTACCTTCATGCTTCTCATTTCACATCAAGCTTTAACCCTCAGTCTAAAGTTTCAATTGAAAAAACCAAAATATTGACCAGTGCCTGTTAATTCATGATTCAAAAACAATATCTATCAGGAAAATAATTCATCAGCAGGCCGTGAAGAACATATAGAGAAAAGATGCATGATCTGAAGCACCTTTTGTTGTTGTTGGCTATAAATTTGCTAAACTTTAGATTAAATGCTTAGATTACTGTTTTGGGCATGCATAGTCCTAGTTAAGCAGATAAAACTAAGGAGTTGTAGATTTTCTTTTAAAATATAAAACTTTAAAAAAGGACTTAAAAGTTTCTACATTTCAGGTTATTTACAAAAGAATTAATTCTACACAGACTTTCAGAATACTATGGCTCTAAGCACTTGGAAAGTTTTCTCTGAATCCTCTGTGTATTCATTTTTCTAGGCTTCCTGAGAAGTCTCTAGTTCAGATTAATTGACGACAAATTGAAATGAAAACATTTAAGTTTTCTGCTTTCTAGGTAGAAAGTGCATTCATGGTCAGTTCCATTTTCCTCCTTTTATTATTGTTTTCCAGTGTAACAGTCTTCTTTCTTAAAATGCTGATAAATTTCAGGGGAAAAATTACTTCAAATCTCAATTATTTACAGTGATCCAACAAAAAAGGAAGAAAAGCTGTGGCTTAGCCTAATTAGGAGAAAGACAGGAGTCCCTCTGGGAACTTTGTGACTTACAATATTTATCTGAACTTCTACTCTGTTCTGATGTTTCCAAATTTCTTCTCATCAAGAGCTGAGTATGCATGCTGCTCCCTACAGGAATTCTCTGGTCTCTTTCTGTAAAGACTACTAACTTTGATAATTAGTCTTGCACTTACATTAAAGTAGAATTTTACACATTGCTCCCTCCCTCCATATACATTCATAGGGACAGATATCCTCTGAATCAGGGGCTCTGAAATATAACTGCTTCATTCTTGTTCACAGCAACAGTGTGTTTGCAAGGATTTAATACAAACAAAAATCCGTATCTGAAAACATTCTCACAAAAGCATCTCTCAGTTCCAAGTTCTGCTCTAAAATACCTACTTTTAAAGGAAGAAAAACATACAAAGTATAGTCTTGTGTAAAAGGCTTCTGTGAAACTCCTTGGTATCAAAATTGCTAGAAACTAGAAATGAGAGACAACAGAGATACAGAAGAGCACAACCAAATTAGGCTTCTTTTACGAGACAAACCCATTTTAATACTTCAAAATGAACAGAGCTGAAGATTACTCTCAATAAATTAATGACTTTTCATCTATGGATCCAGTATTTCAAAACAGGTCTGTCTGGTACTGCTTCACTAAGTATCATATCTAGTCCAAATTTAAATAAGCAGAGCTGCACTGCCACTCCTGAATCACATGCCTAGGGGCTCTCAAGCTATACCAGTCTTTATTCCTCCTACTCTGGTGTATGCATCTCTCTCAAGCATTTCTGGCTTTAAGAAGTGATCCTATTGCCTAGTTCAGAACATAAATTCATGAACAAGAACAGTCATCTGCCTTCCTTATCACAGCAATTAAGTCAGGACTGACTTCCTGATACTGAAGTATCTGGAACTACAACTTCCCAAATTCCTGGTTACTAGCCTGCATACTCCATTACTGCACTTTAAACACTGGCCCTCAGAGCTGAGCCTTCACCTGCACAGGGAACTAGATTTCACACCACAGGCTGCTCAGATCTCAGCTTTTTTCCAAGCACTACATGGGAGACTGAAGAGAAACATGCTTTGCTACAAAAAGTAATTCTCAGAAACTACTGATTAAAAGCTGCAGTCTCTAATAGTAAAGTACCTACCCAGCCTTGCTCTAGGAAAGCCAAAACAGTCTGGAGACTGCCTTGGAAAGCAAAAGCAACACACTGATAAATTACTCTGAGGAACAAGAAACCAATCTGTGCCAAGCACAGCTTTATCACAACCAATTTGGGATTGTGGGACAAGAGCTAGGATCCCATAGGAGAAAGTCCACATTCGGATTTAAATCCTCCAACTGAATTCTAACTGAGCATAACAAACAATACGTGACAAAAGAAAGGAAAAACTCTTCAAAATTACTTCTGGGACTTTCCACAGTGTATCATTAAATTCAAACACATATTGCTGAAATGTAAAACAGAGTAATCACAAAAGCAAGCTATTCTTGAGGTTTACTAACTCTTCTGCTCATCTTAATTTAATGACTCCCAAGCATGTCATGACATGTTTCTGGGAATGTGACCATGCTACTTTAACATGCTATTTGGCAAAACCCCAAAGCTAACTCATATGTTTTTAACTTCATGCCTTCTTATCACATTCACTTCCCCCCTCCAATAATTTGTAGTCTTTAATTAACGCAGTATGCAGACCATTCAAATACCTCCCTAATTCACAGGAATGTAACAAATTTTATATTTAAAATGGCATAATACACAATTTAGAAATGTCACCTCTTTCCTACTCTATGTTTAGGCCACAAATATAAAAACTGGCTACACTTACATAGTACCACAGTTTGAGACTTGCAATAAAAAACGATGCACTGAATTTTTACTTCTTGATGTAAAGATAAAACAAAACAGTCCTGAAATTGAACCATCCATCTTCAAAGACAATTTTATTGAATTAAACATAATGCTATCCTGAAATATCCCATATCATTATTAACAACATACATTTCTGTATGAGCAAAACTAAGGGGGTTTTTTGCAGATCTTTTTAGCCTTTGCTAATTGAGCTAAGGGAGCACTAAGAATTCCAAATAACATTTATGTGTAAAGCAAATTCTGTTAATACAAAAAAATGAATGATTTATTTTATTTCTTTTTTTAAGGAGATAAATAAAATGTGATTGCCAAAATGCAGAATTCACCCACCCACTGTATGGTACAACTGCTGCAAAGTTACAATCACAGAACCTTGACTAACTTTGTTATGATTACAGACTACAGTAAACGATACTGAAGTCCAAAATTATTGCAGTACGTTTCAATGCACTAAACGTAGTAAAACACCATACAAAAATAAACAAAGATGACTGTGTCAAATCATTTTATAAGTTATATTACATAAGTTATGTTCAAATTTGGGAAGACTATCAGAAAGAACATTTTATTTACAAATCTTAAAGAAAAGTATTTGCAAAAATTTTTAAAGCACATATACAAATAAACATACTTGGTTTTATTTTTCTCAACCACTTAAATGCACATATGCATTATTCCAAGGCACTTTTTAATAAAAACTTCATAAAAGAAGGAAATACTTTAATATACTTCAAAGGCAGTTCCTTCAACACCTCATTGTTGAATCTACTACCTTAATATTTTAAAGACCAAAATCTTATCTTTTGATAGTTATTCCCACTCCCTTGGAATAAGGTTCTCTTTGAAGAACCTTAAGTGCACTGAAAACAGCAACCTACCTACACACTGTACTTTTGCCCATTAATTTTTTGTCTCTGCTGAGGTAAGCAAATTTTGACTGATGACCGCTTCCTGTAAATGAAGTAGATTAATAAAACATTATTAATAAAAATATACTGTTATCTTCCAACCTTCTTACAACTCCTACTGTTCCATAAACAGGAAAAAAATGCATTTGAAAACATTTTATGGACTGCAAATACTATGAAAATAAACTTAAAATAAAAATCTTCTGAGTAGTTTTAAAGCAAAAAAATCCAAATGCAATAAAAATCAAACTGAAACAGGAATCATTAAAAGAGAAATTTCATTTTAAAACCAAAATTATTACTTGCTTGGTGACTTGAGAAAAAGATGTATCAGCAGTCTTGCAATTTTTTTCCCAGAAAAAGAAAGTTCACAAATTAACTGAAGGACTACAGACAACTAATGTATCTACAGATCCTTCCTCCAAACAAAAATGCACAGATGTCTCGATCCTGTAAAGAGAAGTTATTCTAATAATACAGATTTGTCTCTCAAGAAAACCACATAAGAAATCACAAATGCTCCCAAAGTTAGTTTTAACTATGTGTAATTTATTCTCTGCTAACCCAAATAGAACTTGAATACTGACAACTCCTTATTATCCATCTTAAAGGGAACTCTTCCTCCTTATAAAAAGACAGAAATGCTTCCAAACCTAATGCTTGGGACAGCAAGAGAACAAGCTCAAATTTATGGCCCAACAGTTTTCAGAGATGATTGGAAAAACAAAACCTAAAGTGAAAGCACAGAATCTCTGTTTCCAAATCCAAAGGAGAAGAAGGAAGAGAAAAACCATTCCCAACAGAAATCTTAGTTTACTGAGAAAATAATGTGAAGAAAAAATAATTAAAACCCGCCAACTAACAACACCACCCCTACAAAAAAACCCCAAATAATAAAACAAAAACAAACCAACCAACCAAAAAAACCAAACAGAAAAACCAACACCAAAAAAACAATTCAGAAAGCAGAGGATGACCTTTCAGGATCTGGTGAAGGAACCAGCTGTTGCATACAATCATAAAGTTATCCTTGTCTTTCACCAAAAAGCCAAAGAGCATCCACACACTGTAAGAGTGATGCCCAGAAGAGGAAAACACAAGCAGATGTGGGTACTGCAGCTACATGGTAAAACTCCACCAAGTGTTTTGCACTGTCCCTTCTCACCTGTAGTGGGTTTCTGTGGCTGGGTTTTGGGGGTGGGGGTACAGGGGTGGCTTCTGTTAGAAGCTGCTAGAAGCTTCCCCTGTCCCGTGGAGCCAATGCCACCCAGCTCCAGGATGGACTTCCTGCCACTGGCCAAGGCCGAGCCAATCAGGAGTTAAAGTAATGCCTCTGTGATAACATATTTAAGAACAGAAGGTTGTTGCGCAGAAGGAATTCCAGCCAGGGAAGAGCGGAGTGAGAACATGGGAACAACAAGGGAGACACCAAGGTCAGTGCAGAAGGAGGGGCAGGAGGTGCTCCAGGCACCAGAGCTGTGGCCCCTGTGGCCTGTGGTGCAGCCCATGGTGGAGCAGTTGTGCCCCTGCAGCCCATGGAGGACCACTGGGGTGCAGAGACCCCCCTGCAGCCCATGGAGGAGCCCATGCTGGAGCAGGTGGATGCATGAAGGAGGCCCAAGATGAAGCAGGGTCCTGCCAGGGACCTGCAGCCCGTAGAGAGAAGAGCTCACACTGAGCAGGTTTTTCCCGGGTAGGACTTGTGGCACCTGTGGGAGACCCACATTGGTACAGCTCATTCATGAAGGACTGCACCCCATGGAGGAGTGACCCATGGAACAGCAGTTTGGGAAGAACTGCTGCCCGAGGGATGGACTCAGGCTGAAGAGGTCCATCAAGGACTGCCTCCCGTGGGAGGGACCCCACAGAAGTGGGAAAGGACTCCGGCAGAAACAACAACTGACCGCAACCCCCATTCCCCGTCCTCCTGCACTGCTGGGGGGGAGGAGGGAGAACATGGAAGGAAGGAGAGTGGGGGGAAGGTGTTTTTAAGACTGTTTTATTTCTCACTCTTCGGCTCTTATCCTGTTGTTAATAAATTTAAGTACTATTCCCACTTCGAGTCTGTTTTGCTTGTGAAGGTAATCAGTCACTGACCTCTCCCAGCTCTTATCTCAACTCATGAATCCTTAGCTGTTTTTTTTTCTCTGTCCAGTTGCAGAGGGAGACTGAGATTGGCTTTAGGGGGTACCTGGTATCCAGCCAGGGTCAACTCACTACACCATACTTTCCTAAGGTTCCTTACCTCAGAAAAGAAGCAAAATTATAAAGCAGTTTTACTAACTAATTTGTATATGCTTAGTCTGCAAAATTTTTTCTTCAGCCTTAAGAAACACAAAAAACCCACTTCACTGAAATTATTCCCAAAGCACTGACATGCTTTGGGAATAATTTGCAGTGGACCTATTCAAGGAGACTACTACCAAACATGGTCTTAAGTGTCTGACAAAAGCAACCAAGTTGCCCAGGCCCACAGCAGTTAGCTATAAAAATACAAATTATACCACTTAAATCTTACTGGCAGAATCCTTCTGCCTGAAAAAGTACTGGATCCTTCAAGGACTCCAACGCTGTAGGACAGAAAACTTTACAGTTTCCAAAACTCCCTTCTGCGTAGATACTAAATTCACCTCATATTCAGTAATGCTGCTTTCTTTACTTGTCTTAAAATGTTATGATTTCAATTCTACCATCCTACACTTGACAATATTACATATTTCTTCTAACATTGTAATCATTCAGACTGTAATAAATTTATGTTATTTCATTAAATTCAGACTTGCTACACATGGAATGGCTCTTTCATCCTGTCTTATAAAACTATTGGTGGGAGCATGCACCATAGCTGACATGTAAATATAACAAAATCATAAGAGACCTTAGAGAGAAAGGGTTATATTCTTTCCTGAATAGATATTACAAACTTAATCACAGCATAAGCAACTGGTGCTAGGGTATAATCAGTAAATAAGTGTCATAATTCCAACACAAAACTAGATTCCCCCTTTGTTTTGCAAGAAGGGAAAAGGCTTGGGTTGCAAAGCCCCTCTATGCAGTCAAAGAAGGAGCTGGGTTTCTTTCAGCTCCTCCCTCTTCTCTCTTTACAGCATCAACACCAAAGAAGCTTTCTGTTCAGTTCCAATGGAAGAAAGGCATCTCATGCCATTATAATGCAATCTTTACCAGACAAATTAAAATAGCATTGATGAAATTCCAAAACACTCCAGCCTCATTATCCCTACGACAGGGATTGATAAAGCACAAGTGGGACCTTACTCACGTAACAAAATATATATGACTGAAGAGCATTATAGACAAACCAAATTGGAAATAAATACATCTGAATGAGAAAAATGTCAATCTTCATATTGTTACATATGTCTATAACATTATATTGAGAAGACAACATGCTAATACCAATATTGGTCTATTTCACCCATACAAACACAAACTCTATTCTGATTAAAATCACCATAATTCCACCTCATTACAGGGCTTTTCCTCTCCAAGTTTTATGGGAAATGAGAATTCTTGACCCAAAGGCTGTGCATCAAGCTGTATTCTTCTTTTCCAAACCAGATGTTAATTTGTTGATTAAAAATTTTGCAGGAAACATTAGATTCTCCATAGCAAACAGTTACCTCATACTCAAGAGAAGCTGACAGCTGCTACCATGTCCTACATGGTAGTTCCTGGCTCCTGCTGAGCCTTCACTTCTCCAGAGGGTGGGAGCCAGTATTTACTGGGTAACACCATTAATGGCTCTCAGACCCAGGAGAGACCTTACACAGCCACCCTGTGGAGGAACCTATTGCACCATCTGACCATACTTACCCAAATTCCCTCCAAACTCCTGAAAACCCTTTTACACAAAACATCCTGATGATCTTGTCTCTTCCCAGAGGGCAAAGAACAGCTTTCCCTCTCCCCTTCCTCTGGTGCTTGTGAGGCTGGGTATTGTACTTGTTCCCAGCAGAGAACAGTTCTGCTTTTCTGGCCCATCTTGCTAGAACCATTCCTTTTTAGTCCTGTAAGTACAGTACTCCACATGAGGTCCTAGCATCTTTGAATGCAGCAACAGAATTTCACTACTGTTTGGACACAGGCATTCATATGAATACATCTTGGAACAGTGTCAGCTTCTCTCTCTCCCTCAACAACACACAGCAGATTTCAATGTCTCACTGCTCACTACAAGCATTACATCCTTTCCTGCTAATTGATCAGTACTCCTCATCACATGTTTTTACTGTTTGGCATTTCTGTATTTCCATTTTTATGCAAAATGGGTACATTTACTTTCTATTCTATCCAATAATTCAGGAAAGTATAGACAAGTACTAGGCTCAAGAAAATGTATATGAAACCTCAAGTTTCCTTACAGTTTCACAGTGAGGTACTCATACTACAGTTTTCCAGACAACTGATTAAAGCTTCAGTCTAGGACACACCTCCTTAACTAAGTTATGTAGACCATACCAGCGTATGCCAAAAGCTTAAAATACACAGTATCTACTGCTTCTCCTCTAGTCAAATCTTCTGCTCCACCACCAGAGAACATCATTGCTTCAGCACAGTTTGCTTTTGTACAAAATCTCTTTCAAAATAAGCTTCAAGACTAATGCCCAGTCCAATTCCATCTATAATCTGAGCTTTACAAACCTTAACCAAGTCACCAACCCTCCATTTTTACTAACTGAAAAAAAAATTGCTACGTACTTAAAAAGCTTAACAACAACAAGAGAAAGAAGACAATACACTTTAAGAGGCATCTTATTTGAAAAGAAAGTAAGACACAGAGTGGAGGTCACAGAAGAATAAAAAAGAATCTAAGCAAAAACCCCCAAAAAAACAAAAAAAGAGAAAATGGCTATTAGTTTAAGATTTGACAAAATCACAAAAAATCCAAAATTTTCTCAAACAACAGTTTCCCTTTCCCCCTCTCCTCTTTGATTTTCAGAAATACTATGCAGTATTCACATTGACACAGTTCCACTTGGAATTTAAGACAAGATAGCTTGGACAAGTGTCTCCATACAAAAACATCCTAGTTAAAAAAAACCAGAAAATACACATGATATGGGCCAGAAAAACTGAAAAATATTTCTTCAAGCATTCCAAACTTTAATACAAGTTCATGCAAAGCTAAAACAAAGATGCCTCTGACATCGAGACCTGAGGTCACATACAGCAAGGACAAATGGAAAAATTTCACTATTGGAAAAATTTAATTATTTAATTTACAAATTCCAGGAAAAATGTCAAAACAGTGTTTACACTAAAAAACATTAAAATACACGTCATTTTGCAAAATTTCCTCTATGCTAAGCTTAGATACAGCTTTTTATATTCTGCTTCTATTTGTGATACATGAGTTTAATATTTGCATTTTACATACTGGACAAAGTTGCCTGCCTTTTTTCCTGTAGAAGACGTACTTTGAAAAATATTTCCTCTGTAGTCTCATACTCATTAGTCTTGACTGATGGACAATTTCATTATTTTTAATTTTCATTTGCTTTTGTCATAGTCAAAATTTATTTCAACATCTTTCTTCAAATTCAAATATTCTTATACTGCTTTGACTTTACATACTTGAAAAACAAAGCCAATAATCCTAAAATTGTCACACCAGAATTCCAATGGCTCATGCTAAAGAGAATGCCATCATTTTATTTGTCACATGCAAAAACAACCACCAGCTAAAATGAATGACTAATTAACCATGTACAATAAATTAAATTAAAATTTACCACTTGCTGTATTTATCTGCAGCTCACTTATTTATGCTCTCACATACTCTATTTCAACTGCATCTTGCGCTCATCTTAAATGGTTCTAAATTGACACCAGTATCTCAGGATGCAGCAGTTGAAGCCTAAAGTAGAACAGGCACCAATAAACTGCATTTAGAACAATCAAAAATTATTTACAAACTACTCAAACCTGCAGAGCTTTGGCAGGAGAACAAAACAACTACACAAAAGGCAGTTAACAGAAAAACACTGAACATAAAGGACCAGTAATCTTGAATGATCTTTTACACAGACACCACCTCTATCAACTTGAGTGGGACACTGCTCTCAAAGCAGAACCACCTACCTGACTGTCACACTTAGTAAGTGCAGATGTATAGAAATATCCAAATTAGGCTTTTAAACTTCCTATTATCCAGGTAAAATTAAGTAGGGAAAAAGAAATACTTGGAGCTTGTTCTCATCTCAGTTTCCCCTTTAACCACCTCACAAAATAAAATCAAAAAGATCATTTTTTCTTTCCATACATAAATCCAAAATACAGTAACAGTTTTTATTCAGAAAGAAGTCGCATCTGACTATTATGACAAAAAACAATGCAGGAGTATTAATTACTAGCTTTAACATATTCATGGACAGATATTCCTAAAACACTCACACTTCTGTATACTTTTCTGTCCAGTTTACTTGTAAAAACAAAACAAACCTCTCTACTTGGCACCTTACAACCATATTCTTGTTCACTTGCATCACCCAGATGACTTAACAACTCTAGCAGAACAAAGATTATTATTTCGCCAATTTAGGGGGCAAGGGTATAACAATCCATGAATCAAGATACAAACACACACACAAATATGTGTGCACATGCAGATCTCAAAAAAAAAGTCTCCCTACAGACAACAGATTTCAAAAGCTTTATGAATAGGTAGAACTTTTTTTTTTTTATTTGATAATATAAAACTCCTATAATGTAAGCTTTCTTTTATCCCTCCTGCCCTGAAGAGATCATACAAGAGCAATGGAACAGTATTCAAAGTCATAAAACCTAAGATGATATTCAGTTTATGGCTAACAATATTTGCATATCCAATCACATTTCTTAACTTGCTCCTTTCAAATTTCTTCATCAGCTTGTATGATTTGACAACTCCTTTTCATCTTTTACTTATAATTCTTCCTCATACTGGACCTCTGACAACATAACTTTAAAATCCACATCTCTTACCTGTGTACAAACCCATGTCTTTCTCAGTATCTGGGATGGCATATACACTGAGGACTTTATCTGGAGAGTCAATTTCCAATAGAAAGAATACCTACTTCTAATAAAGATGACTAAAAATTATGAAATATTCATTTAATTGACAAAGATCATCTAAACAGATAAAAAAGTGCAGGTAAATGTCACCACAAAAATCTATAAAACTACAGCATTCCAAAGACATTGGCTTGGTCCACATGGCACAGACGTAACACAGGCTGCCCACTACGAGCAGTGGTAAGAATGAACACCAGGAGTCTCTCTGGACAATATGCTAGCAAGAAAACATTCCTAATGTGGTATTATACAGGGAAAAGTGTGAAAAGTGGTTAAATTGACATCACTGTAACAATACTGAACCATTCCCAGCACTGAAATAACCTAAAATGTGAATAAATACACATGTAAAAGGAACTTCAAATGGGTATGTGGTCAAAAAAAAAAAAAACAGAAAAAAAGTAGTTGTCTGGTTTGGGCCAGTATAGGTAAGTATTTATAATGTCAATTAAATTACACAACTTCCTGTTGATACTACCAGTTTTTATGGCCCCATATATCTCTTCTGCTACATGGAATTACAGCTACCCAAACCATTCAACTGTTTTTCACTGATTCTCTTACCAATAAAGGATATTTCAAAATATTCACTGCAGGTGATCACTACTTTAATCCCAAATTTTAATTCAAGAAACATTAAATGAATATTATCCTAAAAACTGGAAGATACTACTGCTGGAAAAAGGAAACTGAAAAGTATCTTCAGGTTCCCAACAATAGGCAGAAGCAGATCCAAACAGGAGCATGGACAGTACTTAAAAGAGCAATCAACCTTCCCACTGGTCTAAGGCAAATTTTGACCTTGCTGTGCTAGGGGTCAAATTTGGCTCTGCTGCACCCTAACGTGTTCAAATCCCAACACACACCACTGCAGCACTAACACAGAGAGACCTAATATTTCAAGAATTATTCTCTGAATGCATAACAAACATGACAGATCTATCTGTAGACGTCTACCTTACAGGTCCAAATCTCTCACTCACCATCAAAGCCATGAAGTGAGTCAGACTTTCGCTAAGTCACTCACAACACCCAGAGAACAACTAAAGGCACACTCAACCCCTGACATGTTAAATTATTTTGTCCTGCTGAACATCACGTGACTTCACAACATTTTTTTCAATATTGCTATACTGTAATGATACAAATCATCATTGTTACCCAAAAACAGCAACATGTCAGCCACTCCACTTCACTGACCAGCTCCAGAAAGATGATGTGACATTTCTGTTTCACTGGATGAGCAACTCTAAAGTGCAAGACCTGTGCATCCCATCCTTAAGTAAAGCTAATTCAAATCAAACTTTACATTGGAAGGAGTAACCCATTATGAAGACAATCTAAGGGCCTTACTCTAGGCAGTGGGACAGGCATCTAGAGCAAGACTTAATAGTTATGAGGACACCAAGGCAGAAAAGTCTTCACAGACACTGTGTCCAAAATCATCCCAGTCAGCTGCATCCAACTGCATAGGATATTTGCAAAATTTCTGGGCACTGTGCCTGAAGTTTAGTCTTCCAGTGAGAAACAAACCAACGATGCTTCAAGTTGACACTACAGTTTCTGGAGTCTCAATCAAAAGACCATTATTCCACTATTGTGAAGAGAAAGGAGACAAGATCAGCATACCCTAGTGTCAATCAATCACGTATTTTACTGTTAGCAGATCTGCACCATTTAAAAAAAAAAGATACTTCCTCTGTGACACTCAGTTCCATATTTCCATTGCAGTGTTTTGAAATCAAGAGACACCAATTTCTTTCCTGAATGGCCAAGAGAACAGCCAGTCCCAAAGCCTGAAGGAAAAGCGGGTGGAGAAGATGAATGCTTAAGAATATTACTCCATCTTTCTCCTCCTTTTTGATATGAGAAAAACAGGCCATAAAAAATACTTTCTCTCTGCAGTGCAATGAAATTTTCAGTAGGATACAGCAAAATTCCATACTGACTGCAGAAAAGGAAAGGTAGTGAGTGATGAGCTGCAGGACAGTAGTTGCGTGACTGGTAAGACTTGTGGCTAGTGCACCAAGGAAAGGAGAGAGCTTGTTGTGGGTTTGGGTCTTTGTTTGTTTGTTTGTTTTTACTTTAGAGAAGGAAACTGAAGGCAGGGAGGACAAAGCAGGCAACATGAACCTGCTGGGATACCTACAGTGACAGCAACAGAGTGAACATAGATGGATCACTGGAACTGGAGGTAACACTTGTGAAGACTTCAACTCTGACTATACTTTGGCAAGTCTGAAAAGAGACTGAAAAACTGAAACCAAGGACTCCAAGCAATGCGAAAGCCACCTCAGGGATTAAAAAAAAAAAAAAAAAAAAGGCTCAGTGGACATCACTGTCAGCTAGAAACTCTGACAAAATGAAAGACCATCTGTTTTCAGGTCAAACAGAAAACAGGTTTATTAAAAGGCAGACCCTCTACAACAGATACAAGTGTTTTAGCAAAACACAGGTATATTCCTGCCTATCAAAACTTCTCTGATTTTGTCAAGACAGCCAGACATGACGGCAACACCAAAAATATCCTCCTAGAAGCCTGGAACTCCTGACTTTCCTTTCCCAACAGCAGAAGAAGCAGAAGTCAGCAGTGAAGCACAGCCGTGCTTTGGCAACACCTACAGGTAAAAACAATTTAGCTACGCAGAGCATCTGTTGGGTTGTGGGATGCTTCCCTTCCCTACTGCTTCTAATACACAGGACATGGCAGCATGGGCAGCTAAATCCTAGAAGTAAAGCCACTGTCGTACTAGCACTTGCAGATGGTACTCTCTCTAATGGACAAAGACAGCTGAAGACCTGCATTGTCTTACAAAGTTATTTTATTCCCAGAAGAAGATGTGGGGAAGACAGAGATCCATTAGAGCACCCTACAAATCCACAGCCTGGAGCACATGCCCAGACAGGTTAAGTTAACAAGCATCCACCTCATCTGCTGTTTAAGAAAGAGATAAAGAGAAGCTTTTGCACCTAGCCACCATCTTTTGGCCCTGCCCTACACTACACACAGCTTAAAGAGACCATAAAGCCACTACCACAGATACCAATGACAAATAGGGCAAGTAGATTTAAAGGCCAGAAACTGAGTAAAAAACTGTGCAGCTCAGGGAAAAACAAAAATAGTAAAGTGTTGTCAGCAAACAGGGGAGGGCACCAAGAATGCTCCAGCTAAATACCACTTACAAATAGACGAGATCTCTAATTCAAATAGCTGTGTGCATACAAGGACCTCTGTGTGAACACACATATGACTCAAGCCTCAAAGGTAAAACAATCCTCCCATCTGTTAAAAACCTGCAATAACATATTTTTTTAAAGTATAGTTAAAGGACTATTACATTCAATAATGTGTTTGGGCAAATAACAAGTTAACCAAGTATTTTTCCAACTTTTGGATGCAGGATCTGAGCCCCAGCTTTAGAGCACAAGCAGCATTTGGCACAGCGTGTGCAGAAACAGAATGGAGACAATGCCAACAGCGACAACTCAGCCTCTGGACACTGGGAGTTCAGCACATATCTGAGCACATCTGCATTATTCCTGCTTTTTTGTCTGAAGTTGATCTGCAGTGAAGTCAATTAATAGGCAAACTGAATTTCATTCTATTTCATCTAATGGATTATAACTTCCTCAGTTTTTCTTCTACTTAACTCTTCAAGCATTGTATGTTTATATGGAGCTATAAACACACATGTGCTAGTCTAGCACAATCAGGCACTGATGTAGAACTATTTTGTTTAATTTACTCAAACAACATAGCCCAGACATGGGCAACTTTTTTCTCCAACCACTCCATTTAACTCAGCACTACAGGACAATATCCCATGAATGTTTCAAGCATTTTATCCACTGCTATTTAAATGGATATTAGATAACTCCAAAATGCCCTTATTTTTAGATTGTCAGTAGAGCAATTTTACGGTAATGTAGCAAGAATAACAGAGCAAAATAAAAGTGCAATTCATGATAAACAGCTACATATATCTATCCTACGTAGAATTTACTATTACAAGGATAAGGAGACGTGCCTTCGCCCTCAATATACACATACGCCTTAGAGACACTACAGCACATGACTTCAATAAATACCCACTGTGGACTTTACTAAAAATACAAAATAGTGGCTTATGCAGTTGTCAGCTCTGCTTGCAAACAAATGCGGAACCATCGAGGAAAGTTAACTCAAAATATTGTTAGGCTTTTTGCTTATTTGGTTTGAGAACACTTTGCAGATGACTGGTTTCACTTTCACTGGCCCCTACCTGGTTCGTCCATGGTTTCTGCTCGCTGCTTATGCAAGGAACGGGGGGAAACCAAGTGAAAGTGAAACCAGTCATCTGCAAAGTGTTCTCAAACC